>NC_059206.1:37396387-37706387 GCF_020615455.1 Coregonus clupeaformis | reverse complement strand
TTGCTAGAGTGCATTTGGATGATCCAGAAGAGGATTGGGAGAATGTCATATGGTCAGATGAAACCAAAATATAACTTTTTGGTAAAAACTCAACTCGTCGTGTTTGGAGGACAAAGAATGCTGAGTTGCATCCAAAGAACACCATACCTACTGTGAAGCATGGGGGTGGAAACATCATGCTTTGGGGCTGTTTTTCTGCAAAGGGACCAGGATGACTGATCCATGTAAAGGAAAGAATGAGTGGGGCCATGTATCGTGAGATTTTGAGTGAAAACCTCCTTCCATCAGCAAGAGCATTGAAGATGAAACGTGGCTGGGTCTTTCAGCATGACAATGATCCCAAACACACCGCCCGGGCAACGAAGGAGTGGCTTCGTAAGAAGCATTTCAAGGTCCTGGAGTGGCCTAGCCAGTCTCCAGATCTCAACCCCATAGAAAATCTTTGGAGGGAGTTGAAAGTCTGTGTTGCCCAGCGACAGCCCCAAAACATCACTGCTCTAGAGGAGATCTGCATGGAGGAATGGGCCAAAATACCAGCAACAGTGTGTGAAAACCTTGTGAAGACTTACAGAAAACGTTTGACCTGTGTCATTGCCAACAAAGGGTATATAACAAAGTATTGAGAAACTTTTGTTATTGACCAAATACTTATTTTCCACCATAATTTGCAAATAAATTCATTAAAAATCCTACAATGTGATTTTCTGGATTTTTTTTCCTCATTTTGTCTGTCATAGTTGACGTGTACCTATGATTAAAATTACAGGCCTCTCTCATCTTTTTAAGTGGGAGAACTTGCACAATTGGTGGCTGACTAAATACTTTTTTTCCCCACTGTACATCTTTAGCATATCCCATTTCAAACCTCAACAATTCTGACTTTCGAAGCATGCCAATCTTGTTTGCTCTTTGTTGAGACATTATTTATTATTCATCAGCTTTCTGACTACAGCTTCATGTTTACTTTGGTAAGTGTGGAAATGTAAGGAGGGTGTAAAGGAGTACAGATATTATTTTGCACCAGGCAGATTGGTAGACGCCGAGCCAATTGTCATTCTTGACAGACATACATATATTGTCTCCATGGTAACTGATTACTCACCCTGTCAGGGCAGTGTGTATTTGGCAGTTCTAGGAGGACAGCTGTGAAATAATGTGTTCAATCCCTCAGACAACTTTGCCAAACAAACACACACACACAAGGGGAGACAAAACAGGCTGAAGCAGTTGTTTCCTCCATATCTGTTGCTGCAGATCTAGACCCTGAAACATATGAGGCAATAAGATTAAGGGATAAGAAGGCAATCTTACATCTTTCTAACTTCATGGTGCTGGATAGTCATGTTATACAGTGACAATTGTTAGTTTTGATACTTTTGATATGTAAGCGCCAATTGAATGAGTGTGTAATTAATTTATGAGACTTTCCATAACAACTCATTTAGCATTCTAATTAATGGTGTCGGCCATGGTCTTTTTCTTTAAATACTTAACTTGTTGTAATGTCACATGTTACTGTAAATGTGACAGAGGATACATCTTAGACACCATAACCTACACTTCATGTAGGTTATGCTGCTTTTTTCTAATGACTCAACGGGGCTTACTTAAATTGTAGACCTCCACTGGCTCTCACATCAAAGCTTATTTCCTAATTGAACCACTAATTCTCACTTGATCACTTCAAACAGAATAACACGGCAGCCAGAGCACAGGGAAATCAATACAAACGAAATACATAGCTTCCATTTGCCGAGGTGATGATACCCACCAATTTCACTATGCTCCTCCCTGAACAATTCGATACAACACAAAGCCTTTTCTGTTGGTGCTGTGTCAACTACAGAAAGCAGCAAATTATGAAGAATCACAATACAGGAGACCTCTGTCACGAACGTCGGATATAGAGGACCAAGGCGCAGCGTGGAAGGTGAACATACTTATTTATTAAATGATACACGAACAAAACAACAAATCGATACGTGACGTCCACAGGTGCAAAACACAGAACAAGATCCCACAAACACTGTGGGAAAACCACCTGACTAAATATGGTTCCCAATCAGAGACAACCAGCAACAGCTGAAACTCGTTGCCTCTGATTGAGAACCACTCTGGCCAACATAGATATACAAAAACTAGACTAGACACAACGAGCACAAAACATAAACTCTACACACCCTGGCTCAACTTAAGAGTCCCTAGAGCCAGGGCGTGACATAACCCCCCCCTAAAGGCGCGGACTGCGACCGCGCCTAAACATCACCGAACAGGGGAGGGCTGGGTGGGCATTCCTCCTCGGAGGCGGTTCCGGCTCCAGGCTTGACCACCACCCTCTACTAATCCCCCGTAGTGCCCCTGGTCTGGACTAGCCCCACTGGCTGGAGCTGGACTGGACTTCGGTGGAGCGGATTGCTCAGGCTCCGGTGTGGAGCAGCTGACTGGTACCTGACCAGGCACCGGTGAAACGGGCACGGGCTGGCGATGCGCACCACAGGTTTGGTGCGGGGAGCAGGAACAGGCCGGACCAGGCTGGTGACGCGCACCATTGGCTTGGTGCGGGGAGCAGGAACAGGCCAGGCCGGGCCGGGCTGGCGACGCGCACCATTGGCTTGGTGCGGGGAGCAGGGACAGGCCGGACCGGGCTGGCGATGCGCACCACAGGTTTGGTGCGGGGAGCAGGAACGGGCCGGGCCGGGCTGGCGACGCGCACCATTGGCTTGGTGCGGGGAGCAGGAACAGGCCGGGCCGGGCTGGCGACGCGCACCATAGGCTTGGTGCGAGGGGCAGGAACAGGCCGGGCCGGGCTGGCGACGCGCACCATAGGCTTGGCGCGATGGACAGGAACAGGCCGGACCGTACTGGGAACACACACCACTGGCCTTACACGGGGATCAGGAACGGGCCGGACCGGACTGGCAACACACTTCAGTACCTCTCGCCGTGCCTATACATTTTCCTTCCCTCTATACACCAATGGCTCCCGTAACCCAGTGGCCTTCTCTCCTCGTCCACCAACTCGCCCCTTATCTGCCTCCAGTGGCCCCGTCGTCCCTGCCATGTGCCCCCCCTAAAAATGTATTGGGGGTGCCCCTCGCCTGTCGACGACTGCCCGGTTGGCGCCGCTTCTCCTCTCCTGCCTGGGCACGCTGCTTGGTCCTGTATTGGTGGGATCTTCTGTCACGAACGTCGGATATAGAGGACCAAGGCGCAGCGTGGAAGGTGAACATACTTATTTATTAAATGATACACGAACAAAACAACAAATCGATACGTGCCGTCCACAGGTGCAAAACACGGAACAAGATCCCACAAACACTGTGGGAAAACCACCTGACTAAATATGGTTCCCAATCAGAGACAACCAGCAACAGCTAATACTCGTTGCCTCTGATTGAGAACCACTCTGGCCAACATAGATATACAAAAACTAGACTAGACACAACGAGCACAAAACATAAACTCTACACACCCTGGCTCAACTTAAAAGAGTCCCTAGAGCCAGGGCGTGACAACCTCCATAGGTGAATTAATCTCTTACAATGCAGAGCATCCTCTTACATGAATAGCATCCCAGACAATGTGTCTGCCTCCTGCAACAGCATGTGAGCATTTTGCTTTATTTAACGTATTGCTTTATTTAACAGTGTTTCTATCTTTCACTCTCACCAAAGGACTAGATTAGCATTCAAAATTATACTGAACAAAAATATAAACGCAACATGCAACAATTTGAAAGATTTTACTGAGTTACAGTTCATAGACGGAAATTAGTCAATTGAAATATATTCAATAGTCCCTAATCTATGGATTTCACATGACTGGGCAGGGGCGCAGCCATGGGTGGGCCTGGGAGGGCGTAGTCCCACCCACTTGGGAGCTGGCGTGGTTACACGTGGTCTCTGGTTGTGAGGCTATCGAAAAGGCTATCTTCTAAAAAGTGACCACTGAATGAAGGTGTTGCGAGTGACAATTCCCAGTCTCAACAGACAAATAAACTACTCTGGGTAATGTGGAAGGCAGTGAGCCAACTGGTACAGCCCCACTTCATCTGGTAAAATGTCCTATCTCTCAGCCAGCACTGTTGCTAGCTCTACCTCAGTCCACCGACACTGTTGCTAGCTCCACTGCTAATGACTTTGTAGCTAAAAGTGAAAAACTGAACAGTTTGCATATCATTACATTTGGTTAATGAGGGGCAATGCACCAAATGTCAATGTCAGTGTTCAGTTCAAAAGTCTGCAGGAACGTCAACAAAGCCATTTTACAGAAAGTATTAAATGGGAGCAGCACACCAGAAAGTACAGTTGAAATCTGAAGTTTACATACACCTTAGCCAAATACACATGTATGTATTTACTGTATACTTTTGGGCATTCTTTCAAAATAAGTGTTGTCTTCACATCTAATATCAGGCATTTACAGTTGAAGTCGGAAGTTTACATACACCTTAGCCAAATACATTTAAACTTAGTTTTTCACAATTCCTGACATTTAATCCTAGTAAAAATTCCCTGTCTTAGGTCAGTTAGGATCACCACTTTATTTTAAGAATGTGAAATGTAAGAATAATAGTAGAGAGAATGATTTATTTCAGCTTTTATTTATGTCATCACATTCCCAGTGGGTCAGAAGTTTACATGCACTCAATTAGTATTTGGTAGCATTGCCTTTAAATTGTTTCACTTGGGTCAAACATTTCGGGTAGCCTTCCACAAGCTTCCCACAATAAGTTGGGTGAATTTTGGCCCATTCCTCCTGACAGAGCTGGTGTAACTGAGTCAGGTTTGTGGGCCTCCTTGCTCGCACACGCTTTTTCAGTTCTGGCCACAAATGTTCTATAGGATTGAAGTCAGGGCTTTGTGATGGCCACTCCAATACCTTGACTTTGTTGTCCTTAAGCCATTTTGCCACAACTTTGGAAGTATGCTTGGGGTCATTGTCCATTTGGAAGACCCATTTGCGATCAAGATTTAACTTCCTGACTGATCTTGAGATGTTGCTTCAATTTATCCACATATTTTTCCTTCCTCATGATGCCATCTATTTTGTGAAGTGCACCAGTCCCTCCTGCAGCAAAGCACCCCCACAGCATGATCCTGCCACCCCCGTGCTTCTCGGTTGGGATGGTGGTCTTCGGCTTGCAAGCGTCCCCCCTTTTTCCTCCAAACATAACGATGGTCATTATGGCCAAACAGTTCTATTTTTGTTTCATCAGACCAGTGGACATTTCTCCAAAAAGTACGATCTTTGTCCACATGTGCAGTTGCAAACCGTAGTCTGGCTTTTTTATGGCGGTTTTGGAGCAGTGGCTTCTTCCTTGCTGAGCGGCCTTTCAGGTTATGTCGATATAGGACTCGTTTTACTGTGGATATAGATAATTTTGTACCTGTTTCCTCCAGCATCTTCACAAGGTCCTTATTCTGCTGTTATTCTGGGATTGATTTGCACTTTTCGTACCAAAGTACGTTCATCTCTAGGAGACAGAACGCGTCTCCTTCCTGAGCGGTATGACGGCTGCGTGCTCCCATGGTGTTTATACTTGCGTACTATTGTTTGTACAGATGAACGTGGTACCTTCAGGCGTTTGGAAATTGCTCCCAAGGATGAACCAGACTTGTGGAGGTCTACAATTTTTTTTCTGAGGTCTTGGCTGATTTCTTTTGATTTTCCCATGATGTCAAGCAAAGAGGCACTGAGCTTGAAGGTAGGCCTTGAAATACATCCACAGGTACACTTCCAATTGACTCAAATTATGTCAATTAGCCTATCAGAAGCTTCTAAAGCCATGACATCATTTTCCGGAGTTTTCCAAGCTGTTAAAGGCACAGTCAACTTAGTGTATGTAAACTTTTGACCCACTGGAATTGTGATACCGTGAATTATAAGTGAAATAATCTGTCTGTAAACAATTGTTGGAAAAATTAGTTGTGTCATGCACAAAGTAGATGTCCTAACCGACTTTCCAAAACTATAGTTTGTTAACAAGACATATGTGGAGTGGTTGAAAAATTAGTTTGAATGACTTCCGACTTCAACTGTATGTGATATTGTATGCACTTGAGATTATTGCCGCTCAGCCTCAGTTGTTTAAGCTAAGCGCTTTACTGTTGTTTTATGTATTGAGAAAAATGTAGTAGGTGTAATGCTTTTGTTGTTTTCTGTTCTTCACTGCCTCAAATACTTTGTCAAGTAATATGTACCTATGCAGTAAATACAGAATGTTGAAAACAGTTCAGGATTATATTATGTTTGATTGTATAATAAATGTCAAGCTACTCAGTAGTATAGTAAGTTTACTTCATCAGATGAACATCAAGTTATATAGCTATGAGATTACCATGTAAACGATTACCAACTGGGAGCAGTGTTGTGTCAGAAATACAAATTCACTGCTCATGTTCTATACCAATGTGCAACATATAATGAGGGCACACATAATTGAAATCTTTCCAGAAGCACAAATCTTTTATAAACCATTGGGTTGTTTTCAAGTTGATGTCTGTCCATCATTTTCCTTTGTTTTTTTTATGTCCAGCAGATTACTTTCAGACACAACTTTACAACCCAGAGTTACCATAACAATTCAAAGAAGATCATTATTATTCTATTATCCTTCTTTTGTCAGGAATACAACCATGAAATAATATTCAGTGTATTGACACAGACAACATGGCTAGAACATAAAATCACAGTAGCAAAATCCAGACCCATGGGTTACTGGGTGGCATCCAGACGTGACACTGGCAGAGGAGGAGTGGACATGGAGCTTTCCAGTCAGCTGCATCTCTGACCAACCATCTCTCGCCTATTTCCTCTTCCCTCTCTACTATCAAAGTTGAATCATCAGGAGACAAGCAGTGGTCTGAACAACACATAGACTACACATCTGCAGATAAAGCGAGCAGTGGTGTGTAAAGCAACTCAGGACTCCTGGGCATCCAGCTTTTTCATTTTCGCATCAGCAATGATCAAAGATAACAGGGGAAGTGGAAATATACAGAAGTAGAGCGGGAAATGAAGATGAAAAACATGAAAAAGTCAGACGCTGACCTCGGTGGCTTATTTATGTGATGTTTATATGGAAATACTGTATGTGCTTATTGCCAATAAAACCTTGGAACGGAGTGAAGTAATGCACATTCATGTTTTGGACACTCAATATTTTGAAGGTAAACTTTTAGAGAGAACATTTGTATAAATAAAAAATCTGGGGGATTTTCTCCACTTTTTCTTAGGAAGGGAATTTAAAGTCCCCTGTAGCTCAGTTGGTAGAGCATGGCGCTTGCAATGCCAGGGTTGTGGGTTCGTTTCCCACGGAGAGCCAGTATGAAAAATGTATGCACTCGCTAACTGTAAGTCGCTCTGGATAAGAGCGTCTGCTACATGACTAAAATGTAAAATGTAAAGGTGGAAAACATTCTCAGAGCACAAGTTTGAAATAAGTATACTGAAAATATGCATTATTTTCCCCTAATGAATCAAAAGCTATTAAAGACCTTGAAATCCACTAACCCAGGCAGGCGTCCTGTGTGTGGACAAGGATAGATGGGGGATTCTATTACACTGAGTTAATATTTACCCTGATGAGCAAAACATTTGGAAAAACTTTTTTCAATTTGTCATTATGGGGTATTGTGTGTAGATTGATGAGGATTTTTATTTATTTAATCAATTTTAGAATAAGGCTGTAACGTATTAAAATGTGGAAAAAGTCAAGGGGTCTGAATACTTTCCAAATGCACTGTATTAGGTATTCAGTGAACAATTTATTAGGTACACCCATCTAGTACCTGGTCGGAAACTCCTCCACAACAGCCTGAATTTTTGGGGGCATGGATTCTACAAGGTGTGGCATTCAAATGTTGCTCAGTTGGTATCAAGGGACCACTAACGTGTGCCAGAACAACATTACCCACTCCATTACACCACCGCCACCAGCCTGTACCATTGACACCAGACAGGATGGGGCCATGCAGGATGGTCCCATGGACCGGGATTCGTCGGACCAGGCAGTGTTTTTCCACTCCTCAATTGTCCAGTGTTGGTGATCGTGTGCCCACTGGAGCTTCTTCTTCTTGTTTTTAGCTGATAGGAGTTGATGTTCGTCTGCTGCAATAGCCCATCCGTGACAACAATCAACGAGTTGTGCGTTCTGAGATGTCGTTCTGCGCACCATTGTTGTACTGCGCCGTTATTTGTCTGTTTGTGGCCTGCCTGTTAGCTTGCACGAGTCTTGCCATTGTCCTTCGACCTCTCTCATCAACAAGCTGTTTTTGCCTACAGGACTGCCGCTGACTGGATGTTTTTTGTTTGTCACACCATTCTCGGTAAACCCTAGACACTGTTGTGCATGAAAAGTCCAGGAGGGAGGCCTTTTCTGAGATACTGGATCCGGCGCGCCTGGCACCGACTATCATACCACGCTCAAAGTCCCCACTTTCTCTTGCTTTTTCCATGACACAGATTGATCAGGTGAATCCAGGAGAAAGCTATGATTCCTTATTGATGTCACTTGTTAAATCCACTTCAATCAGTTTACTGTATATGAAGGGGAGGAGACAGGTTAAAGAAGGATTTTTAATTCTTGAGACAATTGAGACAATGGATTGTGTATGTGTGCCATTCAGAGGGTGAATGGGAAAGACAAAATATTTAAGTGCCTTTGAACACAACTATAGGAAGCATTGGAGTCAACATGGGCCATTATCCCTGTGGAACGGTTTCGACACCTTGTAGAGTCCATGCCCGACAAATTGAGGCTGTTCTGAGGGCAAAATATTAGGAAGGTGTTCTTCATGTTGTGTACACTTAGTGTATATTGCTAGCTAGCTAGCTAACTTTACTAGCTAGTTAAAGGTGGCAAAACATACTCTGTAGCACATTGCACATTAAAGGGTACTTCAGGATTTTGGCAAGGAAGCACTTTATCTATTTCCCCAGAGTCAGATGAACTTGTGTATACAATTTGTATGTCTCTGCATCCAGTATGAAGGATGTTAGCGGTAGTTTGTGAGCCAATGCTATCTACTAGCATGCTAGCAGTTACCATAAACTTCCAGTCATTGTGCTAACGCTAGTTAGAAACTTCCTCCAAACTGCATGCAGAGACATAAAAATGGTATCCACAAGTTAATCTGACTCTGGGGAAATAGATAAAGGGCTTCCCTGCCAAAATCCTGAAGTATCCCTTCAATGTGCAATTGAGGCTGTTCTTACATTTACATTTTGTTTTACATTTAAGTCATTTAGCAGACGCTCTTATCCAGAGCGACTTACAGTTAGTGAATGATTACATATTTTTTTTATATATTTTTTTCATACTGGCCGCCCGTATGAAAAAAATATACCAATTGTGCCCCGCCCATGGGTCTCCCGGTCACGGCCGGCTGCGACAGAGCCTGGACTCGAACCAGGATCTCTAGCGGCACAGCTAGCACTTTGATGCAGTGCCTTAGACCACTGCACCACTCGGGAGTGGAGTGTCTTAAGGGGGCAAAGGGGATGGGGGGGTGCCAACAAGGTTACCATACAATTTTGAAGTGTCATGTAAATGCATCATAATGCTCATTCTGTAAATGGGAGCTAACATGGCTGCCATAGAATGTTATAGTGTCATTTTGTAAATGCATCATAATGCAGAAACCTAAATGTCCTAAACACACATGTTTTGGTATGCAACAAGTTTGTCGGATATCTCGTTTTACAAAAAAACACATTTTAAATTACATCTAAAGTAAATGTTTTAAAAGCATGAGAACAGCCATAATTCATACACATAGAAAGGAACCCATGAGCATTCATTTCAGATAAAAAAATGAAAATGTGAAAAATTTGCATTTATCTAGTTTCGGAATCAAACCCTTCATTTGCCTTCTGTTAGATGAGTGCACAGTGCCCTTTGCAGAAACCTATTGTATATTATAAACATACGGATCAAATAGTAGGGATATACTGTATTGCATACAGGTAACTGCCAAAATAATGGAAACACTTGAGTAAATGAGGGATTCAAAGTGCATTGAAAGCAGGTGCTTCCAAACAGGTGTAATTGCTGATTTAACCAATTAACATCCCATCATGTTTAGGGTCATGTATAAAAATGCTGGGCAGACCATTGTTTTGACTACCATGGCTATGCCCATATAGGATGACAATGCCCCATCCACAGGGCATGTGTTGTCACAGTATGGTTCGATGAGCATGAAAAATATATAAGACATATGCCATGGCCGTCTCAGTCACCAGATCTCAACCCGATTGAACACTTATGGAGTGGCGCCTGAGACAGCGTTTTCCATGACCATCAACAAAACCCCAAAATATGGAATTTCTCATGAAAGAATGGTGTCACATCCGTCCACTTGAGTTCCAGACACTTGTAGAATATATGCCAAGGTGCATTAAAGCTGCTCTGGCTCGTGGTGGCCCAATGCCCTATTAAGACACTTTATTTTGGTGTTTCATTTATTTTGGCAGTTACCTGTATGATATTATGTTGAATTTACATTTGAACTATTTAATACATGATGAAACAAAGTGTTACTGAAAATAATCAGCACCATGTTTCAACATAGAATGGGGGAAACAATTCACTTGTACTAATGTACAGTATGTCTTATTAACTTGTGACTTGAAACAAAGTTTGCAGCCACAGTTAAATGGACAGTTGACCAGATACTCCATACATGTCCCTGATAAGGACTCACCAGCTGTTCTCTAGCAGTAGCCCAGAAGTGATAATTACCTCAATTTATGTTTCCAGATTGACCAGGGAATAATCCAGGTGAGGAAATTGAGCTTTTAAAGTAACTGACAGCGTCGTCTGCAGCGGAAAAGATTATGATCTAATTCCACTCTTGTGGGCCACAATTGAAGCAGAAGCCCAATATACACATTTAATTGAATCAGAGGCTGAGGCTAGGGCCTCCAATGAAGACAAACAGCCAGTTAATGAAGAGTAATGGAGGGGATATCTGCTTTCAGCGCAGGTAGTCCAAGGACAGATTACATTTGGTCCAATCAGGATGGCCGACCACGTCTAGATAAGAGTGAGAGTAGGCTAAATAAGCCACAAGTAGGGAAATAAAGGAAGCAGGCTAAACATTTGGGAAAAGTTGTTTTAGCTTGGGAATTTCCACTAAACGTATTCATTCTATACCCACCCTAACCTGTGTGCCAAGCTCATTTTAGCATAAAGGGACTTATATGCATAAGTGCACATATTTGACATGACACAGGGCAATAGCCATACATTTAGATATACGTTTTCGCCTGTCATCACTATTGACAGAGAAATCATTCAGGTTATTATCTCCCGATTAGAGTTAACCACAGGAGGTTGATTGCACCTTAATTGGGAAGAACGGGCTTGTGGTAATGACTGGAGTGGAATAGGTGGAATGGTTTCCATGTGTTTGACGCTATTCTATTTGTTCCGTTCCAGCCATTATTATGAGCCGTCCTCCCCTCAGCAGCCTCCACTGGAGTTAATATATAATAATCTAAAAAGCCAAGGTGATTAATTGAAAACGAGAAATTTGTTTTTTTCCTGTGAGAGGTGATTATCTGTTATTTTCCAAACAATGGTCAAATCAGATTTAAGTGGATGTTGTCCCTTGTCAATGATTTTATGTCATATTAACGTCCATCTTGAACTACCAATAAGAGCTCAGTACCACTTAAGGCTCTTTCCACCTCTAACATCAGAGCGGACAATTATATTGACCAAGAAAAACACACAGAATTAAGAAAAACATCATAAAGTCTGTTTGTCTGAGTTAAAGGGGCAATCTGCAGTTGATACCTCCATTTTGTAATGTATGAATTAATGATATGTACCCATTGATTCTTGAAGAGTATAACTTTTCCATCATGAGCTTAGTTCAACTGTCGTACCCCATCAGAACCCAAAATATAAGCTTGTTTTACTCCAACGTTTGTAAACAAAGTAAATGTAAACAAATTAGCTTCAACATGATTAAAATTATAATTTGGATGGTCAGTCCTTGTGTCCATAGCTCTGTTTATGAATTTGAGAGTGGTTACATTTCTCCAGCACAATCCCTCAGCTTTTTTACCAGAACAGGGGTGGGGACCTTTGTTATTGTTTCAAATGCTGGTTGCCCCTTTAAAAACTACAGAGTAGCTTTTCCTTATCTATGTACACATGTGGAAGAATATAGCTTTAAGCAATGAAGCTGAGGCTCCAACACAACAACAACAAAACTTATTAGATTCACTCATCAAGCCAACAGCATCAGGTTATATGTGGGATGTGAGTTTAGTAAGCAAAATGTGGGATGAGGCATGTTGCAACTCCTGGGAGGATATAATGTACTGTAACAGTTCACTGTATTCATGCATTCATAAAGTCTTTATAACAGCTATATAACACATTACAACATGTGTCATAAGCTCTCATAAGTAGTTTTAAATAGTTATGACTAACTTCAGCATAAGATGTTATAAAACTAGATATAATGGGTGTTAAAGATGACTGTTCATCCTGTTGTCATATGTAAACTACTATTGCACAGTCTCTATGACAATGAACGTCGTATGTTATTACATGCTACATAACTGTCTACATACCAGATGTTATAACATGGTGTTATATCATTTACCAAACTCTGTGACAAATTAATACATTGAATGAAATGATAATGATATGAAATCATATGCCGTTATAGAGTGTGCATAGAGACCTTAAGTAAAGTGATACTAATTGGAGGTGTTATGAAACAGTTACAACCACAGAGTTGAGAGTATCACAAAGCCATTCAGGATGTATTTAGAATTATTTTTATTTAGACAACACAACAAACTGCTCTGAGTTGTACAAATTGGACAACTTCCAGATACAAGAAACAAGATGCATTATTATAATAACAACAACTTTCCAAAAAGAATAAACATGTTTAAACAAAATGAAAGCAAATAAAATTGTACAACAACATCACAACAGGATTTGTGAAAGCTGTAAAAAATAAAGCTGTGCAGGCTACAGTAACATTAGGGGGGGAAATGGCTAGTTAGTCAGGCAACTAGCTAGCTAGCTAGCTAAGTAGTTGATGTTGCAATTCAACATTTTGTCGACCCACTGATTGCTAGCTAGCTACCTAGCAATCTTTGTGTGCTTGCCAGAACCATATACACTGAGTGTACAAAACAGTAAGAACACCTGCTCTTTACATGACATAGACTCACCAAATCAAATCACATTTTATTTGTCACATGCGCCGAATACAATGCTTACTTACAAGCCCTTAACCAACAATTAAGAAAATATTTACTAAATAAACTAAAGTAAAAAAGTAACACAATAAAATAACAATAACGAGACTATATACAGGGGTACCGGTACCGAGTCAATGTATGGGGGTACAGATTAGTCGAGGTAATTGAGGTAATTTGCACATGTAGGTAGGGATAAAGTGACTATGCATAGATAATAAACAGCGAGTAACAGCAGTGTAAAAACAAACAATGCAAATAGTCCAGGTGGCCATTTCATTAATTGTTCAGCAGTCTTATGCCTTGGGGGTAGAAGCTGTTAAGGAGCCTTTTGGACCTAGACTTGGTGCTCCGGTACCGCTTGCCGTGTGGTAGCAGAGAGAACATTTTATGACTAGGGTGACTGGTATCTTTGACAATTTTTTGGGCCTTCCTCTGACACCGCCTAGTATAGAGGTCCTTGATGGCAGGAAGCTTGGCCCCAGTGACGTACTGGGCCGTACACACTACCCTCTGTAGCGCCTTACGGTTGGATGCCAAGCAGTTGCCATACTAGACGGTGATCCAACCGGTCAGGATGCTCTCGATGGTGCAACTGTATAACTTTTTGAGGATCTGGTGACCCATGCCAAATCTATTTAGTCTCCTGAAGGTGAATAGGCATTGTCGTACCCTCTTCACAACTTTCTTGGTGTGTTTGGACCATGATCATTTGTTGGAGATGTGGATACCAAGGAACTTGAATCTCTCGACCCGCTCCACTACAGCCCTGTCGATGTGAATGGGGGCATGTTCGGCCCTCCCATTCCTATAGTCCACAATCAGCTCCTTTGTCTTGTTCACGTTGAGGGAGAGGTTGTTGTCCTGGCACCACACTGCCAGGTCTCTGACCTCCTCCCTATAGGCTGTCTCATCGTTGTCGGTGATCAGGCCTACCACTGTTGTGTCGTCAGAAAACGTAATGATGGTGTTGGAATCGTGCTTGGCCATGCAATCGTGGGTGAACAGGGAGTACAGGAAGGGAATAAGCACACACCACTGAGGGGCGCCGTGTTGAGGATCAGCATGGCACATGTGTTGTTGCCTACCCTTAACACCTGGGGGCAGCCCGTCAGGAAGTCCAGGATCCAGTTGCAGAGGGAGGTGTTCAGTCCCAGGGTCCTTAGCTTAGTGATGAGCTTTGTGGGCAATATGGTGTTGAACGCTGAGCTGTAGTCAATGAACAGCATTCTCACATACAGTGGGGAAAAAAAGTATTTAGTCAGCCACCAATTGTGCAGGTTCTCCCACTTAAAAAGATGAGAGAGGCCTGTAATTTTCATCATAGGTACACGTCAACTATGACAGACAAATTGAGAATTTTTTTTCCAGAAAATCACATTGTAGGATTTTTAATGAATTTATTTGCAAATTATGGTGGAAAATAAGTATTTGGTCACCTACAAACAAGCAAGATTTCTGGCTCTCACAGACCTGTAACTTCTTCTTTAAGAGGCTCCTCTGTCCTCCACTCGTTACCTGTATTAATGTCACCTGTTTGAACTTGTTATCAGTATAAAAGACACCTGTCCACAACCTCAAACAGTCACACTCCAAACTCCACTATGGCCAAGACCAAAGAGCTGTCAAAGGACACCAGAAACAAAATTGTAGACCTGCACCAGACTGGGAAGACTGAATCTGCAATAGGTAAGCAGCTTGGTTTGAAGAAATCAACTGTGGGAGCAATTATTAGGAAATGGAAGACATACAAGACCACTGATAATCTCCCTCGATCTGGGGCTCCACGCAAGATCTCACCCCGTGGGGTCAAAATGATCACAAGAACGGTGAGCAAAAATCCCAGAACCACACGGGGGGACCTAGTGAATGACCTGCAGAGAGCTGGGACCAAAGTAACAAAGCCTACCATCAGTAACACACTACGCCGCCAGGGACTCAAATCCTGCAGTGCCAGACGTGTCCCCCTGCTTAAGCCAGTACATGTCCAGGCCCGTCTGAAGTTTGCTAGAGTGCATTTGGATGATCCAGAAGATGATTGGGAGAATGTCATATGGTCAGATGAAACCAAAATAGAACTTTTTGGTAAAAACTCAACTCGTCGTGTTTGGAGGACAAAGAATGCTGAGTTGCATCCAAAGAACACCATACCTACTGTGAAGCATGGGGGTGGAAACATCATGTGGTCCTCTGTAGCTCAGCTGGTAGAGCACGGCGCTTGTAACGCCAAGGTAGTGGGTTCGATCCCCGGGACCACCCATACACAAAAATGTATGCACGCATGACTGTAAGTCGCTTTGGATAAAAGCGTCTGCAAAATGGCATATTATTATTATTATCATGCTTTGGGGCTGTTTTTCTGCAAAGGGACCAGGACAGCTGATCCGTGTAAAGGAAAGAATGAATGGGGCCATGTATCGTGAGATTTTGAGTGAAAACCTCCTTCCATCAGCAAGGGCATTGAAGATGAAACGTGGCTGGGTCTTTCAGCATGACAATGATCCCAAACACACCGCCCGGGCAACGAAGGAGTGGCTTCGTAAGAAGCATTTCAAGGTCCTGGAGTGGCCTAGCCAGTCTCCAGATCTCAACCCCCATAGAAAATCTTTGGAGGGAGTTGAAAGTCTGTGTTGCCCAGCGACAGCCCCAAAACATCACTGCTCTAGAGGAGATCTGCATGGAGGAATGGACCAAAATACCAGCAACAGTGTGTGAAAACCTTGTGAAGACTTACAGAAAACGTTTGACCTGTGTCATTGCCAACAAAGGGTATATAACAAAGTATTGAGAAACTTTTGTTATTGACCAAATACTTATTTTCCACCATAATTTGCTAATAAATTCATTAAAAATCCTACAATGTGATTTTCTGGATTTATTTTTCTCATTTTGTCTGTCATAGTTGACATGTACCTATGATGAAAATTACAGGCCTCTCTCATCTTTTTAAGTGGGAGAATTTGCACAATTGGTGGCTGACTAAATACTTTTTTCCCCACTGTAGGTGTTCCTTTTGTCCAGATGGGAAAGGGCAGTGTGGAGTGCAATTGAGATTGTGTCATCTGTGGATCTGTTCGGGCAGTATGCGAATTGGAGTGGGTCTAGGGTTTCCTGGATGATGGTGTTAATGTGTGTCACGCCCTGGCTCTGGGGACACTGTTATGTTGAGCCAGGGTGTGTAGATAATGTGTTTTGTTTCTATGGGTGCTATTTATATGTTGGCCAGAGTGGCTCCCAATCAGAGGCAACGAGTGTCAGGTGTTGCTGGCTGTCTCTGATTGGGAGCCATATTTATACAGTCTGTTTTTCATTCATGTTTGTGGGATTTTGTTTCTAGTCGGTTGTGTTAGACCGTGAACTGTCACGTTTTCGTTTTGTTCGTGTCTCTAATAAAGAGTATGTTTGCCTGCAACGCTGCGCCTTGGTCCTCATCTCTGTTCGACGATCGTGACAGAAATTCCCACCACAACTGGACCAAGCAGCGAGTCGAGGAGCCATCGCCAGGGAAATCCCTAGCAGATCTCCGTGGCAGCCTCGACTGGGTCAAGCCGAGTGAAGAGCAGAGAGAGTGGACTTGGGAACAATGGAGGAAGAGCTTCGACTGGGTCAAGCCAATTGAGGAGCTGAATAGCGGGAGTTGGAGGCAGAAGAGCGAGAGTTGGGCGAGAACTATAGAGGCCTGGCCCACGGGGAGGAGAGACCCCCAGTACATTTTTAGGGGGGGGCTCACGACGTCGGGGCAGCAGGAGGCCGCGATAGAGCGGTCCAGCGGGTTGTCAGAGGAGGCCGCCAGGTTACGGGGGCCACTGGTAGAAGAGGGGATGGAAGGTGTAGAGGCACGGCGAGAGGTACTGGGGTGTGTTACCAGTCCGGTCCGGCCCGTTCCAGATCCCGGTGTAGGGCCAGTGGTGTGTGTCCCCAGTACGGTCCGGTCTGTTCCTGCTCCCGCACCAAGTCAGTGGTGCGCTTCGTCAGCCCGGCTCGGCCCGTTCCTGCTCCCCGCACCAAGTCAGTGGTGCGCCGTCAGCCCGGCTCGGCCCGTTCCTGCTCCCGCACCAAGTCAGTGGTGCGCTCGTCAGCCCGGCTCGGCCCGTTCCTGCTCCCCACACCAAGTCAGTGGTGCGCCCGTCAGCCCGGCTCAGCCCGTTCCTGCTCCCCGCACCAAGTCAGTGGTGCGCTTCCGTCAGCCCGCTCGGCCCGTTCCTGCTCCCGCACAAGTCAGTGGTGCGCCCGTCAGCCCGGCTCGGCCCGTTCCTGCTCCCCGCACCAAGTCAGTGGTGCGTTTGCGTCAGCCCGGTTCGGCTCACTCTGCTCCTCACACCAAGCCAGTGGTGTGCGTTGTCAGTCCAGCACGGCCCGTGCCTGTTCTCCACACCAAGCCAGTGGTGGGCGTCGTCAGTCCGGCACGGCCCGTGCCTGTTCCACTGGTGCCTGGTTCGGCACTGGTCAGATGTTTTACGCCGGAGCTAGAGCAATCCGCTCCATCAGTGTCCAGTCCAGCTCCGGCCAGCGGGGCCAGACCGGACCAGGGGTACTTTGGGGGGTTGGAGAGGGAGCGGATATCAGGCCCGGAGCCGGATCCGCCGCCTAGGCGGAGTGCCCACCCGGTCCCTCCCCTGTGGTATTTGGTTGACGCGGTCGGAGGCCGCGCCTTTAGGGGGGGGTACTGTCACGCCCTGGCTCTGGGGACACTGTTATGTTGAGCCAGGGTGTGTAGATAATGTGTTTTTTTTCTATGGGTGCTATTTCTATGTTGGCCAGAGTGGCTCCCAATCAGAGGCAACGAGTGTCAGGTGTTGCTGGCTGTCTCTGATTGGGAGCCATATTTATACAGTCTGTTTTTCATTCGTGTTTGTGGGATTTTGTTTCTAGTCGGTTGTGTTAGACCGTGAACTGTCACGTTTTCGTTTTGTTCGTATCTCTAATAAAGAGTATGTTTGCCTGCAACGCTGCGCCTTGGTCCTCATCTCTGTTCGACGATCGTGACAATGTGAGCGATGACCAGCCTTTCAAAGCACTTCATGGCTACCGACGTAAGTGCTACGGGGCGGTAGTCATTTAGGTAGGTGAAAAGGAATCCAGGTGAAAGCTATGATCCCTTATTGATGTCACTTGTTAAATCCACTTTAATCAGTGTTGATGAAGGGGAGGAGACAGGTTAAAGAAGGATTTTTAAGCCTTGAGACAATTGAGGCATGGATTGTGTGTGTGCTATTCAGAGGGTGAATGGTTAAGAGAAAATATTTAAGTGCTTTTGAATGGGGTGTGGTAGTAGTTGCGAGGCGCACTGGTTTGAGTGTGTCAAGGACTGCGATGCTGCTGGGTTTTTCATGCTCAACAGTTTCCCGTGTGTATCAAGAATGGTCCACCACCCAAAGGACATCCAGCCAACTTGACACAACTATAGGAAGCATTGGAGTCAACATGGGCCAGCATCCCTGTGGAACGCTTTCAACACCTTGTAGAGTCCATGCCCCGATGAATTGAGGCTGTTCTGAGGGTAAAATATTAGGAAGGTGTTGCCAGTTAACTAGCTAACTCTACTAGCTAGCTAAAGGTGGCAAAACGTACTCCGTAGCACATTGCACATTAAAGGGATACTTCAGGATTTTGGCAATGAAGCCCTTTATCTATTTTCCCATAGTCAGATGAACTTGTGGATACCATTTTTATGTCTCTGCATCCAGTATGAAGGATGTTAGAGGTAGTTTTGCGAGCCAATGCTAACTAGCGTTAACATAATGACTAGCAGTTATGATAGACTTCCAATTATTGTGCTAATGCTAGTTAGCAATTGCCCTAACGCTAGTTAGCAACATCCTTCAAACTGCACGCGGACACATACATTTTTTACCCACGAGTAGATCTGACTCTGGGAAAGTAGATAAAGGGCTTCATTGCCAAAAATCCTGAAGTATCCCTTTAACATCCTATTTCACTCCAAACACAATTACCTTTTCATCTATTTAACTCTTACTAGCTAACATTATTATTATTATTATTATTATGTTATTTACTGTGGCTAGGTTTGCTATTTGAGCTGACATCTGTCATCTCCCGTAATATTAGTCCCACTTTTCACATTCCAATTTCAAATGATTCACTGGTACAAGAGCTCTAAATAACTTCATTTTATCTCCAAACTGTCACCCGATCTATCTTGAATCACCAATTCAATGGTGAGAGATTGTTGCAAATGCACCAATTCACATGGTCCAGATTGTCCAACCCAACAACCCAGGTTTCCGAAATTGTTGAAAAAAGCCCATTCAATGGTCCGCATTCACTTGCTACTGTTACAAAAGCATTGCGCGCTACTAGCTAGCTAAATGTATATTATACTTTGCCAAGAGGTAAGCCATGCTGCTCTCACTTTCCTTTCACTATGGTGCCTCTAAAGCCAAATGCATGAAACGCATGTCTCACGGAAAAAGATGAGTGATTTGGTAAAAATGCTGTTTGTTTTTTTCAATTGGTTGACGGATGCTTCGTTGCATTTTTGCTGCATTTTTGACAAACTTTTTCACGTTGAAAACCAAACATTCAAGTGGTATTGAAGTTGTAGTGCTCAGCGGCACAGCATTCTGGGTAATGTATCCTTTACACCTTACAAGCAATGTCAATCAGGGTTGACAGGTTGGGAGGGAAATCTCCTATTTGTGTGGGTATTTTTGGAGTTGATTGTGGAAATGGGGGGTGACATTCTCATGATTAGGGATTAATCAGTAAATGGGCCACAGAGAAGCTGCACAATAAAATAATGCTTGGTCTAAATGTCTCTGGTGCAACTGTATGGTAGCTGAGGCTCTCAGATGGCTGTATGTGCAACCACAGAGCGATATAAAGCCTGACTGGACTAGAATCAGTTCAGCCAGGGATGTCCATACAGCTCGCTGGCCAATTGCGGCCCACTAGTAGTTTTAAAACTGCCTGCAGCATTCATTAAATTATATTTAATGTGGCTTGCAAAAGAAAACAACACACACACAAATGTTTTGACAGTAATACTGTATGTACATTTTACGGTACATAGAGATGTGGGGGGAAATCTGTGAAGATGACTTCATATTGGGGGTTTTAGACTCATTAGTGGTCTGAGGGGAGGGATCTTGGACCTTCTTCTTAAATACGTTGAAATGAAGGAGAAGAGATAGAACGAGTTGATAAGACAAATTGAGAAAGAGCCAATATACCCATTGTTCACTTCAAACGTCATCCATTATTCTTTCAATTAAATGAGTAGGCGTAGATGTCGGCCCATTAAGCTTGTTCTTATTTAAGCCAATTTTTATTTAATTGTAGCAATTCACTTCCAAATCAAAGTCAAAGTCTGTAGAATTTCTATTTTACTCTGCTATCAAGTAATCTATAGAAACTCATTCAAATGCCTATCGGAATAGATGAACATTGTATTCTTTTGTATTTTTGTCAGCAGAGATAATGCCAGTCTGGTGTAAGAAGAAAATGTATTGAATTTAACTGAATTCATTTTGGGTAACAGACATATACAACAAAATGTACAATGTGAAACCAGAGGATATCACTTAAAAGTATTAATTAAAAAGCTTGTTTCCAAAGTGGTCCTCGATGGTAAAAACAATAGCATATATAATAATTAAAAGGCAAGACAAAATTACAAACAACCATAAATACATTAATTTATATTGACATCCTAGAAAGTGGCACTATTCACTGCACTTTTCCCTAACCTACATAAAATCAACCATATTAATTTCACATTTCGACCTTAAAAAACAATCTATTCATTGCACATCATACCTATCATTCAAATAAATACACCTGACCAGCAGTAGGGGGCACAAGGGGCAGTGGAGTGCTTTCTCTTAGACAACCTTGTCCAAATTAAAACCTTTGCCTGCTTTTTAAAGCTATTTCTACTTTTTCTTTGCTTGATCTCCAAGGGGAGGCTATTCCATAGACAAATGCCTGTATAGAAAAATGTGCTCCTCGCAATACTGTTTACTCTTGGGATTTTACAAGACATAACACCTGCTCTGGTATTGTAACTGTGCTGGTTATAGACCATATCAATGTGTTTTTTTCATATAAACTGGGGCCTGATCATTTAAGATGTCAACCATATTATTAAGTTTAAGTTTGTCCACTCTGGACTCCAAAGGCAACAAGCCCACCTCCCGGAACGCCTGTACCCCTTTGTGGGTCCTAGAGGGGACATTAAGCATATACAGTTGAAGTCGGAAGTTTACATACACCTTAGCCAAATACATTTCAACTCAGTTTTTCACAATTCCTGACATTTAATCCTAATAAAAATTCCCTGTCTTAGGTCAGTTAGGATCACCACTTTATATTAAGAATGTGAAATGTCAGAATAATATTATTTATTTCAGCTTTTATTTCGTTCATCACCTTCCCAGCGGGTCAGAAGTTTACATACAGGCAATTAGTATTTGGTAGCATTGCCTTTCAATTGTTTAACTTGGGTCAAACATTTCGGGTAGCCTTCCACAAGCTTCCCACAATAAGTTGGGTGAATTTTGGCCTATTCCTCCTGACAGAGCTGGTGTAACTGACTCAGGTTTGTGGGCCTCCTTGCTCACACACGCTTTTTCAGTTCTGCCCACATATTTTCTATAGGATTGAGGTCAGGGCTTTGTGATGGCCACTCCAATACCTTGACGTTGTTGTCCTTAAGCCATTGTGCCACAAATTTGGAAGTATGCTTGGGGTCATTGTCCATTCGGAAGACCCATTCGCGACCAAGCTTTAACTTCCTGACTGATGTCTTGAGATGTTGCTTCAATATATCCACATCATTTTCCTTACTCATGATGCCATCTATTTTGTGAAGTGCACCAGTCCCTCCTGCAGCAAAGCACCCCCACAGCATGATGATGCCACCCCCGTGCTTCACGGTTGGGATGGTGTTCTTCGGCTTGCAAGCGTTCCCCTTTTTTCTCCAAACATAACGATGGTCATTATGGCCAAACAGTTCAATTTTTGTTTCATCAAACCAGAGGACATTTCTCCAAAAAGTAGGATCTTGTCCCCATGTGCAGTTGCAAACCGTAGTCTGGCTTTTTTATGGCGGTTTTGGAGCAGTGGCTTCTTCCTTGCTGAGCGGCCTTTCAGGTTATCGATATAGGACTCGTTTTACTGTGGATATAGATACTTTTATACCTGTTTCCTCCAGCATCTTCACAAGGTTCTTTGCTATTGTTCTGGGATTGATTTGCACTTTTCGCACCAAAGTACGTTCATCTCTAGGAGACAGAACGCGTCTCCTTCCTGAGCGGTATGACGGCTGCGTGGTCCCATGGTTTTTATACTTGCGTGCTATTGTTTGTACAGATGAACGTGGTACCTTCAGGCGTTTGGAAATTGCTCCCAAGGATGAACCAGCCTTGTGGAGGTCTACCATTTTTTTCTGAGGGCTTGGCTGATTTCTTTTGATTTTCCCATGATGTCAAGCAAAGAGGCACTGAGTTAGAAGGTAGGCCTTGAAATACATCCGCAGGTACACTTCCAATTGACTCAAATGATGTCAATTAGCCTATCAGAAGCTTCTAAAGCCATGACATCATTTTCCGGAATTTTCAAAGCTGTTTAAAGGCACAGTCAACTTAGTGAATTGTGATACAGTGAATTATAAGTGAAATAATCTGCCTGTAAACAATTGTTGGAAAAATTAGTTGTGCCATGCACAAAGTAGATGTCCTAACCGACTTGCCAAAACTGTAGTTTGTTAACAAGAAATTTGTGGAGTGGTTGAAAAATGAGTTTTAATGACTCCAATCTAAGTGTATTTAAACCTCCGACTTCAACTGTACCTGATAACATTACTTTGCATGACCTGCATTATTTTTTTCAGCTTTTTTGATAGCCCACTATACCAAGCAGAGCAGGCATAATCAAAATTACACTGAAACAAGGTTGAGACAAGCAGTTTCTTAACTTTGATATTAAAATATCTAGTGTTACGATATAACAATTACAATTTGTTTGCCATTTTATAAATAATTTTAGCAGCAATCAGGTCTCCAGAAAGGGATTGATCTAGGGACACACCAAGATAAGTTACACTTGTTTTAGATTCAATCTCCTTGCCTGCACAGTTTACCTTTATCTTGTCAGCCCTAAGCAATCTATGTTTTGTTCCAAACAAAATCGATTAAGTTTTTCCCAAATGTAGCAACAATTTGTTATCAGTCAAGCAATCTCTAACAAAATGCAATTCCTTACTCAGGGTCTCCTCTATGTAAGCCGTATTCTTCCCTGATACCAGTATGGCTGAGTCATCAGCATAAAGTAGGAGTTTGCACTTACTGCATCTGGCATATCATTGATGTATATAAGAAATAAGAGAGGCCCTAAAATTGATCCCTGCGGTACTCCACAGGATATTTCTTTGGCCTCTGACAGAACATCACCAACATTGCATACTTGTGTTCTGTTGGTCAGATAAGACCTAAACCAATTCATTGCTACATCATTTAGACCCATGCATTTCAGTTTCATCAGGAGAATATCAGGGTCCACAGTGTCAAAAGCTTTCTGCAAGTCTAACATGACCATACCTGTGTAGTTCCCCTTCTCACGTTCCTGCTTGATGTGGTCAAAAAGGTGGATAAGGCAAGTCTCAGTGGAATGAGCTGTTCTAAAGCCAGATTAGAGTTCAAAAATAGGTTTGTGCTCGAGAAGGTATCCTCCAAGTTGATTAAAAGCTAATCTCTCAACAACTTTGTATAAGGTGCTGAGGATCGACACAGTCCTGTAGTTTCCTACATTTGTTTTACTGCTCTTCTTGTGGAGCAGAACCAGCCTGGCTGTTTCGAGATCATTGGGAAATGTACCACTACTAATAGAAAGGTTTACAATATGCGTTATCATTTTAGCATTGACACAAGCACTATCCTTTATGAATCGTGCAGGAAGATTTTCCAGCCCAGTTGCTTTGTTTGTGCTCATTAAGCATAGTAGATTGGAACTTTGTCCTCTGTTACCATGCACAGCTCAAACAAATCATTGGTGATAGTTTTGCAATGGTAAAAGTTGTTAACGAAAGACTGACCATAGTGTCCAGAGCAGGTCGGTAACTTCTTAACCAGAGATTAGGCTATATTGGTAAAACATGTGTTAAAATAATTTGCAACCTTTCCCTGTTCATAGCATAAAATATCATCAATAGCCAGGCCAATACTACAGGATTTGAACTTATGGGGAGTTTTTGAGCCAATGTCCTCCTTTTCCACAGTTTACAAGGCTAATGTATCCAAGATGGCGTAGCAGTGCGGTCGTTTTTTCTGTAGTGTCCTTGTGTAAATAGCCAGTGTTTTTGTTTTTTGTCTATTTTGTATATATTTCTCAATTTTACTTTTCATTCTTTAACTAAATATACTTTCCTGCAACCCGCCTCACCCAACGTGGAAAGGATTCTATTATTTCTTTATAACTTTTATCAAGAACCTTAAGCTGAAACTAGTCTAGCTGCAACCGAATGGCTGTGGTAGCCAGCTAGCTAGCTACTTGCTATTAGCCACCGTTAGCGTCTTCACCATTGTCCGTGGCCTGCACTACCCACCAGCCAGCTCTAGCTCTAGCCTGGACAATTTGTCGGCCAGTCTGCACAGCGTGCTATCGACCCAGAGCATATCGGATTTTCTGCCGGAATCACTGGACCCTAGTGCCGCATCATCGCAACCAGCTAGCTGCAACCAAATGGCTGTTGTCGTTGACTAATTACCATTGCCCCTTAGCAAGCACCAGCTAGCCTTGAGCTAACCTCGAGCCAGGCCCATCTCCTGGCTATCTACCTCTCTGTCAACCGGACGGGACCTCCTAGTGTTGACAAGGAGCCCCGCCGATCCAACACGACTGGTTTGCAGACGAAATCGTCTGATGTGGTTTCAACAGGCTTCCCGTTACGATGTCGACCACGAAGATCCATCTGCTAGCCCCGACACGCTAGCACACGCAAGCCGGGCCTCTTGCTCGCCAGTGCTGTAGCAGCCCCCGAACTACCTCCAAACTCTCCTATTGCTGTTCACCGGACCTTATTAACTCAGCCATACAGCTGATGCCTTCTGGACTGTTCCTTTATACGGTACCACATCCTGTTTATGTTTAGCCTTAGCCCAAACTTTGTCGCCATTACCAGCTGTTGTCTTAGCTCTCTCGAATAACATCTGTGATTGCTTTATGCCTCTCTCCCATGTCAATATGCCTTGCTTATTGCTGTTTTGGTTATTTCTTATTTTACTATTTCACTGTAGAGCCCCCAGCCCAGCTCAACCTGCCTTAGACAGCTCCATTGTCCTACCCCCCATACACGCGGAGACCGACTCAATCGATGCCTCCAGTGATGCTATCTCTTTCATCGTTACCCAACGCTTAGGTTTACCTCCACTGTACTCATATCCTTCCATATCCTTGTCTGTACATAATGCCCTGAATCTATTCTACAATGCCCAGAAATCTGCCCCTTTTTTTCTCTGCACCCAACGCACTAGAAGACCAGTTCTTAAAGCCTTTAGCCATATCCTTATTCTACTCCTCCTCTGTTCCTCTGGTGATGTAGAGGTTAACCCAGGCCCTGTAGCCCCCAGTATCACTCCTACTCCCCAGGCGTTATCATTTGCTGACTTCTGTAACCGTAAAAGCCTTGGTTTCTTGCACGTTAACATCAGAAGCCTCCTCCCTAAGTTTGAGTTATTCACTGCGCTAGCACACTCCGCCAACCCTGATGTTCTAGCAGTGTCTTAATCCTGGCTTAGGAAGGCCACCAAAAATTCAGAAATGTCCATCTCCAACTACAACATTTTCCGTCTCGATAGAACTGCCAAAGGGGGTGGGGTTGCAATCTACTGTAGAGATATCATGCAGAGCTTTATCATACTATCCAGGTCTGTGCCCAAACCGTTTGAGATTCTACTTCTAAAAATCCACCTTTCCAGAAATAAGTCTCCACTGTTGCCGCTTGCTACAGACCCCCCTCAGCCCCGAGCTGTGCCCTGGACACCATATGTGAACTAATTGCCCCCCATCTATCCTCAGAGTTCGTACTGCTTGGTGACCTAAACTGGGATATGCTTAACACCCCGGCCAAACTACAATCTAAACTAGATGCCCTCAATGTCACAAAAATTATCAACGAACCTACCAGGTACAACCCAAAATCTGTAAACATGGGCACCCTCATAGATATCATCCTGACAAATGTACCCTCTATATACACCTCCGCTGTCTTCAACCAGGATCTCAGCGATCACTGCCTTATTGCCTGCGTCCGTAATGGGTCCGCGGTCAAACGACCACCCCTCGTCACTGTCAAACGCTCCCTAAAACACTTTAGCGAACAGGCCTTTCTAATTGACCCGGGTATCCTGGATGGATATTGACCTCATTCCGTCAGTAGAGGATGCCTGGTTGTTCTTTAAAAGTGCTTTCCTCTCAATCTTAAATATGCATGCCCCATTCAAAAAATTCAGAACTAAGAACAAATATAGCCCCTGGTTCTCCTCAGACTTGACTGCCCTTGACCAGCACAAAAACATCCTGTGGCATACTGCATTAGCATCGAACAGCCCCTGCGATATGCAACTTTTCAGGGAAGTCAGGAACCAATATACACAATCAGTTAGGAAAGCAAAGGCTAGCTTTTTCAAACAGAAATTTGCATCCTGTAGCACTAACTCCAAAAGGTTTTGTGACACTGTAAAGTCCATGGAGAATAAGAGCACCTCCTTCCAACTGCCCACTGCACTGAGGCTAGGAAACACTATAACCACCGAATTTCAACAAGCATTTTGCTACGGCTGGCCATGCTTTCCACCTGGCTACCACTACCCCGGCCACCAGCTCTGCACCCTCCGCAGCAACTTGCCCATGCCCCCCCCGCTTCTCCTTTACACAAAAACAGACAGCTGATGTTCTGAAAGAGCTGAAAAATCTGGACACCTACAAATCAGCTGGGCTAGACAATCTGGACCATTTCTTTCTAATATTAGCTGCCGAAATTGTCGCAACCCCTATTACTAGCCTGTTCAACCTCTCTTTCGTAACGTCTGAGATCCCCAGAGATTGGAAAGCTGCAGCGGTCATCCCCCTCTTCAAAGGGGGTGACACTCTAGATCCAAACTGTTACAGACCTATATCCATCCTGCCCTGCCTTTCGAAAGTTATTGGAAGCCAAGTTAACAAACAGATCACCGACCATTTCGAATCCCACTGTACCTTCTCCGCTATGCAATCCGGTTTCCGAGCTGTTCATGGGTGCACCTCAGCCACGCTCAAGGTCCTAAACGATATTATAACCGCGATCGATAAAAGACAGTACTGTACAGCTGTCGACCTGGCCAAGGCTTTCGACTCTGTCAACCATCGCATTCTTATTGGCAGACTAAATAGCCTTGGTTTCTTAAATGACCGCCTCGCCTGGTTCACCAACTACTTCTCAGATATAGTTCAATGTGTCAAATCGGAGGGCCTGTTGTCTGGACCTCTGGCTGTCTCTATGGGGGTGCAACAGGGTTAAATTCTCGGGCCGACTCTATTCTCTGTGTATATCAATGATGTCGCTCTTGCTGCTGGTGACGCTCGGATCCACCTCTATGCAGACGACACCATTTTGTATACATCTGGCCCTTTATTGGACACTGTGTTAACAAACCTCCAAACGAGCTTCAACGTCATACAACACTCCTTCCGTAGCCTCCAACTGCTCTTAAACACTAGTAAAACTAAATGCCGAATGCTGCTTTCACCCGCCCACCCGACTAGAATCACTACTCTCGACGGGTCTGACCTAGAGTATGTGGACAACTACAAATACCTAGGTGTCTGGTTAGACTGTAAACTCTCCTTCCAGACTCACATTAAGCATCTCCAATCAAAAGTTAGATCTAGAATCTGCTTCCTATTTCGCAACAAAGCCTCCTTCACTCATGCTGCCAAACATGCCCTTGTAAAACTGACCATCCTACCGATCCTTGACTTCGGCGATGTCATTTACAAAATAGCCTCCAACACTCTACTCAGCAAATTGGATGTAGTCTATCACAGTGCCATCCGTTTTGTCACCAAAGCCCCATATACCACCATTGTGACCTGTACGCTCTTGTTGGCTGGCCCTCACTGCATATTCGTCGCCAAACCCACTGGCTCCAGGTCATCTATAAATCACTGCTAGGCAAATCCCTGTCTTATCTTAGCTCACTGGTCACCATAGCAACACCCACCCATAGTCTGCGCTCCAGCAGGAATATCTCACTGGTTCATACCCAAAGCAAAACCTCCTTTGGCCGCCATTCCTTCCAGTTCTCTGCTGCCAATGGCTGCAACGAACTGCAAAAATCTCTGAAGCTGGAGACTCTTATCTCCCTCACTAACGTTAAGCGTCAGTTGTCAGATCAGCTTACTGATCACTGCACCTGCACACAGCCATTCTGAAATTAGCTTATCCAACCACCTCATCGCCATATTGTTATTTATTTTGCTAATTTTTACCCCAGTATCTCTATTTTCACATCATCTTTTGCACATCTATCATTCCAGTGTTAATGCGAAATTGTAACTATTTTGCACTATGGCCTATTTATTGCCTTACCTCAATAACTTACTACATTCGCACACACTGTATATATTATTTCCGCTGTATTTTTGACTTTATGTTTTGTTTACCCCATATGTAACTCTGTGTTGTTGTTTTTATCGCACTGCTTTGCTTTATCTTGGCCAGGTCGCAGTTGTAAATGAGAACTTGTTCTCAACTGGCTTACCTGGTTAAATAAAGGTGAACTAAATAAAAATGTAAGTTGTAATTAACATGTATGTAATGTTGGGATTTGGCCTTATCCATTTTGTACCTTGCATGGTTTCTACAGTTAATATAACCATCATAAACTTGTTGTAGATTTGTCCTTTTGAATATGGCCAGGTAGCGATCCCTTTTCCTTATGAGGTCTAATATCTCGGAAGTTATCAATTTCCCTGACCGCTGTTTGATTCAAATGTGTTTCATCGGAGCAAGAGAGTCAAGTGCAGACAGAAACATATATTTAAAAAGATACCAAGCTTGATCAACATCATCACAGTTTAATACATGAGACCAATCCAAATGTCCAAGTACTTCTACAAAACTTTCTTTTGAGTATTGTTTCATAGACCGTACTTTCATGTAGTTATTACCTGTTATTTTGGATTTCTTACAGGTACAGTAGGTTACCATATGATCACTAAAACCAATATTTAAGACTCCTGACTGACAGACGTCCGCTATAAGATCTCCCAGCCTGGGAAAAGAACACGGATTGGGAGGTATGACATTTCTCAACCCAGACTCACCAGACCCAGTCAAGTAAGACCAGTTGCAGTGGTCCTCACAGAGGAAGTCTCCACAGAAAGCCATCCACCTCCAGCCATTCCGCCTGCCATTCTGCCTTCGAAACTGAGGAAACAGGAAGATGTGCAGGCATGGATTGATATCCGGGAGAGCCTGCATGTCCCAGCTGTGGAGTCCCTCCGCCCACCATAAAACCCCCGCTGTGTGATTTGCGAGGATGCTTTTGAGACACTGGACATCTGGAGGTGTCAAGACTGTGACAGCGAGGCAGTCTTGTGTGCATCTTGCATATGCAATGTCCACCGAAATTGTAACATTGCCCATGCAATGCAAGTATGGGAGGTATGAATACCACGCACTACATCAGGCTCACAATGTTATTAATGTTTCCCATCTAGGCTGATGGATTTGTGCAGAAACTGCCAAATGGGTTCAGATGGGAGTGGACCAGGAAGGATGGCCATTACCACATATCTTGCTACAAGAGACAGATAAATGTGTTTGACAGCAATGGTACATGATCATTCTTTTTAATAACCGTTATTGGGTCATTGTGTCCATTGTGTTGAACTATTGTGTAAAACTACATTTCTGGCCCAAAATGACTGTGGTGGATGAGGTTACTCTCCCCCTTACTATGTAAGCGCTTTGAGCATCCAGAAATCGCTATATCAATCAATCAATCAATCAACGTCAAAGTGATATAAAAGATGCATATTGTTGACACCATTCTAAAGTGTTGTTTACAATATTGTTTAATCTCTGTGGCAGGAAGGGTACATGTACTTTGGAGCACCTTTTGTAAGTGCAGCAAACTTTGATCCGTTTTGGACAATGGCCAGCTTCACCACGATGGCCCTCAGCCTGATGAGACTCTTGTCAGCTCTCCAAAAATTGCCCATTGACCTTTATGGCATTTTGATCAAAGAATGCTTCGAAGAATTCAGACACTGGCAGTTCCAGCAAAGGTCTTGCTACCATTTGGCACCTGGACTGTCAGATGGAACCAAGAGTCTCATGTGCCCAAAGGTTGCATCTGGGGAGTGTTTCAAGGCTCCCAACCATGGGGAGAAGTTTTTCCTGGACCAGGACAAAGTGGACAGTTTTGTCCAAATAGGAAATAGGTTTCTCAAGAGGAGGTATCAAAATCGATGTATTTCAACTTTTTATAAATGTAGGTATTGTGATGAACATTTTTAGCCATTGCATAAAAATGGTTTTGTCTATGTCTGTATGTTGCTCCCCAGGGATGTCCTGGATTTCAAGCTGGAAGTGCTCTCCGTTCGAAAACAAAAAAACAGAAGCTTAACGAGATAGGGTTTTTTGGTTTGACATGCAGGCATGAGCATCCAATTACATTTTAGATTTTGAAGAAAGGAGAAGGGTAATGGACTTTACAAAAGCTGTTGCTGTGAATTATAAAATGATGAGATTATATTTTATGCAGAGTGTACACTTAACAAGTTTAAATAGAAAATTCTGATTTTCTTTTCTCTTAGCCTGGCTAATGCTGCCCTTTTGCTGAAAGAGCTGCCCAGAGAGAAAGAGGGAATAAACCTCAATGACATATTCATGTATGACATTGCCTGCAAGCTCGAACCTCACCTACAGGTAACCCAACATGCAGAAAATGATTGTTATCACATTCTAAATATTGCCATTTGTAAGGTCAATCTTAACTGTCAAGATCAATTACACGTAACCTGTCATGTTCTATGATTGTATCCCTATAGTGAAATAGACAACATTTGTTGTCCCTGCTTTCCATGCATATGGACACAACTTAGGATGTCATGTGAAGAAGTATTATACACTGCTAAAAAAAATAAAGGGAACACTAAAATAACACATCCTAGATCTGAATGAATGAAATAATCTTATGAAATACTTTTTTCTTTACATAGTTGAATGTGCTGACAACAAAATCACACAAAAAATATCAATGGAAATCAAATTTATCAACCCATGGAGGTCTGGATTTGGAGTCACCCTCAAAATTAAAGTGGAAAACCACACTACAGGCTGATCCAACTTTGATGTAATGTCCTTAAAACAAGTCAAAATGAGGCTCAGTAGTGTGTGTGGCCTCCACGTGCCTGTATGACCTCCCTACAACGCCTGGGCATGCTCCTGATGAGGTGGCGGATGGTCTCCTGAGGGATCTCCTCCCAGACTTGACTAAAGCATCCGCCAACTCCTGGACAGTCTGTGGTGCAACGTGGCGTTGGTGGATGGAGCGAGACATGATGTCCCAGATGTGCTCAATTGGATTCAGGTCTGGGGAACGGGCGGGCCAGTCCATAGCAGCAATGCCTTCCTCTTGCAGGAACTGCTGACACACTCCAGCCACATGAGGTCTAGCATTGTCTTGCATTAAGAGGAACCCAGGGCCAACCGCACCAGCATATGGTCTCACAAGGGGTCTGAGGATCTCATCTCGGTACCTAATGGCAGTCAGGCTACCTCTGGCGAGCACATGGAGGGCTGTGCGGCCCCCCAAAGAAATGCCACCCCACACCATGACTGACCCACCGCCAAACCGGTCATGCTGGAGGATGTTGCAGGCAGCAGAACGTTCTCCACAGCGTCTCCAGACTCTGTCAAGTCTGTCACATGTGCTCAGTGTGAACCTACTTTCATCTGTGAAGAGCACAGGGCGCCAGTGGCGAATTTGCCAATCTTGGTGTTCTCTGGCAAATGCCAAACGTCCTGCACGGTGTTGGGCTGAAGCACAACCCCCACCTGTGGACGTCGGGCCCTCATACCACCCTCATGGAGTCTGTTTCTGACCATTTGAGCAGACACATGCACATTTGTGGCCTGCTGGAGGTCATTTTGCAGGGCTCTGGCAGTTCTCCTCCTGCTCCTCCTTGCACAAAGGCGGAGGAAGCAGTCCTGCTGCTGGGTTGTTGCCCTCCTACGGCCTCCTCCACGTCTCCTGATGTACTGGCCTGTCTCCTGGTAGCGCCTCCATGCTCTGGACACTACGCTGACAGACACAGCAAACCTTCTTGCCACAGCTCGCATTGATGTGCCATCCTGGATGAGCTGCACTACCTGAGCCACTTGTATGGGTTGTAGACTCCGTCTCATGCTACCACTAGAGTGAAAGCACCGCCAGCATTCAAAAATGACCAAAACATCAGCCAGGAAGCATAGGAACTGAGAAGTGGTCTGTGGTCACCACCTGCAGAACCACTTCTTTATTGGGTTGTCTTGCTAATTGCCTATAATTTCCACCTGTTGTCTATTCCATTTGCACAACAGCATGTGCAATTTATTGTCAATCAGTGTTGCTTCCTAAGTGGACAGTTTGATTTCACAGAAGTGTGATTGACTTGGAGTTACATTGTGTTGTTTAAGTGTTCCCTTTATTTTTTTGAGCCGTGTATATTTGTTTTTGAACTGGAAATTGCTGGAACTAACTGAAAAACTAAACATCTTCATTCATTTCAGTTAATTTATCACACAAGTGTCACGACCTCCGAGGCTGCCTCCTCTCCTTATTCGGGCAGGCTTTGGCGTTCGTCGTCACTGGCCTTCTAGCCACTGCCGCTCCTCATCTCATCATTCAATTTGTTTTGTCTTGTTGATTACACACACCTGGTCCCTCTGCCCCCTTGTCTTTGTGTGTGATTGTTTATTGTGAGGATAGTGAAGCTCGGTGGTGCTCCTTGTATTTTGTATTTGCCGGGTTATTTTCCCTGTGTGCCTTGTTGGTTCCAGTGCACCTGTTTTGCGCACTGGACTGTTTTGGATTGCAGCACTGGACTGCGGCAGGTCCACCTGAGGCAGGGGACGAGGACTGCACAGGACTTCGCCCTGGAGTTTCGGACTCTAGCGGCTGGGTAAAGGTGGAACGAGCGGGCCATCTACGAGAGTACGTCCGAAGGGAGCTAGCCTGCCGGGACACCATGTTGTCCTTCAATCAAGTAGTGGGCATGGCCATCCGGTTGGACAACCTGCTGGCTGCTAGAGGACGTCCTGGTAGGGGCCTGCCCGTTCCACCCCCCCCCCCAACCCGGATCATGAGCTGATAGAGCTGGGTGGAGCGGCGATCCGGGAGAGTTTAGGACAACAGCGCCAGTGTCACTCTAGTGGAATGAGAGGACATTCATCTGCACGCTGTCGTTGGTGTTCTTTTGGGTCTGGAGGTGGCAGGCAGGGCACTCTCACGTCACCCCAGTTATCGAAAACCCACATTCGTTCAGAGCCCTCTGCTGCACACTGTACCCTACCCATCCACTTTCCTGACTACACAGTAGTTACCCAGTGTAAGGCGCTGGTCGATTCAGGCGCAGCTGGAAACTTTATGGACAGGTAATTTACTTATAGTCTAGGCATTACATTGGTTCCCCTATCCATACCACTTTCCATCAGAACACTTGACAGTCGACCACTAGGGTCCGGTTTCGTTAGGGTAAGTTACAGCACCAGTCACTATGGTTACGCACGAGACCCATAGCGAGCAAGTCACCTTTTGTATTATTGAGTCTCCTGATTTCCCTGTTGTGTTAGGTCTTCCCTGGTTAGCACTACACAACCCCAGAGGGTTCTCACAGGGTGTACGCAAGAGTGTCAGGGTAGGTGTCTAGGTGTTTCCGTTGGTGCAACCACGGTGGAAAGTCCAGACGCTACCTCCACCATGCGCATTCCCCCTGAATACCTCAATTTGGCGCATGCGTTTTCCAAAACGCAGGCGACCAAATTACCACCTCATCGGGCGGGGGATTGCTGATAAACCTCCGGGTAGACGCTGTGCCTCCCCGGAGTCATGTGTATCCCCTGTCGCAGGCTGAAATGGAGGTGATGGAGACATACGTCTCCGAGTCCCTGCGTCAGGGGTTCATACTTCGCCTGCCTCCTCGAGTTTCCTTTTTGTGAAGAAGAAAGATGGAAGTCTGCACCCTTGCATTGATTACCGAGCACTGAAGAAGGGGACTATACCTTATAGTTATCCTCTACCCCTCATTCTATCTGTGATCGAGTCAATGCATGGGGCGCGCTTCTTCACAAAATTAGATCTCCGGAGTGCGTACAACCTGGTGCATGTACGAGAGGGGGACGAGTGGAAGACAGCATTCAGCACAACCACGGGACATCACGAATACCTGGTGATACCGTACAGTTCCTTCCTCGGATACCGCATTATCACCTCAGGTGTGGAGATGGAGGGAGATTGCATTTCAGCCGTGCGTAATTGGCCGACTCTAACCACAGTTAGTGAAGCTCGGTGGAGCTCCTTGCATTTTGTATTCGCCGGGTTATTTTCCCTGTGTGCCTTGTTGGTTCCAGTGCGCCTGTTTTGCGCACTGGACTGTTTTGACGCTTTACTGCGTACTCTGGAATAAATCCTGTTATACTGTGATTTACCCTCCTGCGCCTGAATCCTTCAAATCACCCATCACAACAAGGTTCCATGAGGGAACACGACTAGCAGATGGGGAGCAGAGTGAGCGGTTGTGGTCAAACCTTTGCAAATTTGATAAAATAACCAAAGAGATGACACCATCTCATTGGGTCGACCTAGTCACAGACCTACTCTATGTGAACAAAGTGCAAAGGAAACTGCATAAGTTACTTTCAACATTACTTTTCTTTTCACTGCAAGGTCATTGAAACCTGTCTTTACTTGCCTATGATGAAGGAAGAACGTCAGCTGACAATTTGACAACAAAGGTGACGAGTAATGCAGAAGGTTATGATAAGACAACCTCCGATTGATGAGTACATTCAAACAGAGCACACAACATCATGTGCATAAAACTCTTCACCTCTCCATCATGTTTGGTGAATGTTCTGAAACAATATGATTGCTGTGCATCACATTGGTGGTGGATAAGGTGCATTTCCCCCTTATGTAAATAACTTTGAGAGGTCTTTGTGATTGAAACATTTATTTCACATGTGCAGCAATAAAATAGTTTTCTTCAGACCTAGCGGTAATATTTTTTTTTGTTAATTATCTGATTGTACTAACAGTCCTTTCCATAATAAGTATATAGGCTATATATTGTGTGCTTTTGTGAAAGAGCACAGTTAGAAAGATATGGCATATAGAAGCATACCAGATGGACATCATGAAAATGAGGACGTTCAGTAGTAAAAACTAACAAAATATAATTAGTGACTGTGTCCATAAAATGTATATAGTATGTATAAGCTGGAAGTAGAGGCCAAAGCATTGTTGTTCACTAGTTTACTCCAATTAGGGAGGGGGATGGTGGGGTTGGAAAGTAATAAAGGGAAATATATATATTTTTAAAGGATATGTATGTATGTATATACAGTGGGGAGAACAAGTATTTGATACACTGCCGATTTTGCAGGTTTTCCTACTTACAAAGCATGTAGAGGTCTGTAATTTTTATCATAGGTACACTTAAACTGTGAGAGACGGAATCTAAAACAAAAATCCAGAAAATCACATTGTATGATTTTTAAGTAATTATTTTGCATTTTATTGCATGACATAAGTATTTGATACATCAGAAAAGCAGACTTAATATTTGGTACAGAAACCTTTGTTTGCAATTACAGAGATCATACGTTTCCTGTAGGTCTTGACCAGGTTTGCACACACTGCAGCAGGGATTTTGGCCCACTTCTTCATACAGACCTTCTCCAGATCCTTCAGGTTTCGGGGCTGTCGCTGGGCAATACGGACTTTCAGCTCCCTCCAAAGATTTTCTATTGGGTTCAGGTCTGGAGACTGGCTAGGCCACTCCAGGACCTTGAGATGCTTCTCATGTAGCCACTCCTTAGTTGCCCTGGCTGTGTGTTTCGGGTCATTGTCATGCTGGAAGACCCAGCAACGACCCATCTTCAATGCTCTTACTGAGGGAAGGAGGTTGTTGGCCAAGATCTCATTACATGAAAATCACATTACATGATTTTTAAGTAATTAATTTGCATTTTATTGCATGACGTAAGTATTTGATCACCTACCAACCAGTAAGAATTCCGGCTCTCACAGACCTGTTAGTTTTTCTTTAAGAAGCCCTCCTGTTCTCCACTCATTACCTGTATTAACTGCACCTGTTTGAACTCGTTACCTGTATAAAAGACACCTGTCCACAAACTCAATCAAACAGACTCCAACCTCTCCACAATGGCCAAGACCAGAGAGCTGTGTAAGGACATCAGGGATAAAATTGTAGACCTGCACAAGGCTGGGATGGGGTACAGGACCATAGGCAAGCAGCTTGGTGAGAAGGTGACAACTGTTGGCGCAATTATTAGAAAATGGAAGAAGTTCAAGATGACGGTCAATCACCCTCGGTCTGGGGCTCCATGCAAGATCTCACCTCGTGGGGCATCAATGATCATGAGGAAGGTGAGGGATCAGCCCAGAACTACACAGCAGGACCTGGTCAATGACCTGAAGAGAGCTGGGACCACAGTCTCAAAGAAAACCATTAGTAACACACTACGCCGTCATGGATTAAAATCCTGCAGCGCACGCAAGGTCCCCCTGCTCAAGCCAGCGCATGTCCAGGCCCGTCTGAAGTTTGCCAATGACCATCTGGATGATCCAGAGGAGGAATGGGAGAAGGTCATGTGGTCTGATGAGACAAAAATATAGCTTTTTGGTCTAAACTCCACTCGCCGTGTTTGGAGGAAGAAGAAGGATGAGTACAACCCCAAGAACACCATCCCAACCGTGAAGCATGGAGGTGGAAACATCATTCTTTGGGGATGCTTTTCTGCAAAGGGGACAGGACGACTGCACCGTATTGAGGGGAGGATGGATGGGGCCATGTATCGCAAGATCTTGGCCAACAACCTCCTTCCCTCCGTAAGAAGCATCTCAAGGTCCTGGAGTGGCCTAGCCAGTCTCCAGACCTGAATCCAATAGAAAATCTTTGGAGGGAGCTGAAAGTCCGTATTGCCCAGCGACAGCCCCGAAACCTGAAGGATCTGGAGAAGGTCTGTATGAAGAAGTGGGCCAAAATCCCTGCTGCAGTGTGTGCAAACCTGGTCAAGACCTACAGGAAACGTATGATCTCTGTAATTGCAAACAAAGGTTTCTGTACCAAATATTAAGTCTGCTTTTCTGATGTATCAAATACTTATGTCATGCAATAAAATGCAAAATAATTACTTAAAAATCATACAATGTGATTTTCTGGATTTTTGTTTTAGATTCCGTCTCTCACAGTTGAAGTGTACCTATGATAAAAATTACAGACCTCTACATGCTTTGTAAGTAGGAAAACCTGCAAAATCGGCAGTGTATCAAATACTTGTTCTCCCCACTGTATGTATGTATGTGTATATATATGCGAGAAAAAAACGAAAAAAAACATATGGGGGATTGGAAGTGATGCAGGCAATTACATTGATGGAAGGTAAAATCTATCTGCAATATTAAAGCTGATCTACCCCCTAAAAAAATAAAAAAAAGTCATTTCTCAAAGATGGTCCAAAGCAGAGAAGACTAAGGAAGAGGCCACAACTGAACTGACGGACATCATGCAGTCTCTCAGAGATAAAGGTATGCAATGTACCTTTCAAATTTATTTGCAAGATGCAATGCCATCAACTACACAAGGGTTTACCAAACTTCTCCACCATGGTAGGAGTTGGCAAGAATAACCTAAAACATGAAACACGAATGTATTGCTTAGTGTGTTTAGGTGCACTGGATTGTGACTGTAATTACTTACTTAAAGTTGTCTTATTTTTTGTTTACAAGAAACCTCTCTTGCAGATGTAAGAAGTTGGAGCAAGGATCTGGCAGAATCTCTGAAGACAGCAGATATTGGCCTTACGTGGGATGAAACCTATGTAGAAAACCTGAAAGAGTTTCAGTTGGGACAGTAGGAACATTACCCTTTTTTAATATCTCACCAGAATAAACATAACTAGCCAACAACAACACTTTGATAACGTTAAGCTGTCACTGGAGGATAAATATTTATATGTTCTTTGCCTCTAGAACACACCTTGAAACTTCAGCAGGAGGAACTCAAGTGGTGGACCTGGTTTCAAGAACAGAAAAGTAATTTCTACATTAGATTTTTACATTTTCCATATTGTGTTGAATACGTTTTGAAAATAAGCCACGTTACTTTTTTTTATCATTTATTGCATGGTTTGCCTTATCAGGGCAGAGCAATGGAGAAAAAACATAATGTGGTGCAGTGGTGGTCACTTACCAGCTCAAAGTCCAAGAGAATACTCAACGCTGAGAAAAGGGCAAAAGCACTGTTGTAGACCATCTACCACTCTGCTCTGGAACGCAAATTCACATGTGGCTTATTGAGGAAATCTTTGTGCAATTGTTGGAGTTCTATATGCACATTAGGATAATGTTATCTAAACTGTAATACTAACTGACTGTAACACTGTTTTCTTTTTCTTTTTCTTTTTCTTTCATTTCAGAGGGTCAAGTAATTGCGACAAGGTTGTCAACGCAAGTCTTGAAGCTTAACAACAAAATCAGGGCATCAATAAAGCTGTACAAACTGAGTAGGCGTGCCATACCCTTCTCTAATATCCCTCAACTGCTTACTTTCGAGGTGGCAATCAATCTGGAGGGTGGTCTCTGGAGACAATGTGGTGAGAGTGGGGAGGCAGCCTTTAACCTCAAACAGAGACATTTTGTGCTTCTCTCTCTCAGAGACAAAGCCTGCGAAGAGATGCTGTACGAGTGCAGTCGCTGAAGATGTTGCTGATGTGAATAATGTGCAGAGCAACACCCAATTGTGTTGCCGAATATTGACATGGTGAGCTATGATGATCTCGTTGCTTTATATTTGCAATCTTTGCTTGATATTTCCATGCTCCGCTCCTGTTGGTAGAACCTATGTGTTAAGATATTATTGTTATTTATCAGAGAACCTCATCTTTCCAAAAAGGTGGCATAGTTCAGCTACTTTTCTTAGAGCTACAAAGTGTTTAAGTTATTTTCACTTGTATATACAAGTTGTTATTTCCAAATGTTATTTTTTCCACTATAGGCCATATAGAAATGCTGGCATGTGTCGTTTCCAAGGAGAAAACAATTTATTTGACATGAAATTGAATACCTGAATGACCACAATAACTGTCTGAATTCCATTGAGTATCTAGACCTAATTATACAATGGTTTATGTGCTATAATCCAGTCAATTTTTATACACCGATCCCTTTAATGTTGGTCATAGCCATGGAGACCTTGGAACCCTGAAGCCAATCCACTGAAGAAAACTCCACCCCACCCTTTGCCTTATCTGTTGAGATGTGAGATAGCCAATGATATAGCCTATAGGCCAATGCAGTAGGTAACTTCCATTGTCAACTCAGTAAAAAATGCATACATCCGCAAATATAAATAAATTACATCCATACACAAATAGAAACATTGCAAAGGTTTTATTTACAACCTCTGGGATATAACATGCTGGGCAAAGTGGCATAGGAGAGTCTGACATTAAATATAACCCCTAACCCTAACCTGTGTTCACTGTCAGTAGCCATTTCCAGAGAAAAATGGTCAGTCTTAAGCCATTCATTCGGCTATATGAGTTTCAGAGCCCTATCATAGTAATACAAGTCATACCAGGTTTAAAAGGTGTTATTTACAACCTCTGGGGTATAACATGTTGGGCAAAGTGGCATAGGACAGTCTGATATGAAACTTTAACTTGAGTTCAGTCTTTGCCAATGAGAACCATAAGGGGCCTAGCTTCGTGCATTCCTCCAGAAGGTTACTGAGTGAGAAGGGCTGCATTATGTTCTACTAGGCCCCCTGCAACAGCAACGCCCCTGAAGTAGCCTACTACCACCATACCCCCAATTCAGAAGTGTTATTTTTAGTGAGGTGCACGGCTGTATGTTACTGTCCTCCATGAGAAAGGCCCAGAAGATCCTACATCCACCTCATTAGATAAGAACAGGATAGATCAACAGGGATTCATATTACTGGTTTACATCCACACATCCAGGTTGTATGAGCAATACAAAGACTTAGATGACAATGAAAACATAAAGAATGGGTTAAAACATTTTATTTGTAATTAGGGTTATGATGGTTATGTTGTATGTGTAGCAAATAGTAGGTTGATGTCCAACATCACATAGGTGGCTGGGGATATATGTTAACACAAATGTATATGTTAGAACACATCATAACCAACTGCATATTTCATATAGTTATGAAATCGACTAAATACTAACATATACTGCCATGCATAACATGTACAGAGCAATTCATTTTACTTTCATACATTTCTCTCTGTCTCACATAAACAGCAGACAGTTTATTTATCCTCATGAGATGGAAGCAACAAACAAAAACTGTGTATTGTTCGGCACATGACATTATGCTTACCTCTATTGTAGAATACATGGGAATACCTGTAAGAAATATTACATTAGGAGGCTTATTCAAACATACTGTATGTCTTGTTGAAGAGGTCCTGAACCTATTTTATCAGGTATTTTGTGTCCTGGTGGAGCTTTTCCTTCTGCCTTGAGCTGTTGTCAAAAAAATAAACCACAATCTGTTTTCAACAACAACAACTCCTGAGTGGCGCAGTGGTCTAAGGCACTGCATCGCAGTGCTAACTGTGCCACTAGAGATCCTGGTTCGAATCCAGGCTCTGTCGCCGCCGGCCGCGACCGGGAGACTCATGGGCGGCGCACAATTGGCCCAGCGTCGTCCAGGGTAGGGGAGGGAATGGCCGGCAGGGATGTAGCTCAGTTGATAGAGAATGGCGTTTGCAACGCCAGGGTTGTGGGTTCGATTCCCACGGGGGGCCAGTATATAAAAAAAATATGTATTCACTAACTGTAAGTCGCTCTGGATAAGAGCGTCTGCTAAATGACTAAAATGTAAATGTTAATTCAGGTTAATATTAAATTGAAGTATAATTTTATGCAATACAATTTTCATTATCCTTGAAATGGTCAACAAAGTCACTCATTACATCTTCATGCCCCTCCATGTAATTATTGCCTTCTGTAGTGAAGACCACTTCACTACGTCTGTCATTTGTGTTATGGACCATAACAATCACCTCCACTCCCACCTTTTCCAGCTTGCACACCTAGATTATTAACAGAAAACCATTGTGTTGTATGAATCTAATAATTAACACTGCAAGATGTTAATGTACACAAATCTCTGAAAAGATGCATGTAAGAACAAGATTAATGTACTGTAAGTGTGTGTATTCCCTGACTATTCACTTTCATAATGCTTACTTCTATGGTTGGTGATTGAATATATGTATTATTATGTCCATGGCTGGATTCCCAATAGAATGATATAATTAATCCAATATGTACTGTAACACATCCAATTTATTTTACAGTGCTCTCTAACCTGCTGATTCAGCTGCCTTATAAGGTGCTCAGCCTGCACCTGTCTCAGCCTGCACCTGCCTCATTTCACTGCCTCCCTGACTCTCCTTGCCTATTTATCAAATGTGGCTCTCTCATTTGGTGGCATTGAGGACCATCTCCCAGCTAGATCTTTCAAGCCACCTGATCAAAGATAAGCAAGCTGTAAAACTGATCTCCAAAACAGTCAGTCACATAATACAGACCTACTTAGTACAAAACCAGTGTTGCACATTTAGGTTGACAATGCATCTTATAATTGGACATGGAAATAACTTGAATGGCCTGCTAGAGGACACCAGCCTTTTCTCAATTGGATTTCCTCTCATCCTCTCTCCTTTTGAAAATGTCAGAGGGAAGCGAGGAGAGGAGGAGAGGAAACACAGAAACAAATTGTTTGTAAGAAATGAGACTCCTCGACTAGACCTTCTGACTCCTGATTTGATACAACAAGAACACCTAAAAGACATGGAGCTGAAACAGTATTCCTGATTTCTGTTGTCTAAGAGAACTACAATGACTTGTAGACCAGCTGGACAAAACAACAATTGTAATATAACACTTCTGTTCTCAGATAAATAACCTAACTCAGGTATTAGACTATTGCTAATACAAACTCAGCAAAAAAAGAAACGTCCCTTTTTCAGGACCCTGTCTTTCAAAGTTAATTCGTAAAAATCCAAATAACTTCACAGATCATCATTGTAAAGCATTTAAACACTGTTTCCCATGCTTGTTCAATGAACCATAAACAATTAGTGAACATGCACCTGTGGAACGGTGATAGAAGATTTGTATGTGTAAAGTAATGACTAAAGTGTTTCCACCCCGATACTGTATACATGTGTAAACTGTGTTAGAGTTATAAAACAATAAAACCACTAACAGGGAAGATGGGTAGAAACTGTTGGAGGCAAACATTCCATAGTAAGGGGGACCTATGTCACGAGAATTTATATCTCTAATTAAACTTAATGCTTTGAATAATTCCCAGAGGGTGTAAGGCTCTGGTTTCAATCATGAATTAAACAAAGGTCCACAACCAGCAAGAATGATCTGTATTATTTAATCATGGAGAGCTCTGCTGCCAAAACACATATATATCACTTCACACAAAGGCACTTTGCTCCGCCCACCATTAGGTGGTCTGTATATTTCCACAGTATAGAATGATTAAATAGTTTCTAAGTCTCCTTCCTCCTGGAATGTTTGTCTCAGCAGTTTCTAACTGACCCCCTCTGTTAGTGGGTTTACACTACATTATAACTCTAACACAGTTCACACATTTATACCGTATTTGGGGTGAAATCCTTTAGTCATTATTTTCAAAATACAAATTAATCTATCAAATCACCCTTTGAATACATTTTTTCACACTCAGGATACATGTATTTACAAGCATGATTAATCTCAGAGATTAGTTCTATTTAACTCCTTCCAACCATAGGTCTTCTTTTTAAGATTTTCCCTATGACCTTCACACGTCAGAACCAATAAATGTTTCATCCAATTGCGGTCTTTCAGGGTCAAAGTCCTCGTTATCCACCAAGCCTGGAGGATCGTATTTCCCATTCCACTGGTCAGAGTCCGGATTCCGTCCATATCTCACCATCTGTTGAGACACTGCATTCTCCAACACCTTACTCACCAACCCTCGGACACAGGGAACAAGACAACAACAACCACATAATACAAGCAATTGCATCCAATTGCGGTGGCTACCCCCAATATGGTGGCTGCTATGGTTTTCCATTTACCAAACATTCCATCAAATCACCTTATCAAAGATGTATTAACTCCTGAGTTCTCAGCCCATTCTTCACTTAGAGCAGTCAATCCTGCAAGAGCTCTGGTGACTGTCCCATCCGGTGCAGTGTTGTTAGAGATAAATGTGCTACAATGGCCCACCATTCTATAGACACCACCCCTTTCTGTCTGATCTAGAGCCAACCTATTTTTCCAATGCATGAGTGAGGTGGCGGATAATTGTTCAGAGATCCCTTTTACTGCATCCCTAGTCTGGCCAATAAATCGTTGTTGGTCGTAATAGATATCATTAATCCAATCCACATTTTTGTTTATTGTAACCCACTAGAAGAGCGTTGTAGTAAACCCTTCCCCTACTTGTTTCATAGCTTTGTATTCATCCGGTACCCCCCTTGGTATCCCAATCGCATCCATCTAAATAGGGCTATTCTCCTTCTTGTCAAAACTCCTCCTACGTCTGTTTAACCCTTTCCTTGGTTCCTGGTGACTAATTCTAACTAGCTGAACCAGTAGAACCGGGACGCACGTACCTAGCCACCCTTTTGGCATTCTCTGCCTTATACTGCCTTTACTGGCACACGCCCACCACACATCGGTTACAGGGGCTGTAAGGTTCAGAATTCTCTCCTGTGCTTCCGAACTTAAGTCAGTCACATTACTACTTTCTCCAATTGATAATTGGTGATATCTTTGTTTCTCTTTATCCCCCATCTGGATGTCCAGTCCCGCCCGGTCTCATATCCCCATCCCCAAGTGTGTTTAAACACTTGAGTCTAGGAACAATCCGCCGTGGGGCCCGAACACGAATATAATGGGAGTTTATAATCCCAAATTGCTTATTGACATGTACCCCACCCGTTGGCTACGTCCCTAACCCTTATTTTGAATCCTATAGTCTGCCCTTCTCTGACCCCTAATTTGTAGGCCACTCGTCCTTGACGGTCAGTATGTCGGGATGCTTCTCTTCTCTTTTACTTTTGTAACAATGGTAAGGGCATAGCGTAATTGGTGCGGTGTGGTGGTGGATCTTGACATATCAGGACCATTGCCGAGACTATGATGCAGCTCAGGTTACCCATATTCCCAAAAACCGCCAACCCTCTCCTGCCCTTAGTCTTTCTACTTGGTACTACCCCGTACTCACACCCTGAGAACACACTACAGCGATGATAGGTCAGGGTAGGAGATCTTTGTTAACAGAGGTGATCCCCAGACTATATTGGTCCAGTTCTTCTCTCTAACTCTGCGTGTGTTCAGTGGTGCTTGTATGTGTTCTTACCTTTTTGCAGTGGGTAACGTGGACCCAGGTTGCTCTTTCTGCTATTCTAATGGCAAAAGGCGGTGACCAATATAACCTGATAAGGCCCTTCCCAACAGGCCTGCTTCCAGTCTTTCTTCTTTAGGGACTGGATCCACACCAGTCACTTGGTTGGATAGAGTGGGGTCACCTTATCCTTTAGTTCACCTGTGGGGCACAAAACCTCTGACATACGGGTGTTGTTAATAAACAACCTTCTCACGTGTTCTGCTAGGGTGCTCTCAATTTCTATTTTTGCCTGCTCCGGTCCTACTAACTCTGGCAATTTGTATGGTCTACCAAATCCCTTCTCCAATGGCAATAACCCTTCTTTATCTGGAGTTATCCTGATCGTCATTAATACTATCGGTAGACCTTGTACCCAATTTCTTCCTGTGCTCCTGTATCCAAAATACACTAAAATATATATATTTAAGTATTTTGTCCTCTCCCTTGTCTAGTTATCTTTAATCCTACCATCTATCATCATCCCCCCTGTTGACACATGGCTCTGCCCATGTGTCAATATTACCAGCTACCTAAACAATCACTTAGGTAATATTGGTCAATTATCCTTATGCCATCTCTTCTTCTTTTGAGATTGTCCCTTTCTTCTTTACTATTCCTCCCACTTCCTTTGTCTATTATGGTGGCTAAATTCGACTTTCATTCAGTTCAGAATCAATAGTAATACAATCTTATCTTGTAAAAACACTCATGTTTAGTATAAACTCTGTTCTACCCCGGCTCCTCCGGACTTGACCTGAAGACTGATGATTGGACATGACAGGTCCATACTTAAATCTTTCAAACCTAACACAACCCTCCCCCCATCATGCTATAATCAATTAAGAAAATAGCAAAGGAGAGACAAAGGTTTTAGCCTGAACTCTGCTCAACCCTGGCCGCTCTTTCCTCTCTGTTTGAGGAGAAAAGCAAAAGGCTCCCTTCTGCTTTCATTCACTGATAACGTAGGACAGCCATGGATTTAAGTAAGAGAGAGCAATTCGACCCTAGGTCAGATTCCCACTTCACCCACACAGTGCAATGACTCAATGCCGTTCTGTATTTCGTCTTGGCATTTATTCCTCAACTCCCCTTTTTTTGTCTATATCTGGACAGTTAGTCATTATCTTAAATTCTTCTATCTAGATTTCTATTATTATTATCATCCTGGTCTCATTACTGAATCCATGACCTAAGTAATAGCTGTTTCACATTAGATTGTGCCTTTCTCTGATTACTGCAGCTCATTGCATTAATTTAGTTTCAAATACCAACTTGTTGTTTATTAAACCATAATAAAAATGAAATTAAAATGACAACATTTGATAATACCTCAACTTACTTCTATCCCGTAAAGTAATCCAAGATTAGTGCACTTAACGAGAAACAGGTATCCCTCATTCAGGATAGCTCCCTCTCACTTTAGTTATTTAATGGTTTGAATCATATATATTATTCCCAAATTATAAACTTCTTCACTATTATCCTTATCATAACTAACCCTCAGTTCAGCATGCCTCTAGGATTTACAGTATGGGTGATCAAGTCACACTATAAAGCCAGGACAGATTGCAGAGGTCATTGAAATCATTCAACGAATTGTTCCATCAAATAGTATACTAATCATGACCAACATTCAAAACATCTCATAAATGTTATGTACCCCAAGTGTTCATTAAGTCCTCATGACATTTATTCTCATAAGAAATCATGTATACCCTAAACTCAGTCAAAACAGAAAAACTTCATAAAATTCACTGTGTGTGCTCCTTTAAGACTTATCACCTTTGACCTGTTGAAAACCCCCTAAAATCAAAATAACAACCCTTTATAAACATCATACTAGGTGTGTTGTTTTTTTATTTGAAAAACCCAATTGAAAAACAACAAACAAAAATAGCCAGGCCTACTTAATTTGGTAGCTCCCTTTTACGACCTAATACTGCCTAACTCCACCAAACTGCTCCCCCTAGCCCTGGGCAACATTCCAATTAGATAAGCAAATCTCTTTCTCCTGGAAGAGAAATTATACATTTTGTTAACATTCAATTACCATTACTAATCTAAAGATAGTAAGTACACACAAAACATGATACAGATATCCACAGTCCTAACTCATCAATAATCATTTGTATCAATCTAATTCCTCATACCTAATCAATAAAATGATTTTATAAAATCTCTCTAAAGATGAAAACTACTCAACATTCCTCGAGTATACCATGATTATGTTTAATTGATTAACCTTCAGATCGTATCCTCTTGAAATTTCACAATCATTGTTGAACCCCTAAATCTGCTCCATGTGATCCCATATCAAATGATCCATTATCGTTTATTTGATCAACACCATAGGAAAATCTGTTTCCCCTTCTATTGTTCCTGTCGCCCCTGTAAATGTCATATTTAATTCATTAGCCAATACAATCACATACTCCGTGTAAGTAAGACATTATAATTTATCCCAGGCATATATTTAAAAATTGTTTGATACATTGTCTCCTACTCTCCCCTTAACATAATCCTATAGGAGACTTCCATCAATCCTGGAAGACACTATATAATACCACATTTCATTAAATTCACTACACCTCCTAATATAACCCTATAACCCCTTTCTATTAATGTAATCCTCGCTACCTGTTGTATTGATGTTATAAAATATAAACCTATTGTTTAATAACTTCATAACTCACAAATGTTCATTTAATCCATCATCCTAATAGTAAAAACTATAACCCATTATTCAACATATCATAAACAGATTATTTTTAGAATTAATGAACTGCCTGCATACCTCATTGTTGTTTAAACAAACTATATAATGTAATAATGATAATTACCAATGATCAAATAACGTTCCATATTCAACTATCTAGACATGTTCTTCATATCATCCCAATAAACCTACTTAACCTTCTTCAAACAATTCAATTAAACATTAATTCAACATGTCTCATCACCCAATGAACTTACTTTATAAACCCTGTACAATATCTATTATTCTCTATCACTAACTTTCCATATAACATTACCTCAACAAATGACAAATTATTGTAAAGTTATAGTCAAAACTAACAAAACATCTATTCACCGATATGCAATTTTAATTACTATGTTATATTATTCGCTATGTGCTGGTAATACAATTCCTTTCACATAATGTTATCAATTAATCTAGTAATCTAGGTCAATAGCATCAATGTAAATTATTTGTTTTCTGTCCGTTCCTGGGCTCGAACCAGGGATCCTCTACACATATCAACAACATTTACCATCGAAACACCATTACGAGTCACTCCACAAAATCCGCTCTTCTTGCAAAGCACGCCAAACAACCACTTCCATGTCGCACAGCAAGCCACGTCATCACTCCCAACAAGCCAGCTCCTTCATCCCAAACAATAAACCCCCTATGCCCTCTCCACAGCCACCATTGATATTTCCTTTACAGGGCTCTCACGTTCCAGCCAATCCCAATGGCTAACATCCGTAGACAAAAACATGGAACCTCTTCCAATTTTTTTCCCCCTTGTCGCCAAAATAAAACACACTCTCAAACAGTGTTCTGCATTTACCTCTATCATAGGGTTTAAAAACTAACGTAACAACATTAACCATCCTAAATTGCTGCAGTAACATCATGTATGGTTCAGTTTATTTATTATGATAGTATGTCTATAATATTTCTCTATTCTCAGTAGTTTTTTAACTCTCACCTCATTCGGCAACACAAAAACTCTCCCCGCACCTATTCCTGTTGAATAAGTGAGTCATTTTATTTAAACCAAAACACGCTACAAATCTTCCATTCAATATCACCAAACCAAATACTCAGTAGTATCCGGTCAAGCCACCCATACCAGCCGTGGAATTACACTCATAAATACAGATTTCACTCTATGCCATTGAAATGACAAATAAATCATAATAGTTCAATGGAACCCTATATTGGCTTTGTACTATGTTATACATTACGTCTATAACCACATTAGTTATGGTTCGATTATTCATTAAACCTTATCACATGATCCAACAACCTTAGAAAACCCATATTAAGTACTTTCTCACCCATGACGTATGTCTACGTTTGGGTGAGCAAGTTAATACATATATAACGTTAGAAACGTATAGGTACCCACATCAAATAATCCCTTAGAGGTGTTTTTAGCCAATTCTTAATCGACACAAATCACTTCTTCAATTTTTTTACCAGCGGAACCAAAAAATAGACTGTAATTTATGTCTGCAATCATGATGTTTATGGCCTGGTTTGTTACAGTATTTACACGGGGCCTCACACTCTCTTGCAAAATGACCTTCCTTGTTACAGTTAAAGCACTTCCTCTTATCTTCTCATCTATCTCTCCCAATGTGGCCATCAAATACTCTGCTCCCTTCCTTTCTTTTCTTATAATCTAGTAATAATTCACTCAATAATTATTTTCCTTGGGACTTATTATTAGGTGTGACTTTTGAGCAAATGTTATGATCAACTTTTGTAATTAACCATTTAAAAACCATTTAAATTGTTCAACCCGTAACCCAGAGTTTTTTTTACAGACCCCAGTTTAAACGGATGGGACAACCATTTTTTCTCACGCGACCTATTTTAGTCCCTTCCTTGAAACAATTGATTATTGCGACTTTCGATGGATGATTAGATCTCACACGTATACAACCTTATATGATTATTTGCTAACACTATCTGTAACCCGGAAGTCGTAAAGCTCTAGTTTCATGAAACAGACAGAGTTACAGCAAATCTCCAGTTGTTTATGACTCTTGACTTGTTTAATGTATCTATCTCACACTATGATAATTATCTCCATTCCTGTTTATATTGTAAAAACTGCATCTTGTACAATATCAATATTAACTAGTTTATATTGGTATTGGCCTATTACCTTGAGTCATTAAGGACCCCCGTCCTACCTTTACTTAAGTTTCCTTTGCTTTACCACTCGTATTTTATATCTATCTAGAATACTGGTTAATTGGGTTTTCTCTAGATAAACATCTAAAAACGCGATGGCAAGTCTTACTGGATTTTGGTAATCATTCTCTGCCCTTTACAATAATTACAAGTTCAGATCACCCCCCAAAAATGCATGAATAAAAATTACTGACCTTCTTCTTGCCGTTGGGATTTAAATGCTTTTTCAGATCTCATCAATGTTTTTGTCGTTCATAAGTTTCATCACCAGCCTGTTTATAACCTTAAAGTCAAAGGCCAGGTCTTATTTTATACGGATGCTATCATCCGCCCGTGCACGGTTTTCGGTGTCCCCGGAACGACAAAGACGTATTTTGAGATCCGGCTCGAAGGATCATTTGTTACGAGAATTTCTATCTCTAATTAAACTTAAAGCTTTGAATAATTCCCAGATGGTGTAAGGCTCTCGTTTCAATCATGAATTAAACAAAGGTCCACAACAAGCAAGAATGATCTGTATTATTTAATCATGGAGAGCTCTGCCGCCAAAACACATATATCACTTCACACAAAGGCACTTTGCTCCGCCCACCTTTAGGCGGTCTGTATATTTCCACAGTATAGAATGTTTAAATCGTTTCTAAGTCTCCTTCCTCCTGGAATGTTTGTCTCAGCAGTTTCTAAATCACCCCCTCTGTTAGTGGGTTTACACTACATTATAACTCTAACACAGTTCACACATTTATACCGTATTTGGGGTGAAATCCTTTAGTCATTATTTTCAAAATACAAATTAATCTATCAACCTAGAAACTGCTGAAAGAAACATTCTATACTGTGGAAAGTCACAGGCCGCCTAAAGTGGGCGGAGCAAAGTTCCTTTGTGTGAAGGCATATAAAAAGGCTGTGTGTGTTTTTAGCGCCATAGCTCTCATGAATAAAAAGACTGACCTTATTGCAGAACGGGACTTTGTTTAATTCATTATTAAACCAGAGCCTTACACCCTCTGGGAATTATTCAAAGCTTGCAACCATTGCGATAACAACATTCTCATGACAATTGGTCCTTCGAGCTGGATCTCAATACCCGTTTTCTGTCGATCTGGGGGACACCGAAAACCGTGCACGGGCAAATGATACATCCGTATAGACAAAGACCTGGCCTCTGATATTGGGGGTTCATTACAGGCCGGTGACAAACTGGTAGATGACAGAAACGGTGACGAGATTAAACAAAAATTGATATCCCAGCTGCAAGGATAAGGTCAGTAATTTTTATTCATGGGTTTTGGGGGATTGATTTCTTGAAACTGCAGTAGGAAAAAAGTAACCATTTAAATCTGCTGTAGTGAGGGTAGTAATCCGTCGATAATCCAAAAAGGGATCGTCATCCGGTAAACTGTTTTTCGACGTTTATCTAGAGAAAACCATGCGGCAGTTTTCTAGATAGATATAAAACGGTGTAGATCAAAAGGAAGGAAGGAAGTGGGTCCACAATTGACTCAAGGTAATAGGCCAATACCAATATAAACTAGTTAATATTGAGATTGTACAAGATACAGTCTTTACAATATAAACAGGAAGGGAGATAATTATCATCGTGTGAGATAGATACATTAAACAAGTCAAAAGTCATAAACAACTGTAGATTTGCCGTAACTCTACCTGTTTCATGAAACTGGAGCCTTATAAACTCCGGGTTACCGATAGTGTTAACTAATAATCATAAGGTTGTATATGTGTGAGACCTAATTATCCATCAAAAATCACGATAATTTATTATTTCAAGGAAGGAATATACGATAAAACGTATAAGACATTAACTAATTTGACACCTAATAATTCATTAAAAGCCGTAAAATCATTTGCACCTAATAAGTAATTAAAAGTGATACAATAATTATTCAAGATTGTAAGTATAAGTTATCTAATTTGAATACGTGTGAGACCTAGTAATTTGTTAATAGGCATAAAATATTTGTACAAAATACTCAGTAGAGAATAGCAGAGGAGTTTAGCTACTATGGGAAGCAAATCCTCAAAGGAGGTCCCGGAGTTAACTGTTGATGAGAGGTATATGGTGTTTAAGGATAAAAGGAATATATACTATGGACCCATTTGGGGGAAGAGGGTATGGGTTTATTGGGCATCTCGATGTAGACAAGTTAGAGGCTATGATTAAACAGATGCATGTAAACTGTGGAACTGATCTAAAGAAACAGCGAGTAGAGGGGCTAGACACTGCTAAGGTGTGGCTCTCTGAGGCTCAGAAGAGAGAGGAAGGTCAGAGAAGTGAAAAGGAAGTTATGTAGAGGGAAAGAGAAGTGAAGGATGAGGTCTCAGTGCCTCCCCCAGAGCAGAGGGCAGAAAGGATATATATCCAGTCCTGGCAGAACAGGCTTGGAAAGAAAACCCAGATGATGAGGTTGTTGTGTGTAGAAGAAAATTAGGACAGGTCCCCGCACCTCCCCCGCCATATGACGGCCAAGCCGGAATGTTGGAGGAGGAAGGAGCAGGGGGCGGGAGAGGAGGGAGACCAGTAAAGATTAGAAAGAGGGGGAAGTGTTAGAAAGGGAACTTAGAAAACTCAGAGAAAGTAGGGAGGAAATAGACAGACTGAAAAAAACTGGATAGAGAGAGAGTCAGGAAAGACTAGAGAATCTAAACACGGAGAGTTGAAGAGATTAGAGCACTATAATAAGCCAGGGAGACAAGAGTGGTTAGATGATGAGGAAGAAGATGACCAATACCCTCTAATAGCCTTGCCAAACCCACAGGCTGGGGAGGAGAATGCCCCGGACACACTGGATGTGTCTAGGGCGTGGACACAGAGAGATGTGGTAAGAGCTATAGAGGGTGTAGTGCACCCTAAGACAGGAATAGAAGGGTTCAGGAGAGACTTAGAGAGTCTAGCAGCGAGCTTTAAGCTAAACACAGAGAAAATTGAGAGAGCAGTCAGACAGCTGGTGGGGAAAGACTGGGCAGCAGTTCGAGGACAGTGGGTCCCAGGGGATGCCAATGGAGCAGTCTTGCCATGGGCAGATAATGGGCAATATGTTGGGAAAATAACTGAGTTGTGTAATAATTTAAGGGAACATTACCATCTTCATGCTGACTTCTCCAAAGTACATGAGTGTAAACAGGAAGACAGTGAAACCATCAGCCAATACTTAGAAAGGCTGAAAGATGTATTTAACGCAAACAGTGGCATACCTGAGCCGCCCCAGGCGCAGGGAAATTATACTCAGTACCATCAGCAGCTGAAAATAGCGTTCCTCAGTGGAATGAGACCAGAAATAAGTAGGACCATTAAAAATATTTTGGTGGGGTGGGGAATGGTATCACTAGCTGAGGTTAAGAGTTATGCAATCCATCATGAGCAGAATAATAGACAGGACCGAGAAAAAAAAAGAACAGAAGGGAGCGGAGTATTTAATAGCCACCCAAGGGGAAATAGCTGGTAGGGGTAGAAACCCAGGAGAGAGAGGAGATAGCCCTTACTCTTTCCTGCCCTATGGGGGAGGAAATAAGTGATTTAACTGTAACAAGGGAGGGCACTTTGCCAGAGAGTGTGGGGCCCCATGTAAATACTGTAATAAAACAGGCCATAACCATCACGACTGCATACATAAAGGAAAGGGCAAGCGGGATAATCGGGGGGTGGAAAAGGAGAAAAGACCTACAGACGCCCACCGCCCGGTTCTGGTAATGAGGAAGAGGAAGATGAGGCGTGACTAGATCTAGAGGAAGGGGCAGGGGACTCTAGTGAAGAGGGGTCCAAAGAACCCATTGATCCGAGTTGTGAAGTGTTTGAATTGGCAACAATTGAATTAGCGCTGAAGCAAGAACAGAAACCATACCTCACTTTAACAGTATTGGGGATTTTTTTTGAATTATTGTGTGACACAGGGACATGTCGCACAGCGATCTGTGCAGCCGACAGGCCCGAAGGGATTAGGATAAATGGGGAAAAAATCCTGGTACACTCAGCCTCGGGCCATCAATTTATAGAGCGGTTATCAGCTCCTGTGACTTTACAACATGAAAATTCAGAAGGAGAAGTATGCATACCTGTACTGATATCAAGCCTGTGTCCAGTTAATCTACTAGGAAGAGATGCTATGACTCAGTTGAACGTAGCTGTAACACCGACTGAGAGGGGTATGAAGGCAAATGTAGTAAGGGATAACATGGTAGTGTGCGGGGAGGGAGAGCCATGCTATTGGTATAGCCAGGATTTGCTGACAGACATACCTAAATCACTGGTAGACCTCGCAAATGTTTTAATGACTGGACCAACCAAGATGACGGTAGATGACTTACACTGTACATTGTGGTATAATGAACACCCAGGCCCTGACCCAGTTTATGAGGAAGCATTGTTCAAAACCACAGAAAGAACAATTGGGTTAAAATGGGTTCACTATGATAACACACGTGCAGCTGTAGAAGTGGGTTGGGACCACAGAGCCAGAGAAAGGTGGAGCCCCCATGTTTCCCTAGTGAAACAATCTTAAGAGGAATGGTTATCACTAGGAAAATGGGTAACGTAGGGTAAGAACATCACTGACTGGCAGAGTGCACCAAATGGGGAGCAGCATAGCCACTCCACTGGGAGATACAGAAGAAAGTTGAATTAGAGAGCAAAAACCCAACCCGGGGTCCACCTAGAGACAGGTTTTGACAAATGACAGGAAGATATTTTCTTAACTCAGGAACAGGAAGATGAGTTAGCAGCAATCCCGGTCAGTTTATGGTCACAAGGACCTGCCGATGTGGGGCTAATTAAGGGAGTAGCTCCAGTACAAGTGGTTCCTCGATCCGATCACAGACCATACCAAAAGTAATATCCTATTAATCCAGAAGCACTAGAAGAGATAATACCTACATCTGAGCATTTACTTAAGGGAGGGGTGATCATTCCTGGAGACGAGGCACAATGCAACTCTCCAGTATCCACATACATTGCTGAACCTATTGAAACCAGAGAACTCCTATTTCACAGTGATTGATTTAGCTAATGTTTTCTTTAGTGTCCCAGTTCATCCAGATAGTCAGGGGTGGTTTGGCTTTACATTCCAGGGAAGGAAATAGACTTACGCTAGAATGCCACAAAGCTACTCGGAAAGTCCTACAATCTTTTCCCAGAAGGCAGGCCTCAAACCACAAGCACCCACATACTTACATCTGAAGAAGAAGTGAACATTGGGCAAAGCCATGTATCAACAGGGGGGATGGTGGAAATAATTAGAAAGCACTTTGTAGCTTACGGAATAACAAATTACTTAAAACTTTTTTGTTCAAGGTGTGTTATATGTGCACAGAGTAATCAAGAAAGCAGACAGCACCAAAAGGGGAATATCCCCAGGCCAGATATCCATTCCAACAGTTGGAAATTGACTTTATAGAACTTACAAGAAGTGAAGGAAAGAAATGGTGCTTGACTATAATAGACAAATATACCAAATGGGTGGAAGCGTTTCCAACCTCCTCCGCTGACGCATTAACAGTAGCTAAAGCTTTATGTCAGGAAATAATCCCTAGATTTGGATTGCCAGAAACTATCTACTCCGACAATGGGTCTCACTTCGCCAATCAGGTGATAGATAATATTGGACAGAAGTTACATATTAACATGAAGAAATATTGTTCATATAATCCGCAATCGGCAGGTTTGATTGAACGCCTAAACTCTACGATTAAAGCACATTTTAGAAAGACACACATGAGTACAGGGAGAAATTGGGTACAATGTCTACCGATAGTATTATGGACGATTAGGATAACTCCAGATAAAGAAGGGTTATCCCCCTTTGAAAAAGATTTTGGGAGACCATATAGAATGCCCGAGTTAGGCAGACTAGAACAGGCAGACATAGAAGTAGAAGACACGTTAGCAGAACATATGAGGAGACTGTTCATTAACCAAACACGTATGTCAAAGGTTTCGTGCCCCACAGGAGAACTAAAGGAGAGGGTAACCCACTCTATCCAACCAGGTGACTGGGTGTGGATACAATCCCTAAAGAAGAAAGACTGGAAGCAGCCTCGTTGAGAAGGCCCCTATCAGGTTCTATTGGTCACCGCCTTTGCCATTAGAATAGCAGAAAGAGCAACCTGGGTCCACGTTACCTACTGTAAAATGGTAAGAACACATACAAGCACCACTGAACACACGCAGAGTTAGAGAGAAGAACTGTACCAATAGGGTCCGAGGATCACCTCTGAAAACGAAGATCTCCTACCCCAACCTATCATCACTGTAGTGTGTTCTTAGAGTGTGAGTATGGGGTGGTACCAAGCAGAAAGACTAAGGGCAGGAGAGGGTTGGCGGTGTTTGGGAATATGGGTAACCCTGAGCTGCATCATAGTCTCTGCAATGGTCCTGATATGTCAAGATCCACCACTACCCCGCACCAATTACGCTATGCCCCCACCATTGTTAAGAAGTAAAAGAGAAACAACCCGACATACCGACCGTCAAGGACGAGTGACCTACAAAATAGGTGTCAGAGGAGGGCAGACTGTAGGATTCAAAATAAGGGTTAGGGACGTAGCCAACAAGTGAGGTACATGTCAACAAGCAACAGAATGGAATAATACCCCATCATATTTGTGTTCGGGCCCCACAGTGGATTGTTCCTGGACTCAAGTGTTTAAACACACTTGGGGATGGGGATATGAGATCGGGCGGGACTGGACATCCAGATGGGGGGTAAAGAGAAACAAAGACATCACGAATTGTCAATTGGAAATAGTAGTAATGTGACTGACTTAGGTTCGGAAGCACAGGAGAGAATTCTGAACCTTACAGCCCCTGTAACCGATGTGTGGTGGGCGTGTCCCAGTAAAGGCCGTATAAGGCAGACAATGCCAAAAGGGTGGGTAGGTACCTGCGCCCCGGTTCTACTGGTTCAGCCAGTTAGAATTAGTCACCAGAAACCAAGGAAAGGTTTAAACAGACGTAGGAGGAGTTTTGACCAGAAGGGTGAATAGCCCTATTTGGATGGATACAATTGGGATATCAAGGGGGTTACCGAATGAATACAAAGCTATGAAACAAGTAGGGGATGAATTTACTACAACGTTATTTTGGTGGGTAACAACCAATACAAATGTGGATTGGATTAATTATATATATTACAGCCAACAACGATTTGTGAACCAGACTAGAGATGCAGTGAGGGGAATCTCAGATCAATTATCCGCCACCTCGCTCTTGACTTGGCAAAATATGTTGGCTCTAGATATGTTGCTGGCAGAAAAGGGCGGTGTCTGTAGAATGGTGGGGGGGGTATTGTTGCACATTTATCCCTAACAACACCGCACCAGATGGGACGGTCACCAGAGCTCTTGCAGGATTGACTGCTCTAAGTGAAGAATGGGCTGAGAACTCAGGAGTTAATACATATTTGATAGGGTGGTTTGATGAAATGTTTGGTAAATGGAAAACCATAGCAGTCACCATCTTGGGGGCTGCCACCGCGTGTATGGGTATGCTTGTATTATATGGTTGTTGTCTTATTCCCTGTGTCCGAGGGTTGGTGAGTGAGGCATTGGAGCATGCAGTGTCTCAACAGATGGTGAGATATGGACGGACTCCGGACTCTGACCAGTTGAATGTGAAAAACGATCCTCCAGGCTTGGTGTATAACGAGGACTTTGACCCTGATAACCTGCAATTAGATACAACTTTTATTGGTTCTGACGTGTGAAGGTCATAGGGAAAATCTCAAAAAGAAGACCTATGATTGGAAAGTAGTTAATAGAACTAATCTCTGAGGTTAATCATGCTTGTAAATACATTTATCCTGAGTGTGAAAACTGTTGTCAAAGTGTGGATTGATAGAAGATTTTTATGTGTAAAGTAATGACTAAAGTGTTTCCACTCCGATACTGTATAAATGTGTAAACTGTGTTAGAGTTATAAGACAATAAAACCACTAACAGAGAATTTAGGTAGAAACTGTTGGAGGCGAACATTCCGTAGTAAGGGGGACCTAGAAACTGCTGAAAGAAACATTCTATACTGTGGAAAGTCACAGGCCGCCTAAAGGTGGGCGGAGCAAAGTTCCTTTGTGTGAAGGCATATAAAAAGGCTGTGTGTATTTTTAGCGCCAGAGCTCTCATGAATAAAAATACTGAAATATTGCAGAACGGGACTTTGTTTAATTCATTACTAAACCAGAGCCTTACACCCTCTGGGAATTATTTAAAGCTTGCAACGATTGAGATAACAAAATTCTCATGACAAACGGTCGTTAAGACACTAACAGCTTACAGACGTTAGGCAATTAAGGTCACAGTTATGAAAATAATAGGACACTAAAGAGGCCTTTCTACTGACTCTGAAAAACACTGATGGCAACAACAACTGCCCGAATTACACCAGGAACGCCCAATCCCTCCATCAGTGCTCAGACTGTCCGCAATAGGCTGGACTGAGGGCTTGTAGGCCTGTTGTAAGGCAGGTCCTCACCAGACATCACCGGAAACAACGTCACATATGGGCACAAAGCTACCATCGCTGGACCAGACAGGACTGGCAAAAAGTGCTCTTCACTGACGAGTCGCATTTGTCTCACCAGGGGTGATGGTCGGATTCGCGTTTATCGTCGAAGGAATGAGCGTTTCACCGGGGCCTGTTTTTTTTATTGTTATTTTTTAACCTTTATTTAACTAGGCAAGTCAGTTAAGAACAAATTCTTATTTACAATGACGGCCTACACCGGCCGAACCCGGACGACGCTGGGCCAATTGTGCGCCGCCCTATGGGACTCCCAATCATGGCCGGTTGTGATACAGCCTGGAATCGTACCAGGGGGTCTGTAGTGACGCCTCAAGTACTGAGATGCAGTGCCTTAGACTGCTGCACCACTCGGGAGCCCAACACTGAGGACTGTACTCTGGAGCGGGATCGATTTGGAGGTGGAGGGTCCGTCATGGTCTGGGGGGGTGTGTCACAGCATCATCGGGCTGAGCTTGTTGTCATTGCAGGCGATCTCAAAGCTGTGCGTTACAGGGAAGACATCCTCCTCTCTCATGTGGTACCCTTCCTGCAGGCTCACATTGACCCTCCAGCATAACAATGGCACCAGCCATACTGCTCGTTCTGTGCGTGATTTCCTGAAAGACAGGAATATCAGTGTTCTGCCATGGCCAGCAAAGAGCCCGGATCTCAATCCCATTGAGCACGTCTGGGACCTGTTGGATCGGAGGGTGAGGGCTAGGGCCATTCCCCCCAGAAATGTCCAGGAACTTGCAGGTGCCTTGGTGGAAGAGTGGGGTAACATCTTACAGCAAGAACTGGCAAATCTGGTGCAGTCCATGAGGAGGAGATGCACTGCAGTACTTAATGCAGCTGGTGGCCACACCAGATACTGACTGTTACTTTTGATTTTGAGCCCCCCTTTGTTAAGGGACACATTATTAAATTTCTGTTAGTCACGCCTGTGGAACTTGTTCAGTTTATGTCTCAGTTGTTGAATCTTGTTATGTTCATACAAATATTTACACATGTTAAGTTTGCTGAAAACAAACGCAGTTGACAGTGAGAGGACATTTCTTTTTTTGCTGAGTTTATTTTGTTCATCCATTTGTCCTCACTCCTTGAGACCAGGCCAGATTCTGGTCAATTGCTCTGTCATAAAACATATTCCTTTATCTCAAAACATATTTACTGGACCTCAGAAATGTAAGAATTGAGCTGATACTATTGACTGCCATTACTAAAACTGTTGTTTGGTGCATGCCCATTCTCCCAAAACTTAAAGCTACCATAGACTGGGGTGGCCAGCACACTTGATTACCGTCTCTTCTGGCCCCATAGACTATACTTTCAGGGGAAGTAGAAAAATTCGTTATTCAAAAAATATATATCAAAGTCATGCTATCAGTTAAGTAGAATATTAATGTTAATTAGTGCTGGGTTGGAATGAAGGCCTGCCTGCACAAACAGCTTCCTTCCAGAGATAATATAAACTACACCTGACATATGCGATAAACTGTGTACATCTATAATAACATAAAAGGAATTTAAGTAAGGCGCGAATAACATACTGTACAAGCTGATGAGAAGACTTGAAATAAATGTAAATCGCCTAACATTCAAAAATGGATGTCGGGGACTTCACAATGTACAGTGAGGGAAAAAAGTATTTGATCCCCTGCTGATTTTGTATGTTTGTCCACTGACAAAGAAATGATCAGTCTATAATTTTAATGGTAGGTTTATTTGAACAGTGAGAGACAGAATAACAACAAAAAAATCCAGAAAAACGCATGTCACAAATGTTATAAATTGATTAGCATTTTAATGAGGGAAATAAGTATTTGACCCCCTCTCAATCAGAAAGATTTCTGGCTCCCAGGTGTCTTTTATACGGGTAACGAGCTGAGATTAGGAGCACACTCTTAAAGGGAGTACTCCTAATCTCTGCTTGTTACCCGTATAAAAGACACCTGTCCACAGAAGCAATCAATCAATCAGATTCCAAACTCTCCATCATGGCCAAGACCAGCAGGGGATCAAATACTTGTTTCCCTCACTGTATGGTACACTCTTAGAAAACATTGTTCCAAAGGGTTCTTCGGCTGTCCCATAGGAGGACCCTTTTTGGTTCCAGGTAGACACCTTTTTTGGTTCCATGGAATCCAAAAGGTTCTACCTGAAACCAAAAGGGTTCTACCTAGTACCAAAAAGGGTTCTACAAATGGTTCTCCAATGGGGACAGCTGAATAATCCTTTTAGGTTCTAGATAGAGTGAATATCTTGCACAAGCCTGTAATTGGATGATGGACAATTTGTGAATTAACCCAGGACACCATGGTAACTCAGGACACCCTATCCTTGCGGATAGTGGCATGCAATATTACAAACATGGGCTCTTTCCCAAGAGATTTCACACAAAGATATGAATAACCTTTCTCGGATGAAAAGACTGAGTTCCATGTAGAACCCTTTGTTCCAGTAGAAGAAAAAGGCTTTTAAATGAACCCTTTACACCTGAGAGGGTTGCTTTGTAAACTTCTCTATGGGAAAAAAAATGACTTCTAAAGGGTTCTTTAAGGCTAATCCTACAGGGACAAGCCAGAAGATTGTCTTTCTGAACAGCAGAATCATTAATGACAAAATAAGTCATGTTCATGATCACATTCTCATACATACAAAGGACAAATAAAATATTGGATTCAAACTGAAAGCAGAAAATAAAAATGGGTAATTGTTTGAACTTGGCCCAGGAACTTCTAATTGTGATTGGTATCCTGAAATAATTACCCATATGCACTACCATTCAAAGGTTTTGGGTTACTTAGAAATGTCCTTGTTTTTGAAAGAAAAGCAATTTTTTTGTCCATTAAAATAACATCAAATTGATCAGAAATACAGTGTAGACATTGTTAATGTTGTAAATGGCTGTTGTAGCTGGAAACGGCAGATTTTTTATGGAATATGTACATAGGCGTACAGAGGCCCATTATCAGCAACCATCAGTCCTGTGTTCCAATGGCACGTTGTGTTTGCTAATCCAAGTTTATCATTTTAAAAGGCTAATTGATCATTGGAAAACCCTTTTGCAATTATGTTAGCACAGCTGAAAACTGTTGTTCTGATTAAAGTAGCAATAAAACTGGCCTTCATGAGACTAGTTGAGTATCTGGAGCATCAGCAATTGTGGGTTCGATTACAGGCTCAAAATGTCCAGAAACAAATAACTTTCTTCTGAAACTCGTCAGTCTATTCTTGTTCTGAGAAATGAAGGCTATTCAATGCGAGAAATTGCCAAGAAACTGAAGATCTCGTACAACGCCGTGTACTACTCCCTTCACAGAACAGCGTAAATTGGCTCTAACCAGAATAGAAAGAGGAGTGGGAGGCCCCGGTGCACAACTGAGCAAGAGGACAAATACATTATAGTGTCTAGTTTGAGAAACAGGCGCTTCACAGGTCCTCAACTGGCAGCTTCATTAAATAATACCCGCAAAACACCAGTCTCTAACGTCAACAGTGAAGAGGCGACTCCGGGATGCTGACCTAGGCAGAGTTGCAAAGAAAAAGTCCAGTGTCTGTGTTCTTTTGCCCATCTAATTTTTTCTTTTTATTGGCCAGTCTGAGATTTGGCTTTTTACATTTACATTTTTCTTTTCAAATCTGTCTAGGTCAGCATCCCGAATGTGATGCAGCCCAACAGTATGCTCTCGATGATGCTCCTGTAGAACACTGTGAGGGCCCTCGGGGATAGACAGAATTTCTTCAGCCTCCTGAGGTTACAGAGTCGCCGTCGTGCCTTCTTAACCATGGTGTCAGTGTGGTTCGACCATTTCAGCTCCTTGGAGATGTGTATGCTAAAGAACTTGACGTGATCCTAACACAAAAATAAGCCGACAGCAAACTGACACTCGCTACCTCCGATTGGGAGTCATACGACTAATCAAGAACAATTAACCAAACATAGAAAATGCACAACCAGAAATCCCCAACATAGAAATACACCCAAACAATGAAACTAAACAACCCTGGCTCAAATATCAAGGTCCGTGGAGCCAGAGTGTCACATTACCCCCTAAAGGTGCGACCTCCGGGCGCACCAGCATACCAGTCTCGGGAGGGTCTGGGTGGGCGTCTGTCCCTGGTGGCGGCTCTGGCCCAGGTCGTGGTCCCCACCCCACCTTAGTCACTATCCGCTTCCGTATTCCCTTCCTCATGACCACCCCCAACTAAACCCCACTGGATTAAGGGGCGGCACCGGACTACGGGGCAGTACCGGACTAAGGGGCAGTACCTGACTAGATGGCGGATCCTGGCTGGCTGGCTCTGGCGGATCCCGGCGGGGACGGCTCTGGCGGATCCTGGCGGGACGGCTCTGGCGGATCCTGGCGGGACGGCTCTGGCGGATCCTGGCGGGACGGCTCTGGCGGATCCAGGCTGGACGGCTCTGGCGGATCCTGGCTGGGACGGCTCTGGCGGATCCTGGCTGGACGGCTCTGGCGGATCCTGGCTGGACGGCTCTGGCGGATCCTTGCTGGACGGCTCTGGCGGATCCTGGCTGGACGGCTCTGGCGGATCCTGGCTAGACAGTTCTGGCGGATCCTGGCTGGACAGCTCTGGCGGATCCTGGCTGGACGGCTCTGGCGGATCCCTGGCAGGACGGCTCTGGCGGATCCTGGCTGGCTGACGGATCTGGCGGATCCTGGCGGGCTGACGGATCTGGCTGCTCATGGCTGGCTGACGGATCTGGCTGCTCATGGCTGGCTGACGGATCTGGCTGCTCATGGCTGGCTGACGGATCTGGCTGCTCATGGCTGGCTGACGGGTCTGGCTGCTCATGGCTGGCTGACGGGTCTGGCTGCTCATGGCTGGCTGACGGATCTGGTTGCTCATGGCTGGCTGACGGATCTGGCTGCTCGCGGCTGGCTGACGGATCTGGCTGCTCATGGCTGGCTGACGGGTCTGGCTGCTCATGGCTGGCTGACGGGTCTGGCTGCTCATGGCTGGCTGACGGGTCTGGCTGCTCATGGCTGGCTGACGGATCTGGTTGCTCCTGTCTGGCGGAAGGCTCTGGCTGCTCCTGTCTGGCGGAAGGCTCTGGCTGCTCCTGTCTGGCGGAAGGCTCTGGCTGATCCTGTCTGGCGGAAGGCTCTGGCTGATCCTGTCTGGCGGAAGGCTCTGGCTGATCCTGTCTGGCGGAGAGCTCTAGCGGCTCCGGTCTGGCGGACGGCTCTGAAGGCTCATGGCAGACGGGCGGCTTTGCAGGCTCAGTACAGACGGGCAGTTCAGACGGCGTTGGCAGACGGACAGTTCAGACGGCGTTGGGCAGACGGGCAGTTCAGACGGGCGTTGGGCAGACGGGCAGTTCAGACGGCGTTGGGCAGCCGGGCAGTTCAGGCGCCCGTTGGGCAGACGGGCAGTTCAGGACGGCGTTGGGCAGACGGGCAGTTCAGACGGCGTTGGGCAGACGGGGCAGTTCAGGCGCCGTTGGGCAGACGGCCAGTTCAGGCCGGGCTGGCGACGCACATCGTGGACCTGGTGCGTGGAGTAGGAACAGGCCGGACCCGTACCGGAACACCCACCACTGGCCTTAACTGGGGATCAAGAACGGACCGGACCAGACTGGGAACACACTTCAGTCTCTCATGCCGTACCACAACAACTTCCCTCCTCTACTCGCCAATGGCTCCCGTAATCCGATAGCCTTCTCTCCTTTTCTCCCTGTGGCAGCCTCCTGCTGCCCAGGCGCCCTAGCCATGTGCCCCCAAAAATGTTTTGGGGAGTAACCACGGGCTTCCAGCCTCGACTCCGCGCTTCCTCTTCATACCACCTCCTCTCGGCTGCAGCTGCCTCCAGCTCTTCACGAGGGCGGTGATATTCCTCCTCAGACCACCTCCTCTCGGCTGCAGCTGCCTCCAGCTCTTCACGAGGGCGATGATGTTCCTCCGGTTGTGCCCAAGGACCCTTTCCAGCTTTGACCGTCTCCACGGCGGCCCCATTGATGAGGATGGGGGCATGCCCAGCCTGGTTCTTCCTGATGTCCACAATCAGCTCCTTTGTTTTGCTGACGTTGAAGAAGAGGTTGTTTACCAGGCACCAAACCGTCAGAGTACCTCTTCCCTGTAGGCCGTCTCGTCAATGTCGTGTTGTCAGCGAACTTGATGATGGAGTTGGAACTGTGTGAGGCAATGCAGTCGTGGGTATACAGGGAGTACAGAAGGGGACAGATGACGAACCCTTGTGGAGCCCCTGTATTGAGGATCAGTGTGTGGAGGCTTCACCACCTGGGGGACAGCACATCAGGAAGTCCAGAACCCAGTTGCTTAGGGAGGGAGTTCAGTCCCAGGGCTGTGAGCTTTTTAGTGAGCTTAGCATTATGTTATTGAAGGCCAAGCTGTAGTCGATTAACAGCATCCTCACATATGCATTCCTCTTGTCCAGGCGGGTGAGGGCAGTGTGCAGTGCAATGCCGATTGAGTCGTCCATGGATCTGTCGGGGCGGTAGGCAAATTGGAGAGAGTCGAGTGTGTCGGGGAGGGAGGAGGTGATGTAGACTTTGACTAGCCTCTCATAGCACTTCATGATGATGGAAGAGAGTGCTACGGGTCGGTGTCATTCAGTTCAGTTACATTCCCTTTCTTAGGCACGGGGATGATAGTGGACATCTTGAAGCGTGAGAAAGAGGTGTTTAGCTCGTTCGGTAGGGCGGCGTTGGTGTCCGCGACGTGACTGGCTTTTTTTTTGTAATCTGTGATCATTAGAAGCGTCTGCCAAATACGCCTCATATCCGACCGGCTGAATTTCTCCTACACTTTGTCCCCATACTTCTAACTCGCCATCTTGATCGATCTGCCGTTTTACAGCCCTCTAACCAATTGTACTATTATGTGTGTTTTTTTTCCGCATTATTTGTAATTTATTCTGTACATAATGTTTCTGCCAACGTCTCTTATAACCAAAAAGAGCTTCTGGATATCAGGACAGCGATTAATCACCTCGTATTGGACGAATATTTTTTCTTCAACGAGTCGGACGCGAAGGATATCCTACAGACACCCGACAAGGCCCAAATCCTCATCATTCGCAGGAGAAAGAGACTGAGATATCGTGGACGTAGGTCAGGGTGCCTTGTAAGGATCCGACGGCGAGCGAGTAAACTGCCTCTTCCATCAATCCTATTAGCCAATGTTCAATCATTTGAAAATAAACGGTTATCCTACCAACGGGACATTAAAAATGATAATATCTTATGTTTCACCGAGTCGTGGCTGAACGACGACACGGACAACATACAGCTGACGGGATATACGCTACATCGGCAGGATAGAACGGCTGACTCCGGTAAGACAAGGGGTGGCGGTCTGTGTATATTTGTAAACATCAGCTGGTGCACAAAATCAAGCACTAAGGAAGTCTCGAGGTTTTGCTTGCCTGATGTAGAGTATCTTATGATAAGCTGTAGACCACACTATTTACCAAGAGAGTTTTCATCTATATTTTTCATAGCTGTCTATTTACCACCACAAACCAATGCTGGCATTAAGATTGCACTCAATGAGCTGTATAAGGCAATAAGTGAACAGGAAAACGCTCATCCAGAGGCAGCGCTCCTAGTGGCCGGGGACTTTAATGCAGGGAAACATAAATCTGTTCTACAGTGACCGTACGTACATACCCCAACCAGAAGCCATGGATTACAGGCAACATCCACACTGAGCTGAAGGGTAGAGCTGCCGCTTTCAAGGCGCGGGACTCTAACACGGACACTTATAAGAAATCCCGCTATGCCCTCCGACGAACCATCAAACAGGCAAAGAGTCAATACAGGACTAAGATTGAATCGTCCTACACTGGCTCTGACGCTCGTCGGATGTGGCAGGGCTTGAAAACTATTACAGACTACAAAGGGAAGCACAGCCACGAGCTGCCCAGTGACACAAGCCTACCAGACGAGCTAAACCACTTCTATGCTCGCTTCGAGGCAAGCAACACTGAAGCATGCATGAGAGCACCAGCTGTTCCGGATGACTATGTGATCACGGTTTTTGTAGCTGATGTGAGTAAGACTTTTAAGCAGGTCAACATTCACAAGGCCGCAGGGCCAGACGGATTACCAGGACGTGTACTCCGAGCATGTGCTGACCAACTGGCAAGTGTCTTCACTAACATTTTCAACATCTCCCTGACTGAGTCTATAATACCAACATCTTTCAAGCAGACCACCATAGTCCACGTGCCCAAGGACACTAAGATAACCTGCCTAAATGACTACTGACCCGTAGCACTGACGTCTGTAGCCATGAAGTGCTTTGAAAGGCTGGTCATGCCTCACATCAACACCATTATCCCAGAAACCCTAGACCCACTCCAATTTGCATACCACCCCAACAGATCCACAGATGATGCAATCTCTATTGCACTCCACACTGCCCTTTCCCACCAACACAAGAGGAACACCTACATGAAAACGCTATTTATTGACTACAGCTCAGCGTTCAACACCATAGTGCCCTCAAAGCTCATCACTAAGCTAAGGATCCTGGGACTAAACACCTCCCTCTGCAACTGGATCCTGGACTTCCTGATGGGCCGCCCCCAGGTGATAAGGGTAGGTAACATACACATCTGCCACGCTGATCCTCAACACGGGGGCCCCTCAGGTTGTGCGTGCTCAGTCCCCTCCTGTACTCCCTGTTCACCCATGACTGCATGGCCAGGCATGACTCCAACACCATCATTAAGTTTGCCGACGTCACAACGGTGGTAGGCCTGATCACCGACAACGATGAGTCAGCCTATAGGGAGGAGGTCAGTGACCTGGCCATGTGGTGCCAGGATAACAACCTCTCCCTCAACGTGACCAAGACAAAGGAGATGATTGTGGACTACAGGAAAAAAAAAGAGGACTGAGCACGCCCCCATTCTCATCGACGGGGCTGTAGTGGAACAGGTTGAGAGCTTCAAGTTCCTTGGTGTCCACATCACCAACAAACTATCATGGTCCAAACACACCAAGACAGTCGTGAAGACGGCACGACAAACCCTACTCCCCCTCTGGAGACTGAAAAGATTTGGCATGGGTCCTCAGATCCTCAAAAAGTTATACAGCTGCACCATAGAGAGCATCCTGACTGGTTGCATCACCGCCTGGTATGGCAACTGCTCGGCCTCCGATTGCAAGGCACTACAGATGGTAGTGCGTACGGCCCAGTACATCACTGGGGCCAAGCTTCCTGCCATCCAGGACCTCTATACCAGGCGGTGTCAGAGGAAGGACCTCAAAGACTCCAGCCACCCTAGTCATAGACATTTCTCTCTGCTACCGCACGGCAAGCGGTACCGGAGCACCAAGTCTAGGTCCAAAATGCTTCTCAACAGATTCAACCCCTAAGCCATAAGACTCCTGAACAGCTAATCATGGCTACCCGGACTATTTACACTGCCCCCCCACCCCCACCCCATCTTTTTACGCTGCTGCTACTTTGTTAATTATTTATGCATAGTCACTTTAACTCTACCCACATGTACATATCACCTCAACTACCTCACCTAGCCGGTGCCCCCGCACATTGACTCTGCACTGGTATCCCCCTGTATATAGCCTCCCTACTGTTATTTTATTTTACTTCTGCTCTTTTTTTCTCAACACTTTTTTGTTGTGGCTGTTTTATTTTACTTCTTTATTTAAAAAATAAATGCATTGTTGGTTAAGGGCTGTAAGTAAGCATTTCACAGTAATGTCTACACCTGTTGTATTTGGCACATGTGGCAAATACTATTTTATTTTATTTGTACTGTTTAACCATACAATTGTCCCTGGTCACCTTGCTGTATTTATAAGCAGCATCTCTCTCCTTCAGTTTCCCAACAAGGCTGCCATCAATCCAAGGTTTTTGATTTGGATAAGTTTTGAAAGACACCATCGATATCACATAATTTAAGATTTTTTTTTTATGGATTAAGTGACTGAGTCAGTGTATTCATTGATGTTATCCCCAGACGCGACCCGGAACATATTCTAGTCCACGTGATCAAAACAGTCTTGGAGCATGGATTCTGATTGGTCAGACCAACATTGTACAGACCTGACCACCGGAACTTCCCTCTTGAGTCTGTTTGTAGGCGGGAAGGAGCAAAATAGAGTCATGGTCAGATTTGCCGAAAGGAGGATGGGAGACGGCCTTATACCTGTGTCGAAAAGGCGTGTATTCTTAGCCACAACGTGAAGTCAAAGAACACCTTTTTTTTATATGCAGTTTCTATGCTTGATATTGTAGTGATCCTCGCTATATGAGCCAGATTAGAATTCACAACAGGTGGGTTAAACGTACTTGCGCTGTAAGTGTCAGAAGTGGGATGGCGGCTGTGAGGCCATCGGAGCGCATGGCCGAACGTGCGAGGGGGCTGAGTAGTCAAAGCTCGGGGAGGGGATATTGTAGCGATCCTCACTACCCTTACAGAAAAAACACATTATTTCACATGTGGAAAATCACAGAATTTCAAGTGAAAACATTTATTTTTGGAACACTTCACAAGTCAGTTTGTCGAATTTCTGCCCTGCTAGAGCTGCCCCGGTCAACTGTAAGTGCTGTTATTGTGAAGTGGAAACGTCTAGGAGCAAAAACGTCTCAGCCGCGAAGTGGAAGGCCACACAAACTCACAGAACGGGACCGCCGAGTGCTAAAGAGCGTAGTGGGTAAAAATCATCTGTCCTCGGTTGCAACACTCACTACCAAGTTCCAAACTTCATCTGGAAGCAGCGTCAGCACAATAACTGTTTGTCGGGAGCTTCATGAAATGGGTTACCATGGCCAAACAGCCACACACAAGCCTAAGTTCACCATGCACAATGCCAATGCGTCGGCTGGAGTGGTGTAAAACTTGCCGCCGTTGGAAACGCGTTCTCTGGAGTGATGAATCACTCTCCACTATCTGGCTGTCCGATGGATGAATCTGGGTTTGGCGGATGCCAGGAGAACACTACCTGACCCAATGCATAGTGCCAACTGTACAGTTTGGTGGAGGAGGAATAATGGTCTGTGGCTGTTTTTCATCGTTCGGGCTAGGCCCCTTAGTTCCAGTGAAGGAAAATCTTAACGCTACGCTAGACGATTCTGTGCTTCCAACTTTGTGGCAACAGTTTGGGGAAGGCCCTTTTCTGTTTCAGCATGGCAATGCCCCCATGCACAAAGCGAAGTCCGTACAGAAATTGTTTATCGAGATTGGAGTGGAAGATCTTAACTGGCCTGCACAGAGCCCTGACCTCAACCCCATCGAACACCTTTGGGATGAATTGGAACGCCGACTGCGAGCCAAGCCTAATCGCCCAACATCAGTGCCTGACCTCACTAATGCTCTTGTGGCTGAATGGAAGCAAGACCCTGCAGCAATGTTCCAACATCTAGTAGAAAGCCTTCCCAGAAGTGTGGAGGCTGTCATAGCAGCAAAGCGGAGACCAACTCCATATTAATGCCTGTGATATTGGAATGAAATGTTCGACGAGCAGGTGTCCAAATACTTTTGGTCATGTAGTGTAAACCATATGAGTGTGCTCTCCTCACCCTGCTCTGTCCCAAACGGGAAAACCATCAAACTTACCAATAGTATATTGTACGTTCAGTTTTTTTCATTTTCTTCTAAAAATGTTTTGCTGGGATGCGAACTTGACACTTTTTGGCGATATTCGCAGTTTTGATCTCAAAATAGGTCATCCACGTGAATCGTGTAAATCCGTTTAAAAAAAAAAAACGTTAGGGGGGGTCTGACAAAGTGCACAGATGCAGAGTGTATCACCCATTGAGCTATAAAAGAGAAGAACAGAATCTCAATTGCACACTCCTCGCGTCCTCTCTCCTCGACTCCTTCTCAAAACCCATTAGAGGAGAAGGTCAGAGGGGAGGGACCTCTGGCTTTCTCATCCATTGCGTTTTGAGGAGCGAGGAGTATGCACTTGAGATTTTCCCGCTGTGTACTCACCAACGTTACCTTCTCTCGCGGCTGTGTCATCATGCACTCCACCCAACAAACTTTGTTCCTGACTGTGAAATGTGGAATGCAACTTGAGGTAAGCAACCTGTGTTCGAAATAATGCTGTGGTTATATTTGATACATGCAACTATAATTTGCTTATGTTTAGGGCTGTGGCGGTCACAAAAGTTTGTCAGCCGGTGAATGTCAAGCAAATAACTGCCGGTCTCACGGTAATTGACTGTTAATTAACATAAACACATTTAGCATCTCCTGGCTTCCACACATAGCCAACAAGCCACTGATGCAGACCTTTGGAACCTCTAATTTTTTTAAAGTCTACTAAATCCATGTAATATAGCCTACACCTTCACAATAAATCCATTATTTATTTTAGATAGGTCTAAAGAAATGATATGAAGAAAATGTAGTCTATTTCAGAAGAACAGAATAGCATACTATGAGTTGTCCTGATCTGGTTATGGCATATGGCTGTGGGCTACACTAGTTCATTTAGCAGACAAGTTTTGCTTAGAATTTTGTGGCATTATTTTATAGTATGAAGAATACAATTGAACAAAGCTGAATAAAATAGAAAGGATATTTTCACCAAACAATTTGAGGGGGTGCGCACATGCAGCTATTCTGTGTTGAGCGGTTAACAAAGAAATAGGTACTCCTATATGCTTAATTTAGAATTATGAATGTAACTTTAGTTGTTCTACAAACGTTGGGCTATATGTTTAGATTTTTAATACATTGTAAGGCTGCTTCTTCACATTATAAGCGCATTATTAGCGGGAAAACACCATTATCAAAAGTGACCGCAAATGCGATTATGCATTTAATGCTTTTATTATAAAGGTGCATAAAGGAATTATCTTCCCCAAACTTGGAACTCACGCGTTGCTTATGTATGCCAGTTAGGCTCTACACCCCTTGTAAAGCGGATTAATGTGCTTAATTTTAAGAAGTCATTTGGCCACTTTAGTTGTGATACAAACCTTATCAAAACATATAGGCCTATGGGCTAGGCTACATGAGGTGTGCGACTATGATTAGAAAAAGTCGCAAAGAAAAGGCATTGTTTCTCGCTGGGCATCATTCACAAGTGATAGTATATAATTCACAAGTGATAGGCTAATATTGTCACCCGTCAGACTATTCTTGATTTAATCTTGTCTTTACATATACTAAATAATATATGTGTGAAATTTGTTTTTATTTAGAATAGACCATTATCATGCACCTGTCTCGAAACAGGGGCAGGGGAAAAAATAAATGTAATCTATGTATGAAAAATGTATGCACTCACTAACTGTAAGTCGCTCTGGATAAGAGCGTCTGCTAAATGACTAAAATGAAAATGTAAAAAAATAATTCCCACCAAGTAGTGCTGAGTGATTAACCAACATTTCTGTTATTTTTCGTTTTTTTAAACTACTAATTGACCGAAGTTGTTTTGGGTTTTTCCTTGAGCTCGATGTGCGGTTTCTGTAGAGATAAATCAGATCAAGCCTGAACTGTGCGATGTAGTAGGGAGTTGTAGTTTCCAACAGGCCAATATTCTACATAGTTTAGCGCAGAAAACGTGGTAATTAACTACAATGACCATAATCCATTGCGCGCCCACTAAAACTTGTCCGTCTGTGCGGAGCAAGACACGAAGACTGAGAGAAGAGAGAACGACTGAAAATACATGATCTTGATAGTTGACATTCAGCAGCCATAACAGTATGCCTTATGTACTTTGAAGAACTACTAAAATAGTGATATTGTCAGAGCATAGGCAGCAGCTCTTAGAATGAAACAATAAAGTAATCAAATAAAACAAATATTTTATTAAAGTAAAGTCATGTGAATAAATTATGGTTAATAAGTGATAAGCAGTAACGGGCAGTCACTAACATCATGGGACTTCTAATAATTGTTTTATTCTGTGTTGTTATAGCATTCAACCCACATAATGCATAGTGCATTTAATGTCCAAAAATAATAATCAAAAGATATTGAATGCCATGATTATTTTTTTATAATTGAACTGGAACCGACCTAAACAAGCACTAATTGCTCAGCACTACCACCAAGTGTGTTAACCCTATTGATGCGATGCATATGGTGTTTGCCTTTCACGCCAGCGACCCGAGTTTGCTTCCCTACCCCGCCATTCACTTGTACTTAGTTGTGATACAAACCTTGGCCATCCTCTCCGATGGCCAACACCCCAACTGTTACATCAAGAGGTCTGACCATCTTTTTTATGTTTTTGTATTTTACCCCGTTTTTCTCCCCTATTTCGTGGTATCCAGTTGGTAATTACAGTCTTGTCCCATCGCTATAACTCCCGTACGGACATGGGAGAAGCGATGGTCGAGAGTCGTGCGTCCTCCGAAACACAACACAACCCAACCTAGCCGCACTGCGTCTTGACACAGTGCCCGCTCAACCCGGATGCCAGCCGCAACAATGTGCCGGAGGAAACACTGTAAACCTGGCGACTGAGTCAGCGTGAACTGCGCCCGGCCCGCCACAGGAGTCGCTAGTGCGCGATGGGGAAAGGACATCCCTGCCGGTCAAACCCTCCCCTACCGTGGACTGCGCTGGGCCAATTTTACGCCGCCCCATGGGTCTCCCGGACGCAGCCAGCTGCGACAGAGCCTGGAATCGAACCAGGATCTCTAGTGGCACAGCTAGCACTGCGATGCAGTGCCTTAGACCACTGCGCCACTCGGGAGGCAAGAGGTCCGACCCTCTTGACGAGGTCTCTAGGTGTTGCGTTAAGATTGCTACCTTACCCTCCTCCTATGGGAGAGTGTGTCCCAACGCCCCTTTACACCAAGTCCCCTACATGTACACACCTCTCCGGTGGCCTCACAGGCCCCACCCCACTTCTGACACCAGTGTAGCGAACAGCAAGGAAGCAAGCCCGTTAAAAGCAAACACCCTACGCATTGCGCCAATAGGGTTAAATCACTTAGTGGGAATTGTAATCAATACAATATTATGAAAAAATCAATAGGTAAGAGATCTAGGCCTATAAGTACTATTATGAAGTGATAGTAAATAGACTTGAGGGCTTAAACTAAAAGACGATTGATTGATGAGACATTATTTGAAACCAACAACAAGTGTATGTACAGTGGGGGAAAAAAGTATTTAGTCAGCCACCAATTGTGCAAGTTCTCCCACTTAAAAAGATGAGAGAGGCCTGTAATTTTCAGCATAGGTACACGTCAACAATGACAGACAAAATGAGATTTTTGATGAATTTATTTGCAAATTATGGTGGAAAATAAATATTTGGTCAATAACAAAAGTTTCTCAAAACTTTGTTATATACCCTTTGTTGGCAATGACACAGGTCAAATGTTTTCTGTAAGTCTTCACAAGGTTTTCACACACTGTTGCTGGTATTTTGGCCCATTCCTCCATGCAGATCTCCTCTAGAGCAGTGATGTTTTGGGGCTGTCGCTGGGCAACACAGACTTTCAACTCCCTCCAAAAATGTTCTATGGGGTTGAGATCTGGAGACTGGCTAGGCCACTCCAGGACCTTGAAATGCTTCTTACGAAGCCACTCCTTTGTTGCCCGGGCGGTGTGTTTAGGATAATTGTCATGCTATAATTCCCAGCCACGTTTCATCTTCAATGCCCTTGCTGATGGAAGGAGGTTTTCACTCAAAATCTTACGATACATGGCCCCATTCATTCTTTCCTTTACACGGATCAGTCGTCCTGGTCCCTTTGCAGAAAAACAGCCCCAAAGCATGACGTTTCCACCCCCATGCTTCTTTGGATGCAACTCAGCATTCTTTGTCCTCCAAACACGACGAGTTGAGTTTTTACCAAAAAGTTCTATTTTGGTTTCATCTGACCATATGACATTCTCCCAATCCTCTTCTGGATCATCCAAATGCACTCTAGCAAACTTCAGACGTGTGGTTCTGGGATTTTTGCTCACCGTTCTTGTGATCATTTTGACCCCACGGGGTGAGATCTTGCGTGGAGCCCCAGATCGAGGGAGATTATCAGTGGTCTTGTATGTCTTCCATTTCCTAATAATTGCTCCCACAGTTGATTTCTTCAAACCAAGCTGCTTACCTATTGCAGATTCAGTCTTCCCAGCCTGGTGCAGGTCTACAATTTTGTTTCTGGTGTCCTTTGACAGCTCTTTGTTCTTGGCCATAGTGGAGTTTGGAGTGTGACTGTTTGAGGTTGTGGACAGGTGTCTTTTATACTGATAACAAGTTCAAACAGGTGCCATTAATACAGGTAACGAGTGGAGGACAGAGGAGCCTCTTAAAGAAGAAGTTACAGGTCTGTGAGAGCCAGAAATGTTGCTTGTTTGAAGGTGACCAAATACTTATTTTCCACCATAATTTGCAAATAAATTCATTAGAAATCCTACAATGTGATTTTCTGGATTTTCTTTCCTCAATTTGTCTGTCATAGTTGATGTGTACCTATGATGAAAATTACAGGTCTCTCTCATCTTTTTAAGTGGGAGAACTTGCACAATTGGTGGCTGACTAAATACTTTTTTCCCCCACTGTATGAAGTAATGCACTAATACAACTACTAACATTACTGCTACTGATACTACTGCTACTTGGTAATAATAATAATAATAATAATAATAATAATAATAATAATAATAATAATAATGATAATAATGATAATAATAATAATTTTCATAGCTTGTTCATGCAGCATTTCAAAGTGCTTTACAAACTAAAATGGAACTAGCAATGAGTAATTAATTAATTTTAATGTAATAGATTTTAGCCCAAAAAAATACGTTACTCATAATGATGCAACTTTAAAACCAGACCAGTGGCAAGAAAAAAAACTGTGATAAAAGACAATATAACATTTTGGCATGCAATACATCTTTAATGTTATAACTGTTAACATTACCATCCTGGTTACTCATTGCTAATTCGTTTTTGGATCTTATGGATGTGATCTACAACGTGGCTTACCTCTTCTTTATTTTGTATGTAAGAGGGAGTAATGGTCACTAGTGCACGCTTTTCAGTTGTCCTGCTTTGCGTCATACTGTGCTTGTGTAACAGTAGCGAGTGAATGCGGACCATTGAATGGGCTTTTTTCAACAATCTCGGCAACTTGAGTTGTTGGCTTGGACAATCTGGACCATGTGAAATTGTGTTTGTGCAATAATCTCTCACCATTGAATGGGTGATACAAGATAGATAGGCTGAAACTGTCCATGAAGTTTCAACTATATGATTCGGTTTGCAGATCTAACAAAAATGTATTTAGAGCTTGTGCCAGGGAATCATATCGGTGAAATTGGAAGAAGGGTCAAGGTTCGGACTTACCATCATAACAACAACGACACATGAGAAGTTAAATGATCAGCCCAATGCAAACCAACAGTAAAGAACATGGATATGGAACATGGATAACATGGTCCTCTGTAGCTCAATTAGTAGAGCATGGCGCTTGTAACGCCAGGGTAGTGGGTTCGATCCCCGGGACCACCCATACGTAAAAATGTATGCGCACATGACTAAGTCGCTTTGGATAAAAGCATCTGCTAAATGGCATATTATTATACTATTATAAAGTTAGTTTGATTGAGTTAAACAATGTGTACAAAGATTTGTGCAAAAACGCAATTGCATTTAAAGTGTATGTGAAAGAGAATGTGTTGTGTGATGTGCTGCAGACTCCGCTTTATTCTAGATTCCTTCTGTAGCTAGCAAGCTAGCTAGCTAATTTAGCTAGCAATAGCTCTACCTAGCTAGCTATCAATGTGGGTACAGTGGCGCTGTTCATGTCACGGCTTTACGTGTGAATGAATGGCTAGCTAGCTAGTGGCAATACTGTCAAATTACTATCAAAACAAAACACTTTGTTTGGACTGTATAGAGCAGGGCTCTCCAACCCTCTTCACGGAGAGCTACATGTTGCAATTACTTAGAGAGCTAGCTACCTGACTAACTACCCATTTATGTCATTGTTACTGCAGCCTATACAACTTCCTTTTTTCACAGCTGTTACAAATCCTTGTGTGCTGCAGAGCAGTTTGTTTAGTTTGTTGTAAAAAATAAAATAATCCTAAATACATTTGTGCTCCCATTTGGCCATGTTTCTTGGAGCTCCTGAATTGTTTTGTGATACTCTCAATGCATCCTGTGGTATTAAGCACATTCAGAACTGGTTTATAACACCTCACATTATTGTCACTTTACCTAAGGTGTCTGTGCACACTCAATAATGGCATATGACATGGTCATAATGCCCATCATTCCATTGATTGTATTAATGTGACACAGAGTTTGGTAAATTATATGACGCCCTGTTATAACATCTGGTATGTAGACACTTATATAGAATGTAATAACATACATAAGTTGTCATGCAGACTGTGTAATAGCAGTTGTTATTAACAGTTGACAGGTTAGAGCATATGACAATAGGATGAACAGTCATCTATAACACCCATTATAACTAGTTTTATAACATCTTATGCCGTTACTCATAACTATTTGAAAAGACTTATGACAGTTTACGACAAATGTTGTAATGTGTTACATAGCTGTAAAAAACACTTTCTGAATGCATTAATAAGGACACCTACAGTAAAGTGTTACCGGATATAACGTCATTTGTTGGTGATGTAGGTTTAGGGAACTTTTCCTTGTGGCTTCTAGTGTAACGTTGTTCTTGTTTGTGTCTCACTTGTATCTGCTCTATAGCTATTTAATATGCGTGACTTTTTGGCATGCATCGACCAATGTCTGCCAAGACAAATGAAAGTGTGAGAGACAAGTGGTGTGTCATAACCTCAGAATATATATTCCCCTATCGGCCATATTAATGCAGATGTAATCCAAAATAAGTGAAACAAAGTGGGTTCCTGACCGCCATGCAGCTCACTGGCAAATTTCGGACTAAATCCAGAAATGTTAGCACCTGATAGCGCAACTTAGCTATTAAAGTAACTAGTCTGCTCAGGGATATTTATTTTCCCCCTCTGTCACCAGATCATTTTCTTTTTAAATCCTCATTGACAAAAATTATTGTAACTCTACCTTTAGTTATTAGGGTTCTGTGATGAGTGTGATGGAAGGAGTCAGGTGCAGAAGGGTAATCACCGAATACAGAGTTTATTCCTTCATTACACAAAATATGCTGGAATAGTGACAAACGAAACAGGCACATGGGAAACTATCTACTCTGGCAATACACTGTAACGGTATCTCCACACAATACATAGGCACAGGGGAAATATCTACCCTGGCAACAAAATGGTATGAGTAGCTCCACCGAGCTACACTACTCTCACATTCAAACAATCACCCACAAGGACAAGGGGGCAGAGGGAACACTTATGCACGGACTAATGAGGGGATTAGAACCAGGTGTGTGTGATTGACAAGACAAGAAAATGTGATGATGATAATTGGGGCGGCAGTGGTTAGTAAGCCGATGACGACGAACGCCGAAGCCTGCCCGAACAAGGAGGGGAGGCAGCCTCGGTGGAAGTCGTGACAGGTTCAATCATTTAAAAGGTCTCTAACCTTTTTATCCCTGGTTGGTAATTGCACTTGTAGGATGTATTTACTTATTTATATTTACATATGCAACCCTTATTAAGATAATCATACCATCCCTATTACCTAATTTCTCTGTTGGGATTTTGCTTAGAAGTTTAACATTTAAAAGGCAATCACTTGCTAGTATCCAAAACCCATCATATATTGTTGTCAGCAGTCCTAAAAGGAAATATTAGTGCAAAGCAAGCCTGAAATACTGGGTTCGAAAAAGGATGTCATCTAAACAGAGCAGAACCTCTGACCAGAGCCTTATACAGTGGCTTGTGAAAGTATTCACCCCCCTTAGCATTTTTCCTATTTCGTTGCCTTACAACCTGGAATTAAAATGGATTTTGGGTGGGTTTGTATCATTTGATTTACACAACATGCCTACCACTTTGAAGATGCAATATATATTTTGTCTTGTGAAACAAACAAGGAATAAGACAAAAAAATACAGAAAACTTGAGCGTGCATAACTATTCACTGGAGTTTTTGCCCATTCTTCAATGCAAATCTGATCCAGCTCCTTCAAGTTGGATGGGTTCCGCTGGTGTACAGCAATCTTTAACTCATACCACAGATTCTCTATTGGATTGAGGTCTGGGCCTTGACTAGGCCATTCCAATACATTTAAATGTTTCCCCTTAAACCACTTCAGTGTTGCTTTAGCAGTATGCTTAGGGTCATTGTCCTGCTGGAAGGTGAACCTCCGTCCCAGTCTCAAATCTCTGGAAGACTGAAACAGGTTTCCCTCAATAATTTCCCTGTAGTTAGTGCCATCCATCATTCCTTCAATTCTGACCGCTTTCCCAGTCCCTGCCGATGCTGACCTTCTAGGCAGAGTTGCAAAGAAAAAGCCATATCTCAGACTGGCCAATAAAAAGAAAAGATTACGATGGGCAGTCTGAGATATGGCTTTTTCTTTGCAACTCTGCCTAGAAGGTCAGCATCCCGGAGTCGCCTCTTCACTGTTGACATTGAGACTGGTTTTTTACGGGTACTATTTAATGAAGCTGCCAGTTGAGGACCTGTGAGGCGCCTGTTTCTCAAACTAGACACTATAATGTATTTGTCCTCTTGCTCAGTTCTGCACCGGGGCCTCCCACTCCTTTTTCTATTCTGGTTAGAGCTAGTTTGCGCTGTTCTGTAAAGGGAGTAGTACACAGCGTTGTACGAGGTCTTCAGTTTATTGGTAATTTCTCGCATGGAATAGCCTTCATTTCTCAGAACAAGAATAGACTGACGAGTTTCAGAAGAAAGTTATTTGTTTCTGGCCATTTTGAGCCTGTAATCGAACCCACAATTGCTGATGCTCCAGATACTCAACTAGTCTCAAGAAGGCCATTTTTATTGCTTCTTTAATCAGCACAACAGTTTTCAGCTGTGCTAACATAATTGCAAAATAGTTTTCTAATGATCAATTAGCCTTTTAAAATGATAAACTTGGATTAGCAAACACAACGTGCCATTGGAACACAGGACTGATGGTTGCTGATAAGGGGCCTCTGTACGCCTATGTAGATATTCCATAACAAATCAGCCGTTTCCAGCTACAATAGCCATTTACAACATTAACAATGTCTACACTGTATTTCTGATCAATTTGATGTTATTTTAATGGACAAAAATATTTCTTTACTTTTGAAAACAAGGACATTTCTAAGTGACCCAAAACTTTTGAACGGTAGTGTAACCTTTCTTTGATGTTGATTTCTAATAAATTGAAATGTTGCACTGACTTGCCCATGGATTGATGTTGTAGCATTGTCTCAATGAAGAGTTTGGAGTTCGACTAGCCACGTGCGACATTCACACGCAGTTACAAGCCTGATAGAGTTAGTGGCTTGTGGGGCTAATTGAACCTAGCTAGCTTTAGAAGAGTAGATCTAGCAAGTGTCGTAGTTTACCATTCTGGATTGACCTCAATAATACGTATCATTCCATTAATGTTTGTTATGTAAACAAAACAAAATAGCAACAACAACATTGGGCCTGTGTTATCGAGTCATTTCTGGCATGCACTCCATACTTAAGATACATAGAATATGACCCATGAATAAACATGTGTGTCTGTGGCATTGAAAACAATGGCTCATTGGTCAGAGTTGGGTAATTAGTGACTAGCCAACTATCGGATAGACAGCTGAGAAAGGAGCAGCTGCCCAGATGAAAATGGGTCAGTCAGTCTGGCCTGTGTGTGTGTGTGTATGTGTGTGTGTGTTTGTGTGTGTGTTCATGCTGATAACAGGGCTACACAGTGTCAATGCATCTTAACCCCAATCAAAGCCGGTCTTGACACACACACAAACTCTAACATACAACCCACCAGAAACACACATACTGCTTTTATCACAAAGTTTACTATTGAGTCCACTATTCAGCACCACTAGTATACAAAATATATATATATGTATTTTAAATTCCTCCATATTATCACAGAAATCATGGTAAATTGTGTATTTTTTAAATTATGACCTTTTTAACCCTTGGGGTCAAAATTGACCCCTGTTGGCGCTTTTAGGGTTAAGACTATCACCACTGAATGTAAAAAGATGCCGATAACATAAAAGGACTACTGAAAATATTCCATAACATGAACAGCATGATAAAGTGGATGTTATCATTGGAAGTGGGCTTCTGTGTGGTATATTTTCTCCTGCAGTGAAACTGAATGCTGAATAGGATTACTGAAAACAGTAAATAATGCTATTATTCCCAGCCCCAGTTTACTGATGCTGATTTCTTGATATATTTGCTCATCATATTTAGCTCTTGGGGTGCTTGTGCATTCTAATGATAGGTTGATGCTGCCCCCAACTGCTAGAAAGTTTCCATCTGTGAATTATTATTAGGCACGGTCCAGTGAAAAGGTCAGAACAGAGAATACACCTAATTTGTTTTTCTGCATGTTTTGCTCTATTAGCTATGTAGATAGATAAAATTGACCATGTTGCTAACCTCAATCGCAGATGACCTGGCTCCAACTGAACTCAATGTGAAAATCAGCATATTTCACAGATGATGGCAGAGGGCAAACACTGCAGTTTCTCTGGACCCCCACAATGTTTATTGGTAGGACATTTGGACATAATTTTCTCATGTTAAGCCTAACATTTCACGAAGCTATACACAGTGTCGTAATGCTGCTGACTGCTGACTGGTGGCAATAATGTAATTACTTAATTATTCAGGAATTAAAGTTGAATATTCCAAAATAGGGGAGAGTCTTTTGCTTTATTTTTATTTTTATTTGGCATAGGGGAGGGTAGTGCGTTTTTTCCCTGGTTTACATTCACTCTTTTGCAGGTTTTACTATATCATTTCTTCCATCCTAGCCAAATCTCCTCATCTGCTTGCATGGTCCTCCCCTATATCAAGGTGTTTTGGTACTTCCCTTTTATGCACTACGCTTTTCCGCACGCTAACTTTTACTATACCACAGGTCAATATAGTCTACCAGTCTGTCTATCCTGCACTCCATCCACCATTCATAGTGACAACAGTGGTAGGTGGATCATTTGGCCAGATCTGCAATAGGCTAACTAGTAATCATACCACACATAAAAGCATTCAAAGCTGCATACATTTTCGATATGAATCCTCAAAATAGCTGATAGGCAGCGGAGAGACCAGGTTGCGTCATTGTGCATGAAACAACAGTGAAGACATGAGACACGCAGCTCAAAAAGCTCCCCTATTGATCTTGATTAGGGACAATACAATTATCCTACCTAGACTAGCCTTCAACACCACAAGCCTACAACACCACAATGCAATGAATAATTGCATTATTGTTTTCAAGTGAGTACAAAATTATACTCTAGGCTGCAGTGAAAATTTTATTTCAAAAGCAAAAACCCTGTGATTTGAATGTTTAATTCCATTTGGATCAGTTGTGGGTCTACTCTGTTATGTGAATTATTTAACAAACTATTTCAGTGTCTCTCCGTTTCTTGATTTTGGGAGACGCACAGAGTCCCGGTCTGCATAGTCAGAGATGTTTATTCATTGAGAATTCTGCCATCACAATTTCAGAGTCCATCATTTATACTCACACGTCGTACAAAAATCCCTCCCCTCTATAGGCGGGCTGTAGTTTTCCACATTAAAACTGCTCTCCTGACCATCAGTTCACACACACACACACATACACACACACATGCATACACACATACACACACACACACACACACATACATTCCTTAGTTATCGCCGTTCTCACAATATCCTGCATACTCCTTAAAAAGGCTAACAGTTTCTCTCCTCCCTAAATTGGGAGGCCCCTTTATCTTGGTTTCTCAGTTGTCTGTAGACAGCTCTCCTTGTCCTTTGTTGTCTGGTCTAATTCTTACTCACATTTGCTAAATAGTCATAGTCTTTACTGGTCCTACACTCACACATTCTAACACATTTCACACAGTTTCAGAGTGTAATAATCTTAGTCATTAATAATTATTATTCTATCAATCCACCCTTTGACTAAATATGACACACATACTCACAAAATATATGTTGTTATAGAAATGAATCACACACATTGAAGCATATAAGTTGATTTGCATATAAAAACATTAAAAATTGTCTAATTCAACACAGGTTCATCAGGGTTACCCCATGATTAAAAGCGTAACATTACTCTTTAGCAATGGTACCTAACCTGTTTACCCACTATCTGGAAACAACAGTCTAAGCCTATAGTGAAGAACATTTGCTTCATCACGTCCTGCAACATCGGTTAACTAGTACATCATACTTAAAACAAGACTTTAATACACAAAAAATTATTACAATAACTTTTAAACTAGAGATTTGTAGTTCTAGGTAAACATCCAGTCACAGTTCTTCGTTAGATTTTCACTGCAACCTTCACACATTAGAACTAAGAAAAGTTTCATCCAGTCTCAAACTATCTGAATAGTCGTCATCCTCCACCAAGCCTGGTGGGTCATATTCTTCATTCGGTTGGTCAGAGTCCGGGATTGGGCCGTATCTCACCATCTGCTGTGATACTGCATTCTCCAACGCCTTGCTCACCAACCCTCGGACACAGGGAATAAGACAACATCCACAAAGAACAAGTATACCCATAGAAGCTATAGCTGCACCCAGAATAGTTACAACAATAGTTTTCCATTTACCAAACATATTATCAAACCAACCAGTCATTGATGTATTCACCCCCCAGTTCTCAGCCCATTCTTTACTTAATGCAGTGAGACCTGCCAGTGCTCTAGTTACTGTACCATCTGGGGCTCTATTGTTGGGAAAAAACATACAACAATGACCTCCCACCATCTTGCAAATCTGCCCTTCTCTGCTAAAAGTATTTCGAGAACCAAACTATTCTGCAGGTCATGAGTGAGGTGGGGGATAGTTGGCCTGAGATTCTCTTCACCGCATCCCTTGTCTAATTAACAAACCTTTGTAGATGTAATTATCAACATTTTTATCAATTGTAACCCACCAGAAAAACGTTGTTGTAAACCCTTCTCCAATTTGATCTGTGATTCGCATTACTTTGGTGTCTATAACATTGATAATCTCTGGGGTTCATGGTGAATTGGGGTGCCTTTGTATTATCCTTTTTAAGAGTGGTTATTTTAATATCAGAACAATTAGGTGGGGTTTGGTTTGATCCCAAATCTATCACACAAGAGAACATGGTCTGAGGCATAGGTGCAGTTACAAGGGTTGGCCTACCTGTTGAACAGGCATAACAATTAGTTTGACCCAACGACCTAGCTGTGTAGTTCATCCACCTTACCCAGAAGTTCTCATTTGAAATTCCTTCTACTTCTCCTTGGTTCATTTCCTGCAAGAGGAAATATTCTACCCTTGGTGGTTTAGTGCTATTTAGGATTCCTTCTGAGGGCCTTCCAAGGGGTATTAGACTAGTTTTTGGTACCTCTGGTGATAACATTAGATCTACCTGCTGTTCTGTCTCGGGGGTGGAAGATTAATTTCTCTCCTGAAAAATGAATCGCAAACATATATCTGCCCCGAAATCATCAACACAGGCCCAATAGTTCCTTGCTATGTCATCTTGCATAATTGACTTTACCGTTATCACCAGTTCCGTTTTGCATTCATCATGGGTTTGTTTAATTCCCCATCGGTGTACTGCGTCCATTCCATTCTCATAGTATGTTCCCCAGGTAGGTTTAAACACCCTTGCCCAAGGACATGAGCATTCCCCAGTGCAAATGTATTTACCATACCTTCTAGGACCTAACTTTCTTGTACACGCCCCCTTCTTGCCAAAGCCCCCAAAACCTCCTATCTCTTCATGGGAGAAGTCGAATGGTATCTTGAATCGCCCATCTTGTCCTAAACTGACTTGCATCATTTCCCTGTTTAGGTTGACCTGGATTAATCCATAAGATGGTTAACATGATGATGCAGCTCAGAGTCCCCCAAAATCCCCAAAACCGCCATCCCAATCCTGTCCCTGACCCACCTGCCTGGTACTTCCCCATACCCACACCTCTATAAACACCCCACAGTGATGAAAGGTCGGGGTAGGGTTTCTTCGTTAACAGAGTTTACCCCCAAACCCTAGTGGTGCAGTTCTTCTCTTTAACTCTGTGTGTGTTCAACCGTGTTGGTATGTGGGCCTACCTTTTTGCAGTGGGTAACGTGGACCCAAGTGGCTCTCTCAGCTATTCTTATAGCGAAGGCAGTTACCAATAGGACTTGGTATGGTCCCTCCCAGCGTGACTGCTTTCAATCTTTTTTCCTCAACGATTGGATCCACACCCAGTCTCCAGGTTATATACTATGAATCACCTTCTCCTTTAATTCTCCTGTAGGACACAAATTCTTAGACATATGGTTAACGAACAATTGTATCATGTGTTCTGCTAGTGTATTCTCTAGTTCTTTGTCTGCCTGTTCTGGTCCTGCCAACTGTGGCATTCTGTAAGGTCTTCCAAACACTTAAAAAAAAAAATTATATATATATATATATATAGATAGATAGTAATTAGTTATACCATAGGCCACAAAGTGTTTCCTAACCTGCTCTACCATCCATCCCTCCGGTTGACACATGGCTCTGCCCGTGTGTCAATATTGCAGCATATCTAAACAGTAATTTCGGGAGAATTGGTAAGCTGTCTTTGACCCATATTCCTTCCTTATTTACTGCGCCTTGCTTCACCCATCTGTGAACTTACTTAATTGGGGCCCTACTGTAGCTCTCTATAAGTATATCTCTATCTATCGAAACCTCCTCTTTTGACAGCTGACTGGGACCAGAGAAGTGTTTTAACCCTGCTGACAACATTTGATAATACCTCAACTTACTTCTATCCCGTAAAAGTAATCCAAGATTAGGGATGTAGCTCAGTTGGTAGAGCATGGCGTTTGCAACGCCAGGGTTGTGGGTTCGATTCCCACGGGGGGCCAGTATGAAAAAGAAACTGTAAGTACCTCTGGATAAGAGTGTCTGCTAAATGACTAAATTGTAAAATGTGAAAATTAGTACAATTGACTAGCAACAGGTATCCCTCATTCAGGGAAAGCTCTCTCACTCTTCTGTTATTTTATGGTTCGAATCATATATATTATTAACAAATTATACATTTCTTCACACTTTTCACAGTACTATAAATTACCCTCAACTTGGTAAAATAAACTATCTTAAAGTCCTCCTCTCATGCCTTTAGAATTTACCAGTGTGGATGATTAATTAACACCAGAAGTCAAAACAGAGTTCAGAGGCAATTTAAATCATTCAACGAGCTGTTCCATCCCATAGTATACTAAAATGTTACTTATCCCAAGTATTGATTAAGTCCTCATGACATTTATTCTCATAAGAAATTTATGTATACCCTAAACTCAGTCAAAACCGAAAAACTCCATAAAATTCACTGTGTGTGCTCCTTTAAGACTTATCACCTTTGACCTGTTGAAAACCCCCTAAAATCAAAATAACAAGGCTTTATAAACATCATACTAGGAGTGTTGTTTTTTATTTGAAAACCCCAAATAAAAGACAACAAACCAAAATAGCCAGGTCATGAGGACTCCTGATTTCTGTCTTCCCCTTCTGCCTACAGTTTCTTAACTGGTGCCCTTTCCTTGCACAGTAACTACACGGTTCCTCACATTTTCTAGCAAAATGTCCCGTTTTGTCACAATTGTAACACTTCCACTCACTCCTGTCTCCACTATTACCGTTTCCTTCTTGTCTGTCTTTGCTACCATAACCTCTCTTCTCTCCTAGGTATTGACTAATAGTCTCACTGTCTCCCTGTTTACACTCATGGACTTTGGAGAAGTCGGCATGTCTGTGATAATATTCTCTCAGATTATCACAGAGTTGTGCCAATTTATCTCCATAAGCCCCTCCTTCAGCCCATTCTAGGACCTGCGCATTCCCATCCCCGGGAACCCAGTTTCCCCTTACTGCCGCCCAGTCCTTCAACACTATCTGTCTGACTGCCCTCTCTAGTTCCCCTGTATTCAGCTTAAAGCTGGCGGTCAGCCCTTCCATATCTCTTCTGAACTGGTGTACCCCCGTCTTAGGGTGGGGTATCCCTTCCACTGCTCTCACTACATCTCTCTGCTTCGTTTACTAAATCCTGGCATTAGTAAATTCTATCCACACACAACCAAAAAACGAATAACATATTTGCATACACATAACTAGAAAGCATGAATTTAATGCCATTCTTGCTTAAACAATGGAATTCAACATTTCTCATCATTTCCCTTTCTCTTGGCCTCAACTCTGTACCTCTGTGCCTTTCTCCTTTTCTCTGCTTTCAACTCCTGTCTGACTTTCTCTGCCCTCGTCCTATACTCCTCTACCTCTGGCTCTTCCTCACCTTCGTCTTCCCTTCCTCCTCCAGCCCCTCCTTCCTCATAGGGAGGTGGGGCCGGTGGGGGGGAAGACGTTATTCCCCTGCACTCTCCTTCTCCTCACTACGTACTCATCATCTGGATTTTCTCTCCATGCCTGGTCTGCCAAGTTTGGATATAACCTTTCTGCCCTCTGCTCTGGGGGAGGCACTGAGACCTCAGCCTTCACTTCTCTTTTACTCTCACTCACTTCTCTTTTCTTGCTCCTTTCTTCCCGCTTTCTAGCTTCTGCTAGCCATATCCTGGCTGTTTCTAAGCCCTCTCTTTTCTGTTTCTTTAGATCAGTACCACAATTTACATGCATTTGTTTAATCATGGATTCCAGTTTAATTACATCAAGTCGCCCAGTAAAGCCATATTTCTTTCTCCAATTAGGTCCATAATACACATTTAGTTTGTCTCGCATTTCCATGTATTTCTCGTCCCCATTAAAATTCTGGGACCTCTTGTGAGGATTTGACCCCCTTGGTTGGTACTGTTAAAAATCCCTTAGCCACCTCTTCTACAGTGGGGAAAAAAAGTATTTAGTCAGCCACCAATTGTGCAAGTTCTCCCACTTAAAAAGATGAGAGAGGCCTGTAATTTTCATCATAGGTACACGTCAACTATGACAGACAAAATGAGAAAAAAAAATCCAGAAAATCACATTGTAGTATTTCTTTATGAATTTATTTGCAAATTATGGTGGGAAATAAGTATTTGGTCAATAACAAAAGTTTCTCAATACTTTGTTATATACCCTTTGTTGGCAATGACACAGGTCAAATGTTTTCTGTAAGTCTTCACAAGGTTTTCACACACTGTTGCTGGTATTTTGGCCCATTCCTCCATGTAGATCTCCTCTAGAGCAGTTATGTTTTGGGGCTGTCGCTGGGCAACACGGACTTTCAACTCCCTCCAAAGATTTTCTATGGGGTTGAGATCTGGAGACTGGCTAGGCCACTCCAGGACCTTGAAATGCTTCTTACGAAGCCACTCCTTCGTTGCCCGGGCGGTGTGTTTGGGATCATTGTCATGCTGAAAGACCCAGCCACGTTTCATCTTCAATGCCCTTGCTGATGGAAGGAGGTTTTCACTCAAAATCTCACGATACATGGCCCCATTCATTCTTTCCTTTACACGGATCAGTCGCCCTGGTCCCTTTGCAGAAAAACAGCCCCAAAGCATGATGTTTCCACCCCCATGCTTCACAGTAGTTATGGTGTTCTTTGGATGCAACTCAGTATTCTTTGTCCTCCAAACACGACGAGTTGAGTTTTTACCAAAAAGTTATATTTTGTTTTCATCTGACCATATGACATTCTCCCAATCCTCTTCTGGATTATCCAAATGCACTCTAGCAAACTTCAGACGGGCCTGGACATGTACTGGCTTAAGCAGGGGGACACGTCTGGCACTGCAGGATTTGAGTCCCTGGCGGCGTAGTGTGTTACTGATGGTAGGCTTTGTTACTTTGGTCCCAGCTCTCTGCAGGTCATTCACTAGGTCCCCCCGTGTGGTTCTGGGATTTTTGCTCACCGTTCTTGTGATCATTTTGACCCCACGCAGTGAGATCTTAAGTGGAGCCCCAGATCTAGGGAGATTATCAGTGGTCTTGTATGTCTTTCATTTCCTAATAATTGCTCCCACAGTTGATTTTTTCAAACCAAGCTGCTTACCTATTGCAGATTCAGTCTTCCCAGCCTGATGCAGGTCTACAATTCTGTTTCTGGTGTCCTTTGACAGCTCTTTGGTCTTGGCCATAGTGGAGTTTGGAGTGTGACTGTTTGAGGTTGTGGACAGGTGTATTTTATACTGATAACAAGTTCAAACAGGTGCTATTAATACAGGTAACGAGTGGAGGACAGAGGAGCCTCTTAAAGAAGAAGTTACAGGTCTGTGAGAGCCAGAAATCTTGCTTGTTTGTAGGTGACCAAATACTTATTTTCCACCATAATTTGCAAATAAATTCATAAAAAATCCTACAATGTGATTTTCTGGAGAAAAAAAATCTCAATTTGTCTGTCATAGTTGACGTGTACTTATGATGAAAATTACAGGCCTCTCTCATCTTTTTAAGTGGGAGAACTTGCACAATTGGTGGCTGACTATATAGTTTTTACCCCCACTGTATTATAAAAAAATAAAGCAAACTGGATTGAATATTGGGAAAAATGCACAAAATTCTTTTTTTTATCTTCAACATAGGAATGCTACCAAAAAGAATATACTGAAACTGGTTACAAATGATTCACCAAATGATATTTTGAAGGAGGAAACAAAGTACTTTATGCATATGTTTTTGTTTCAGTCGCCTCCATTTCCTCTAACTGAAGCTAATTGTAGAGATATGGTTTCTATTGATAATGTAAAATTAACAGCCATACAGAAAGACTCATGTGAAGGTGAAATTACAGAGGAGGAACTTCTGGATGCAATTAAAGACTTTAAGTCTGGGAAAACTCCAGGGTTGGATGGCATACCAGCTGAGGTATACCAAACCTTTTTTGATATACTCAGAGGACCGTTATTAGCATGTTTGAACCACTCCTATGTAAATGGTAGATTATCAGACACTCAAGAAGAAGGTATTATTTCATTACTACTGAAACAGGATACAAGTGGGAAATATAAAGATCCAGTCCATTTAAAAAATTGGAGGCCCCTTACACTTCAGTGTTGTGATGCAAAAATTCTAGCAAAATGTATAGCGCATACAGTTAAAAAGGTATTGTCGGACATTATTCATTCTAATCAGACTTGTTTTTTACATGGACGATACATTGGAGATGATATAAGGCAAGTATTGGAAACAATAGAACACTATGGAAAATCTGGGAAACCAGGCCTGCTATTCATAGCAGACTTCGAAAAGGCATTTGATAATGTACGACTGGGGTTTATATATAAATGCCTGGAGCATTTCAATTTAGGAGAATCTCTTATGAATTGTTTTAAAATCATGTATAGTAACCCTATGTGTAAAATAGTAAATAATGGATATTTCTCAGAAAGTTTTAAACTGGCAAGAGGAGTGAAACAAGGTTGTCCAAAATCGGCATATCTATTTATTATGACCATCGAGATGTTAGCTATTCAAATCAGATCCAACAATAATATCTAGGGATTAAAAAATCCAGGGCTTAAAAACAATGGTGTCATTGCACGCTGATGATTCATGTTTTCTTTTAAATAAATAAATAAATAAAAATAATCTTTTAAATCCACAACTTGAATCCCTCCACAGCCTCATAGAGGATCTAGATACATTTTCTATCCTCTCAAGATTACAACCAAATTATGATAAATGTACTATATTATGTATTGGATCACTAAAAAATACAATTTTAACATTACCATGTAGTTTACCAATAAAATGGTCTGATGGTGATGTGGATATACTCGGAATACATATACCAAATGAAATAAATGTTCTCACTCCAATACATTTTAATAGAAAGTTAGCAAAAATAGATAAGGTCTTGCTACCATGGAAAGGTAAATACCTGTACATTTGTGAAAAAATCACCCTGATTAACTCTTTAGTATTATCCCAGTTTACCTATTTGCTTATGGTCTAGCCTACACCTAGCGAACAGTTTTTTAAATTATATGAGAAAAAAATATTCCATTTTATTTGGAACGGCAAGCAAGACTAAATTAAACGGGCCTATGTATATCATGAATATGAATTTGGAGGACATAAATTATTAAATATTAAAGCATTAGACCTATCACTAAAATCTTCAGTCATACAAAAGTTATACTTAAATCCAAACTGGTTCTCTAGCAAATTAGTAAGATTGTCTCACCCAATGTTCAAGAATGGCCTTTTTCCCTTTATTCAGATTACAACCTCTCACTTTCAGTTATTTGAAAAGGAAATCATCTCCCAAATATCACAATTTCTAAAACAAGCCATAGAAAGTCAGTTGCAATTTCAATTTAATCCTCCAGAAACGACAGAACAAATAATGCAACAAATATTGTGGTTAAACTCAAATATACTAATTGATAAAAAAACATAATATTTTGACAAAATCTTTTTAAAAAGTATAATATTCGTTAATTATATCATCGGTAGGACTGGTGGAGTTATGTTGAACTGGGATATGCTTAACACCCCGGCCATCCTACAATCCAAACTAGATGCCCTCAATCTCACACAAATTATCAAGGAACCTACCAGGTACAACCCTAAATCTGTAAACATGGGCACCCTTATAGATATCATCCTGACTAACTACCCTCCGCTGTCTTCAACCAGGATCTCAGCTATCACTGCCTTATTGCCTGCGTCCGTAACGGGTCCGCGGTCAAACGACCACCCCTCATCACTGTCAAACGCTCCCTAAAACACTTTAGCGAGCAGGCCTTCCTAATTGACCTGGCCCAGGTAATCTGGATGGATATCGATCTCATTCCGTCAGAAGAGGATGCCTGATTGTTCTTTAAAAGTGCTTTCCTCTCAATCTTAAATAAGCATGCCCCATTCAAAAAATTCAAAACTAAGAACAGAAATAGCCCCTGGTTCTCCTCAGACTTGACTGCCCTTGACCAGCACAAAAACATCCTGTGGCGTACTGCATTAGCATCGAATAGCCCCCGTGATATGCAACTTTTCAGGGAAGTCAGGAACCAATATACACAAGCAGTTAGGAAAGCAAAGGCTAGCTTTTTCAAACAGAAATTTGCATCCTGTAGCACTAACTCCAAAAAGTTTTGGGACACTGTAAAGTCCATGGAGAATAAGAATACCTTCTCCCAGCTGCCCACTGCACTGAGGCTAGGAAACACTATCACCACCGATAAATCTACAATAATCGAGAATTTCAACAAGCATTTTGCTACGGCTGGCCATGCCTTCCATCTGGCTACCACTACCCCGGCCACCAGCTCTGCACCCTCCGCTGCAACTTGCCCATGCCCCCCCCCCGCTTCTCCTTCACACAAATTCAGACAGCTGATGTTCTGAAAGAGCTGCAAAATCTGGACCCCCACAAATCATCTGGACTAGACAATCTGGACCCTTTCTTTCTAAAATTAGCCACCGAAATTGTTGCAACCCCTATTACTAGCCTGTTCAACCTCTCTTTCGTAACGTCTGAGATCCCCAGAGATTGGAAAGCTGCCGCGGTCACCCCACTCTTCAAAGGGGGTGACACTCTAGATCCAAAATGTTACAGACCTATATCCATCCTGCCCTGCCTTTCGAAAGTTTTTGAAAGCCAAGTTAACAAACAGATCACCGACCATTTCGAATCCCACCGTACCTTCTCCGCTATCCAATCCGGTTTCCGAGCTGGTCATGGGTGCACCTCAGCCACGCTCAAGGTCCTAAACAATATTATAACCGCGATCGATTTAAGACATTACTGTGCAGCCGTCTTCATCGACCTGGCCAAGGCTTTCGACTCTGTCAACCACCGCATTCTTATTGGCAGACTAAATAGCCTTGGTTTCTCAAATGACTGCCTCGCCTGGTTCACCAAGTACTTCTCAGATAGAGTTCAATGTGTCAAATTGGAGGGCCTGTTGTCTGGACCGCTGGCAGTCTCTATGGGGGTGCCACAGGGTTCAATTCTCGGGCCTACTCTTTTCTCTGTGTATAACAATGATGAGGCTCTTGCTGCTGGTGATTCTCAGATCTGCCTCTACGCAGACGACATCTGGCCCTTCATTGGACACTGTGTTAACAAACCTCCAAACGAGCTTCAATGCCATACAACACTCCTTTCGTAGCCTCCAACTGCTCTTAAACACAAGAAAACGAAATGCATGCTCTTCAATCGAATGCTGCTGGAACCCGCTCACCCGACTAGAATCACTACTCTCGACGGTCTGACCTAGAGTATGTGGACAACTACAAATACCTAGGTGTCTGGTTAGACTGTAATCTCTCTTTCCAGACTCACATTAAGCATCTCCAATCATAAGTTAAATCTACAATCGGCTTCCTATTTCGCAACAAAGCCTCCTTCACTCATGCTGCCAAACATGCCCTCGTAAAACTGACTGTCCTACCGATCCTTGACTTCGGCGATGTCATTTACAAAATAGCCTCCAACACTCTACTCAGCAAATTGGATGTAGTCTATCTCAGTGCCATCCATTTTGTCACCAAAGCCCCATATACTACCCACCACTGTGACCTGTATGCTCTTGTTGGCTGGTCCTCACTACATATTCGTCGCCAAACCCACTGGCTCCAGGCCATCTATAAATCACTGCTAGGCAAATCCCCGCCTTATCTTAGCTCATTGGTCACCATAGCAACACCCACCCGTAGTATGCGCTCCAGCAGGTATATCTCACTGGTCATCCTCAAAGCCAACACCTCCTTAGGCCGCCATTCTTTCCAGTTCTCTGCTGCCAATGACTGGAACGAACTGCAAAAATCTCTGAATCTGGAGACTCTTATCTCCCTCACTAACTTTACAGAGCACCTTACCGATCACTGCACCTGTACACAGCCCATCCACAATTAGCCCACCCAACTACCTCATCCCCATATTGTTATTAATTTTTCTCATTTGCACCCCAGTATCTCTATTTGCACATAATCTCTTGCACATCTATCATTCCAGTGTTAAAAATAATTGTAATTATTTTGCACTATGGCTATTTATTGCCTTAACTCCATAGCTTGCTACATTTGCACACACTGTATATATGTTTTCTGTTGTATTTTTTAACTTTATGTTTTGTTTTACCCCATTTGTAACTCTGTGTTGTTGTTTTTATCGCACTTCTTTGCTTTATCTTGGCCAGGTCGCAGTTGTAAATGAGAACTTGTTCTCAACTGGCTTACCTGGTTAAATAAAGGTGAAATAAAATAAATAAATAAAAATAAACATGCAGCTAACAAAAACATATGGAAATGGAAGAGGAAAGTGGAAGGGGGAAAAATTAAGGAACTTGTCTGTCGGCCTTGCATTAAAGAACATAATTGGTTAAAGAAAATTATGATGAATAAAAAAGTATACCAGTTTCATTTAAGGACCAAAGGATTGACAGACATCCCATATAGATTGCAAAATAGTTGGGAAGAGATTTTTGACGTACCGATTCCATGGCTAAGTCTTTATGAACTGATATGCAAAACGACGCCAGATTCAAAATTTAGAATTTTTCAATTTCAATTATTATACAAAATTCTTGCAACCAATAGAATGTTATTTATATGGGGGATACAATCTTCTCAGCTCTGCAGATTTCGCTGCGAAGAGACAGAATCATTAGATCATTTTTTTTGGTACTGTCCATTTGTAGCTTGTTTTTGGTCACAGGTCCAGGAATGGCTGAAGGATTGCAATATTTACCTGGAGCTAACTGTCACGTCCTGGCTCTGGGACTCTGTTATGTTGAGCCAGGGTGTGTAGTTTCTATGTATTTGTGTTCTAGGTTGATTATCTAGCTCATGTGTTTCTGTGTTGGCCGGGGTGGTTCTCAATCAGAGGCAACGAGTATCAGCTGTTGCTTGTTGTCTCTGATTGGGACCATACTTAGGCAGCCTGTTTTCCACAGTGTTTTGTGGGATCTTGTTCCGTGTATGGTTTGTGTCTGTTACTAAGGACGTCACGTATCGTTTTGTTGTTTTGTTTCGTGTGGTGAATCAAATAAAAGTATGTTCACTCATCGCGCTGCGCATTGGTCCACTTCCTCCAACGATCTTGACAGAAGATCCCACCAAAACTGGACCAAGCAGCGTGTCCAGGAGCCAACGCCAGAGGTAACTCTAGCGGATATCCACCTCGACTGGGTCAAGCAGCGTGTCCAGGAGCCAACGCCAGAAGTAACTCTAGTGGATATCCACCTCGACTGGGTCAAGCCGCGTGAGGAGGAGAGAGGTTGGACTTGGGAGCAGAGGATGGAGAGTCTGGCGAGAGCCATGGAGGCCATATCCACGGGGGAGAGACAAACCCCAAAAATGTTTAGGGGGGGGCTCACACCGTGGACGACGGGGCTGCTGGAGGCAGAAAAGGGGCGAGTTAGTGGACGAGGAGAGAAGGCCACCGGGTTACGGGAGCCATTGGCGAGTAGAGGGAAGGAAAATGTAGAGGCACGGCGAGAGGTACTGAGGTGTGTTGCCAGTCCGGTCCGGCCCGTTCCTGATCCCCGGGTAAGGCCAGTGGTGTGTGTTCCCAGTGCGGTCCGGCCTGTTCCTGTCCCTCGCACCAAACCTGTGATGCGCATTGCCAGCCCGGTCCGGCCTGTTCCTGTCCCTCGCACCAAACCTGTGATGCGCATTGCCAGCCCGGCCCGGCCTGTTCCTGCTCCCTGCACCAAGCCAATGGTGCACGTCGCCAGCCCGGCCCGGCCTGTCCCTGCTCCCCGCACCAATCCAATGGTGCGCGTCGCCAGCCCGGCCCGGCCTGTTCCTGCTCCCCGCACCAAGCCTGTGGTGCGCATCGTCAGCCCGGTCCGGCCCGTTCCTGCTCCCCGCACCAAGCCTGTGGTGCGCTTCGTCAGCCCGGTCGGCTGTCCCTGCTCCCCGCACCAAGCCTGTGGTGCGCGTCGTCAGCCCGGTCCGGCTCGTTCCTGCTCCCCGCACCAAGCTGCTCCACATCGGAGCCTAAGCAATCCGCTCCACCGATGTCTAGTCCAGCTCCAGCCAGCGGGGCCAGACCGGACCAGGGGCGCTACGGGGGAATTGTTGGAGGGTGGTGGTCAAGCCCGGAGCCGGAACCACCTCCGAGGAGGAATGCCCTCCCCTGTTCGATTTATGTTTGGCGCGGTCGCAGTCCGCGCCTTTGGGGGGGTACTGTCACGCCCTAGCTCTGGGACTCTGTTATGTTGAGCCAGGGTGTGTAGTTTCTATGTATTTGTTTTCTAGGTTGATTATCTAGCTCATGTGTTTCTGTGTTGGCCGGGGTGGTTCTCAATCAGAGGCAACGAGTATCAGCTGTTGCTTGTTGTCTCTGATTGGGAACCATACTTAGGCAGCCTGTTTTCCACAGTGTTTTGTGGGATCTTGTTCCGTGTATGGTTTGTGTCTGTTACTAAGGACGTCACGTATCGTTTTGTTGTTTTGTTTCGTGTGGTGAATCAAATAAAAGTATGTTTACTCATCACGCTGCGCATTGGTCCACTTCCTCCAACGATCGTGACACTAACCCTGCAGATATTACTACTGGGTGATCTGAAAAGTCATAGTCAATCGATCAATAATATAATAATACTTTTAGCATAAATATTTTCAATTTACAATCTGTAGAAACAATGAGAATAGAAGGGTTCAGAACTTTTGTAAAACATCACAGTACAGTTGAAAAATATATGGGTGGTGTTGAATGAAGTTGAAGGGTGGGACTAATAACAACTAACAACAACTAATAACAACAAGATAACTAATAGTGTAAAGCATACTGTGTCCATAATAAGTATACAGGTTATAGGTTGAGAGCTTTTGTGAAAGAGCACAGTTAGAAAGATATGGCATATAGAAGCAAACCGGATGGACATCATGAAAAACATTGGAGAGGTTGAGGGTAGTGGAAGTTCAGGAGTAAAAACAAACAAAATATAATTATTGTAAAATTGACTGTGTCCATAAAATGTATATAGTATGTATAAGATGGAAGTAGAGGCCTAAGCATTGTTGTTCACTAGTTTACTCCAATTATATATATATATATATATATATATATATATATATGTATGTATATATTTGCAAGAAAAATATACATATGAGGGATTGGAAGTGATGAAGACAATTACATTGATGGAAGTTACAATCTATCTGCAATATTAAAGCTGATCTACCCCCCAAAAAAAAAAAAAAAAACAACACCTCTCATCACCCCGAGAACACCATCCCCACAGTGAAGCATGGTGGTGGCAGCGTCATGCTGTGGGGATGTTTTTCATCGGCAGGGACTGGGAAACTGGTCAGAATTGAAGGAATGATGGATGGCGCTAAATACAGGGAAATTCTTGAGGGAAACCTGTTTCAGTCTACCAGAGATTTGAGACTGGGACGGAGGTTCACCTTCCAGCAGGACAATGACCCTAAGCATACTGCTAAAGCAACACTCAAGTGGTTTAAGGGGAAATATTTAAATGTATTGGAATGGTCTAGTCAAAGCCCAGACCACAATCCAATTGAGAATCTGTGGTATGACTTAAAGATTGCTGTACACCAGCGGAACCAATCCAACTTGAAGGAGCTGGAGCAGTTTTGCCTTGAAGAATGGGCAAAAATCCCAGTAGCTAAATGTGCCAAGCTTATAGAGACATTCCCCAAGAGACTTGCAGCTGTAATTGCTGCAAAAGGTGGCTCTACAAAGTATTGACTTTGGGGGGTTGAATAGTTAGGCACGCTCAAGTTTTCTTTTTTTTTGGTCTTATTCCTCGTTTGTTTCACAATACAAAATATATTGCATCTTCAAAGTGGTAGGCTTGTTGTGTAAATCAAATGATACAAACCCCCCCAAAATCTATTTTAATTCCAGGTTGAAAGGCAACAAAATAGGGAAAATCCCAAGGGGAGTGAATACTTTTGCAAGCCACTGTATGCAACCTTAGAAATAAGGTTAATGATATCAATAACTTGCTAACATCAGATAACATTAATATATTATCAATTTCTGAGACTAACTTAGATAATTAATTTGATGATACAGCAGTAGCAATACAAGGTTATAACATCTATAGAAGAGACGGGAATGCTTATGGGGGAGGTGTTGCTGTATATACTCAGAGCCAAATCCCTGTAATGCTTAGAGAAGATCTTATGTCAAGTGTTATTGAAGTGTTGTGGTTCACGTGGCACATCTAAAGCTTTTTCTTTTGCGGTGTTGACATAGGCCACCAAGTGCTAACAGTCAGTATTTAAATAATATGTGTGAAATGCTTGATAGTGCATGTGATGTAAACAGAGAGGAGTACTTTTTGGGGGACCTGAAAATTGATTGGTTTTCATCAAGCTGTCCGCTCAAGAGGAAGCTTCTCACTGTAACCAGTGCCTGTAATCTGGTTCAGGTTATTAGTCAACCTACCAGCATGTTTACGAACACTACAGGAACAAGATCATCCACATGTATTGATCACATGTATTGTAACATGTAGCATGCTTCTGTCTATATTGAGCTGCTCAGTATGTGTAGGTAATCCTTTCTAATGCAGAGCTTTTTTGAAAGATAGCGCTCCACTTTCTGGAGGACCGAGTTTTGTAATCAGTGGAATGCCCAGTGGAAGCAGATTATGATAGCTAAGGAGATGGAGTAACTTCAGGCATTTGAATGCAAATGCGGAGGGAGTAGAAAACCCCCCACAGAAGGTTGTTGTATGAAAAACCTGTCTCCGTATTACATGTAAAAAACTAAGGGCAACCATGGCATCCGTGACAGAGAGGGAGAAGCATTCATCCATGTATACAGGTAAGAGAGCCTAGCTAGCTACATTTTCCGATATTATAAATTTCTAATTTTGTCAGAAAGTCATTTTCATCGCAAGTTAAAGCATACTGTTAGCTAACTAGCTAATGTTAGCTGGCTGGCTCACAAGCTAGTATTACTTATATGATCTAAGTAGTAATATTATTTGTATCTCAGAACCATTTGCATTGCTAGTTATAGCCTAATATTAGCTAGCTAACATTTAACCTAGTTGGTTAGGTACCCATAGATTAATGCAGGGTAGTAACGTTATGAGTTGGGATTATAGTTCATTGTTTAGCAAGCTAGCTAGCTACATGTCTAAACAAAAGACTCCACTGTGCAAGTAACCATTTCACTGTCCCGTTTACACCTTCTGTATCCTATGCATGTGACAAATAAACATTGATTTTATTTGATATAGTGTGTGTTTACCAGAGACAGTAATGTGAAGAGCAACATGACCTGTACCAAAGTCAAGTTAGGATATAACGTTAGGTCAATTAGACGGTGTCCAAGTTCTAAAATTCTCCAGTAGAATGTCCTGCTTTTATTTTGTCACACTCTCAATCGTAAGCTATTTTCTGTAATTAGCTCACCATAAATGGTAAATAATGATCTCGTAGTGAGTTTAATTTCCTTTAATAATGAATTACAACTATAGACAGACATGTCGATAGACGTAGTATAAAGTATTTAGTTTTGAAATCTTTGGTTGTTTAGTACAGGACTGTACTCACTTTTTAGCACATGGCCTCACATGTGAATCCTTAAATAGATGGGTGGGGCTAAGGCTTAAGAGGGTGTGAACGATGCTGAATGGGTGTAGACAAAGAAGAGCTCTCCAGTAGGTGTACCAAAACATTGAAGGGCCATTTTCTCAAAAGTGGGGTTACAAGTTTATCAACTTTCAAAGCAGAATTAATTTCCCAACTGTAGTGTATGATATGTATGATATACCATTTTCTAGCGCTGAGTCGCTACTTTTATTCAAAGTAAAAAACACAAGACCGAATCGAGCCGGTCGGTCACATATAGTGCAAGTGAACAGCAAACCTGGTTTCAAAAAACAAATAAAGCAACACCTCACAGCGTAATGCCTCTCCCCCATGTGACCTACTTGTTGTGTGTATGTACTGACATGTATGTGTAACTAATAGATGGACACACACACACGCTACATGTTAATGTTTTTAAATGTATGTAAATTGTTAAGTCTTTTGTCTGAAATGCATTTTTCTTTATGTGTCGGACCCAGTAAGACTAGCTGTCGCCATTGACGTCAGCTAATGGGGATCCTAATAAATAAAAAATCTACCTTGCTAACAACACTGTTATTATGGTTTATAAGGACAAGTGTGGTTTGTAAAAACAAGTGTGGTTTTCAAATCTTTTAGCCACTTGCTTCAGCATCTGGCCTTGTAGAGCCCAGTATTCCAACTAGTCTATTACATGTCTCCAATCTGATCACTGAAACCATTTTGAACAGTAGGTTGGCAGTGCTAAAAGTCCCCATAAGGACAGTATGGAGAGGTGTGACAAGGATGTACTCATGGACTCTGAGGTGGCAATATCGGCACGCCATCTGTGGTCAATCCACAGGAATTTAAGCAGCACCATTTAATGCACATATGATTATGGGGAGGCATGCTGTTTATTTTACAAGCCATCTGCTCAGGAGAAGCTAGAATAGCTAGAAGAACATCCACAGGGATGTTTGACACAACATTGTAACACATAAACCTTATATATAACTGCATTTAGTACATCAGACATGATATCCTGATAGTGTTGTGGTATCTTTTTTTTTATTAATTAAAAACCTGTGAAAGCATGTTATATTACAGGATTGGTTATTTACAAAATACTATTTAAAAATGTAAAATAATTTAACATTTTGTTTGTGGTTGCGTAATATTGTCAGATTTACAGGTATGACCTAGCCATAGTCACACAGTGCCTTCGGAAAGTATTCAGACCCCTTGATTTTTTTCCACATTTTGTTACGTTACAGCCTTATTCTCAAATGGATTAAATAAATAAAAATCCTCAGCAATCTACACACAGTACCCCATAATGACAAACCATAAACAGGTTTTTAGAAATGTTTGCAATGTATTAAATATAAAAAACTGAAATACCTTATTTACATAAGTATTCAAGCTCTTTGCTATGAGACTCGAAATTGAGCTAAGGTGCATCCTGTTTCCATTGATCATCCTTTAGATGTGTTTACAACTTGATTGGAGTCCACCTGTGGTACATTCAATTGATTGGACATGATTTGGAAAGGCTCACACCTGTCTATATAAGGTCCCACAGTTAACAGTGCATGTCAGAGTAAAAACCAAGCCATGAGCTCAAAGGAATTGTCTGTAGAGCTCCAAGACAGGATTATGTCGAAGCACAGATCTGGGGAAGGGTACCAAAACATTTCTGCAGCATTGAAGGCCTCCAAGAACACAGTGGTCTCCATCAATCTTAAATGGAATAAGTTTGGAACCACCAAGTCTCTTCCTAGAGCTGGACGCCCGGCCAAACTGAGCAATCGGGGGAGAAGGGCCTTGGTCAGGGAGGTGACCAAGAACCCGATGGTCATTCTGACAGAGCTCTGGAGTTACTCTGTGGAGATGGGAGAACCTTCCAGAAGTACAACCATCTCTGCAGCACTCCACCAATCAGGCGTTTATGGTAGAGTGGCCAGATGGAAAGCACTCCTCAGTAAATGGCACATGACAGCCCGCTTGGAGTTTGCCAAAAGGCACCTAAAGACTCTCAGACTATTAGAAACAAGATTCTCTGGTCTGATGAAACCAAGATCGAACTCTTTGGCCTGAATGCCAAGCGTCACGTCTGGAGGAAACCTGGCACCATCTCTACGGTGAAGCATGGTGGTGGCAGTATCATGCTGTGGGGATGTTTTTCAGCGGCAGGGACTGGGAGACTAGTTAGGATCGAGGCAAAGATGAACGGAGCAAAGTACAGTGAGATTCTTGATGAAAACCTGCTCCAGAGCGCTCAGGACCTCAGACTGGGGCGAAGGTTCGCCTTCCAACAGGACAATAACCCTAAGCACAAAGCCAAGACAACGCAGGAGTGGCACTCACTAATGAACTGTCAATTCATTTGCTTCAGCCTAGCGCCAGGTGCTTGCATCTGACCCATAACACTAACATAACAACATTATGTCAATCAAAATTGATTTAATATGATTTCATCACTTTCTGGAAATGTGCCTATGTACATTTCCAGTTGGTTGAGGAAAGGAAAAAAAGGAAATAGTGAAAGACAATGTGAAACAGTCTGCCGTCTGACAAGAAACAGATAAAAACCCTTTAAGTGTCTTCTAATCTGCCCTCCATCCGGGGCAATCTATCATGATTGACATTGTGTGTTCAGTGCAACAACGCAAACATCCAATCTGACTGCTGAGGCCCCCAAAGGTATTTAATTTCCACCAAATTGCCAGCTCGGGAGACAACTCAGTGATTACAGGTGCGACAGAGTTCAAGTTCAGCACAGCAGGAGGCTGCTGTCTGGTGATTTCCCCCCATTAACTTCCAAGACACCCAGACGATGTGTGCACTGTCAGCACTTTGAAAACTTTACACACAGGCACCAGGACAGGCATTCTGCTCTGGGGCCAGGGGGCTCACACCGACTGTCAGATTTGCATGCCGTCAACCTTCAGCATTGCTAATAGTGATGGGGCCTGGTTCCTTCAGCATTGCTAATAGTGATGGGGCCTGGTTCCTTCAGCATTGCTAACAGTGATGGGGCCTGGTTTATTTTGTTATGGTTCAGATTAGTCTAAGACTGTGTTCTAATACCAATACTTGTGTTCTAAATAGTCAGCTTTTCGGGTATGCAAAAATATAACGTTTTGTAGCATGTGAAATTCTGAAAATGTAGTATGCTTTAAATTGCAGGATGTCATATTAATTTCAAATGTACTTTAAGCAGAATTCACTGCACACTATTGAGGAAAATAGTCATCTTTTCACACTCGTGTGTTTGACAACAGCTGATAATCAGAATAGGGGACACACTCTACAAAAGTGAAAGAAAGGCAGGGAACAAGCGAGATTGAGCATTAGATGACGCCTTCTCAGTATGGATGAGTAGACTGTTGATATTTGTTGCTTACTGCATACATTTTTACTAAGCAGTACGTTCTAAATAGTATTTAATACTATTTGTACACTGTATGTAGTTTAAGTAAATAGTAGGCAAGACAGATTCTGGACACAGTTTACGTCTATATAAGATAACGTTAAAGAAAGACAATGTAAACACCGCCAAGGTCTCTTTATAATAAATAGTGTCCAGAAATTTTACAATTAATTACATTTCTGAAATGAACAATTATCATTATGAGACACCATGATCCTTCCTTGTACAATATGTATTTTTCGCACTTCAGCAAAGACATGTTTCAAGTTTCTAATTTTTTATGTCACATGCACAAGTACATTGAAATGCCTCTCATGCAAACTTTGTGACAGGAGGGAGGGGAACTGAGTTTACAATTAATTACATTTCTGAAATGAACAATTATCATTATGAGACACCATGATCCTTCCTTGTACAATATGTATTTTTCGCACTTCAGCAAAGACATGTTTCAAGTTTCTAATTTTTTATGTCACATGCACAAGTACATTGAAATGCCTCTCATGCAAACTTTGTGACAGGAGGGAGGGGAACTGAGTTTACGCCGAATAACAAAATATATCTGTTAAGTGCGTCATTCACTATTTCAGCAGCAGAGAAAGTAGTGCTGACACAACCCCGAGCTTTAATACAACACTGAATCCAATGAGGGCAATTAGGATGATTTAAATACATGCTGCCCTTCCTGTCTCCTTCGCTGACTCGCCCTTTCAAGTTTGGAGAGCGACTGTGTCCCTAGACCTGTTGTGATAAACGAGCGTAGCAATTTTTATAAATATGGATGGATGGCTGACTCGAGGGATAATGTTTATGCAAATGTAACCGTAACCTTTCGGTTCGCAGATAAAGCCTACAGCTTTTCTTTCTCTTGTTTTATCCTCTACTCTCTTCTCTCTCATCTTCATGCTTATCGTTCCCCAATACAAAGAGAGGAGCATTGAAAGAAAAGAGGGACTATTATTGGTTGTTAATTCCGTCACCTCATCTCACATTCATTAACAGACTAGACTAATAATACTCCTTTAACACTCAGGTTGCTCACCCCGCTACCATCTAAAAGGCAGAGACGGTACAGGTGCATCAAAGCTGGGACCGAGAGACCGATAAACAGTTTTTATCTCCAAGCCATCCGACTGTTAAATAGTCACCACTAGCCATACTCTGCCCAATACCCTGCCCTGTACTTAGTCACTGTTACTAGCCGGCTACCACCCGGTACTCTACCCTGCACCTTAGAGACTGCTGCCTTATATACACAGTCATTGAACACTGGTCACTTTAATTATGTTTACATACTGTTTTATCCATTTCATATGTACACAGTTTATTAGGTACATCACCCTGCTCACGAAAATGGTTTGCTCCTACAGACAGTGAGTCACGTGTCTGTAGCTTGCTATATAAAGCAGGCAGACAGGCATCGAGGCATTCAGTTACTGTTCAATTGAACGTTAGAATGGGCAAAACAAGTGACCTAAACGACTTTGAGCGTGGTATGATCATTGGTGCCAGGCACAACAGTGTCTAGGGTTTACAGAGAATAGTGCCACAAACAAAAAACATCTGCAAGCTAACAGGCGGGCCACAAACAGGCAAATAACAGCGCAGTACAACAGTGGTGTGCAGAACGGCATCTTGGAACTCACAACCCGCCGTTCCTTGTCACGGATGGGCTATTGCAGCAGATGACCACACCGGGTTCCACTCCTATCAGCTAAAAACAAGAAGAAGCAACTCCAGTAGGCACACGATCACCAACAGTGGACAATTTGATTTGAGGTTGTATATTCACATTTTCACATCATTCGACTGCCACAGTACTGCCAACAGGTGAAGACCAGTCATTGTTCGCACCAGCATTCACAGTTTACACCCTATTACTCATACATATTGTAATTCTTACACAGGAGTGTAATGCTATCCAGAGATATGCCTGTCAGCCTGTTTCTCTGAAATTGCATTATTTTGATCCTTAATGTACACTGTCACTGTAACAATTTGGATGTCTTTCATCTCCTGTGTTGTGAGATGTCTGCTCCATCCAGGACTCCGGCCAGCTGTGTCCCCTTAAACCAGATAAGAGTGAATCCCTATTCTGATAATACTTGCACATTTATCAGATCATTCTCCAACCCTTTTATGAAGTGTTGTGTAAAACCCCAACTGATATAAAAGTGATTTGAATGAATAGTATATCCCTCTAGCATTGGCATGTTTTTGAAGGTGCAGGTGTGCTAAAATTGGTTAAGACTTGTTATCTCCACACTCTCTTCTCTTTGTCCTGCATCAAATCAATTGCATGGTTTATACTGAATTTATGTCTTCAACCAGATTCACATTTCAGCAGTGGAAACTGGAGCACAATCATGTTCATAACACATAGTGTTGGCATCCTGGATCAATTTTGTTTTAGAAACCGACGATAGACAGTTTGTAAACATAAAATGTACATCATCTTGAATTTGTTCCCTCACCCCATGGGCCCCTGCTATGTACATTAATTTATCAAAATGTTGTCCTTATCTTGAGCAGCCCATGCTGTTGCATGTTAGATACACAGCTGTATGTGAGATAACACCCTGTCTACAATGATTGAATTCACAGTGTGACTGTCAGTCTGGTCATGGTATGTGTGGTATCATGTGCTACAAAGAGCACTTAAATATAGAATCATTTGTGGGGACATGGAGGGAAAAAACACATAGGACATGGCATTCTTAGCATGTGAATCCATCAGACACCACAGCAACATGACAACATATCGAAGTGAACATACATTCCCATATCTGTGGTAAAACTTGACCTTGATACGATAACCCTAATCCCAACAATAGCATTAACACACAGCTACACTCTAGAGGTTAATATAGAGACACCAGAAGAACACAGCCTGAATAAGAGGCCCATAATCCATAATTGTTGTAAAGTACATGCGAAGGAACGTCTAATTGCACTGGGCTTCCTCTTCCATCGCCAGATGAAAGCCAGCCAGCACTTTACCCCCAATGTGATTAATCAACAGCTGTTAGCGTTAAAGGCCTGGTGAATTGTGCAGGGCTCTCAGTCACAATCACTTTGAAGTTCCACCACTTTGTGTTTACAACTTTTAATTACAGCGGGAAGCAGTACGAGTGGAGCAAGTGGATGTAGTTAGCTTTCAGTTACTGTTTTCATACTGGATCTTTTTATGGATCATCTCTGCTTTCAATTATAATTCATGTAGACCCCATACTATGGTCAATCCTACAACCATGGTATGTGGTCCAAATCTTCTGGCTATAGTGTACATGTTCATGTTTATGAAAGGAAGACACCGTTTTTGGTGACTAAAAGTAATCCCAAGCTCCACCTGTCAACACATTCTCCACCAGTTAGCCTACTGAGGTTTCACGACAGATGATACTTGGAGAGAGGGCCTTGTCCCTTCACATAAGAGGATTTACTGAGAATCGGACAGGCCATGTCACACAGGAGGAAGGGACAAGTCACATAGAGATGCATATTCAAAAGCTCAGCAAGATCTCACTCGTTCTGCCAACTCTCATGCAGTGTTTGCCCATCTCAGCCGAAGTACAAGACAGCAAGACAGCCTCTCCTTTTAGGATTGGCGACACCATGCAGAGAGGAGAAAAAAGTACTCTTCTAATTTCAATCTGACAGTTGACTCAATTTATTTATGGATGAAAGCTGGCTTTGACTTGAGGACTAAGAGTTATCTAAAAATAGTTATCTAAATCTGAACGTTTTTCCATTCAGAATGAGTTGTATTGAATGCCCAGACTTATATTGGAGTTGCAATCATTGATGACCACAACATCATCTGTGTTTTTTCTTTTTACAAATGCAGCACTACTGAAAGAAATGTCATGCACTTTTTAAGTATGTCGTCAGATCCGGAGTTTACCCAAGTTACCTTTTGATCTGAGGCTTAAAGCTTTTGACACATTTATTTCCTGACCCATTGTAACCCTCTATCTTTTTGTGTGTTAAACTTCAGATGAGCTCTTTGAAAAATACACAGTGGTTTCCAATTTAAGACCAAAAACTGACTGAAATATGCCCTATCCACGGTCTATTGACAGGAAACATGGACGTGTGCAGCACAGTATCTTAATATTAATAGTTCTAATGACATGACATTTGTATTATTATGCAAAGTAATGAAACGTGTGCATACCTCTGCATCCAAACCAATTAGGTTATTGACCATATATCTATTGTCAGAGGCAGTGAAGTGTGTGTGACTAAACTTGAGTGGAATAACTGAAGAGCAACATGGACTTTCAAAAAATACTTTGAGAAGTACTTGTAAGTGCCTTGACCTGCTTTAATTCTTCTAGACAAACTTGTAAACTGAAACCTTTTAACACTAACTCAATAGACCGCTATTTCCCTTCCTGCCACAATATTAAGGTGGGCAAAAAGGTGGGAATAGATATCCACTTCACTTAGTTATTATCATAAATATGTTATTCATACTATTAGTATTCAAAGAGTGCTGACTAGCCCACACATGGGAAAGCTGAGGAAAAGTGTTGTGATCTGTGACTATTGAGCCTACTTGTATTTATGTATAAATGCAATATGCATTAGGTGGATTTATGTTACATGTTATGTAAATCCAGTCATTTCCCATTCATACCAAGATTCCTGGGCCATGATTCCTTACACATTCCTTTATAGTGTAGAAATAATAATGAATTCATATGGGGAGGGTTAACCTGCTTAAAAAGCTTTGCTGTACAGTAAGGCTAACTTAGGTGAGTAAAATAATACAGCCTCTACTGCAGTAAATTATATGCTGTCATTCCAAAAACCATGCCTGTTAATGTTTATAAACCTCCTCGAGTCTATTGACAGTGTGTCAATATAAGTAACATTCTAAAACAATCCCCATCAAAATCTGTCAGTTTAAGCATTGGCTGAGTCTCAATCTAACGCGTCCTCCTATGGTGGCCTTCCGCATGTGCGGTGGAAGATGGCCGAGCTAAAATGTCTGTAGTGTCCAAACTGTTTGGCCTACAAACTCACACAATGGTGTTCTCAGTTTTGCTCTACGACCCCCACATGGTATGGCCATCTTAAAACAAATATGTCAATTTATACCCCCCCCCCTGCATGACATGCTCCTTTGTGGCCTCTGACCTTGCCACTCAACAACTCAGCCTGGAGGAACACTGCCAGACAGCTGCATTAAGACAGACCCACTTAGTTTGACAATGGCCAATAGAAAAATGCTGGAAAGAAAAAGTAGGAACGTGATGATACATTAATCAAGATCATTATAAAGTTTAGTGTATTGTCAGTGTGTTGTATTTTAGGCAAAACATATAATAAAACGTATCTGTAACTTCATTGAGTGTACTCTATTGTACTTTATTATTATATATTGGTACAATCACTGATTACGTCGCTCTCATTGATGTAAATGTAGCTCATTACATTGTGGGCTATGACAATTCCATTTGTCATAGTTCTCCTTTTCAATGTAATTAGGTCAGCGAGATAAAATGTGAGGGAGAAATAGTCAAAACTGCAGATCCCAATTATCTGTGTTCATTTTCTCTCCCCAAAAAATGCTCAATGGGAAATTAGGATAAAAGCTATGTTTGATCAAAGCTCACCTCCAGACAATAATTGTCTGGGCTGGTTTTATTTGGTGAAATTAAAACGACAGACAGCTTGGCTAACAAACACATTACACGTGAGCCAAACACTCAAAGCCGCTTATACCAAAGCAGTTTTTAAATTCAATGTTTTGACACCCAGTTGTCAAGGCAAACAATAGCCGTGGAATGCGAGGTCTGAAGCTACTATGATTCCTCACTATAATCGTAAGCCGATCCAGTCAAGACAGGAACCTTTCGAAGAATCTACTAGATTTGTCTTCAAAGGACATCGAAGCACCTCTATGACATTAACATCCACCAACACACGTTGACTTCAGAGTAAATTATGGAAATATTAAACCAATATATCAAGCACTAACCAATTTCTCATCTGGAAGAGTTGCATTATGGGTATAAATGAAACTAATTACCACTTTCTTCTTATTTTTTCTAGATACTAATAGTGGAACATTGCAGATCAGGCAGGCAGAACTAGGGACATATGTGCCAAGAGAGACGTGCCTAAATCAAGACTTAGATAATGATTAACAGATTGGAAATTATGGGGATGTTCAATAACCCTTAAAACACTAAATATGAATGGAAAAGTCATTACTGTAGTCATCAGTCTTGAGACGAGATCTAATGATGCTCTTACATGAAAAGGGACTATTTAGAGGCCCTATAATGTTCGACTAAAGATTTTCTCTCTGAAGAACATACTCTTATATAATTATTAAATTAAAGACTATTCACTTTATTTGCTGACAGCTAATCCATTAATTAATGGTGACGTAAGATATATTTGTTCTAGTATGTAGCTGGATCTACACATCAACTAATTTGAAATATAGACAGAGCTTTTTGGACCACTTTTAAAGCAGCAATCAGCAATAGAAACCATAACAAAGCGTACTCCCCACCCCTGTTTTGGTAAAAAGCTGAGGGATGGGGCTGGAGAAATGTAACCACTCTCAAATTCATAGACAGAGCTATGGATACAATGACTGATCATCCATGATATCAGTCAAACACGCTTATATTTTGGGTTTGGATTGAGAATAACAGTTGAACTAAGCTCATGAGGCATTTATGAATAATACTGTATTCTTCAAGAATCAATGGGTACGTATCATTCATTTCTAAGTATGTAGCAACAGCCGATTGTCCCTTGTAACATCTGACAAACGTAACATCTGACAAACCAACATCTGACAAACGAATCCCGTTAATTTCTGGGTTGTTCATCTAAAAATGTAATTCAGTCCACGATTAAACAACAAAAACTTAAACAAACTAACAGGCAAATCTGTTTACAAGAAGCTTGCAGATTCCAATCACACTCATGGCATAAAGACGCTTCCTAGGCTAGGAATGTGATTCCAAATGACACCATTACAGATAGGCTCATTTATCAGTGTCTCCTTTAGATTAGATTGGAGAAACATTTGGTTGTTTGTGAACACAGTCTTCTCCATGTGACGTTCGATATGGTCCATGGCTGTCTCTAGGGAGGATGATGCAGACCAGGGTAATGGCTGCCAGAGAGGGCAGGACCTTGAGAAATAGCAATCCCCTATAGACCCAGTACCGCCTGGGCTGTGTTCAATACAGAAGCCAGAGGTAAACATGGAACAAATATGGATGGTCAGTGCATAAAGGCAAAGTCCTATATGACGTAAACCTTGCCACAGTAATAAGGGTTTTTGTTGTTCTTAGACCCAACCAATACCTTTTGTAAAGTAGACAAAAAGATAGAGAATTGAAGGACAAGCAGTGAAGAATATAGATTGAGAAGTCTGTTTTCCCTCAGAACAGCCTCAATTCGTCTGGGCATGGACTCTACAAGGTGTCGACAGCATTCCACAGGGATGCTGGCCCATGTTGACTCCAATGCTTCCCACAGGTGTGTCAAGTGCTTCCCACAGGTGTGTCAACTTCCGTCTCGCTTCCGCATTGTCTCCGTGCTGCTCTGCTGTTTGTTGCTACTTGGCTACCTGCCAAACTATTCACGTTTTACTTTTAATAAACGTTTAATTAATCTCTGTGTTCAACAAATTTACCAACTTTTAGTTTTGTCCTCACTCATCTTTTTCGTTAAACTTTTTCACCCCGGACGTTTATCCCGAGACAGAAGAGTCACTTTCCTGTGCGTTTTAGCTGCCAACTTTACGTTATTTTCCTTTTTTCCATCGCAACTTTTTTCCCTTATTCAACTTTTTTCACTCCGGACGCTTCATCTGGACATGGTTCATCAACATCTTCAACAGCCGAAGCTAAGTAGTAACATTAACATGATGTCTTCTAATTGCAGTCGCTGTACTCATAATATACAGGAGAATTCTCGCCTTACGGCGAGAATAGCTGTGCTACAAGCCCAGCTTCAGACGCAATCGTTAGGCAAGAGTAATATCAGTGTAGGAAAGGAAGAAACAGCGTCTGTGCCACCAGCAAGTACAGACAGTAACGTTAGTATAAATCCCCCGCACAGTCCCCGCAGCCGGACAACTTTCTCATGGCTTCTGGAGGGAAATACTGTTGGAATGCTCAACCGGTGTCGCTCATTCAGCCGACAGAAACCTTCAACCGGTTTTCCCCATTATGTAGCGAGTCGGAGTCTGAGTCTGAGTCTTCTCTAGTCTCTACTCCTCCCGTTACGGGGTCTGAGACTCCGAAGGCTCCCACCATTAGCTCTGACAAATTGAAAACCCTAGTCATTGGCGACTCCATTACCCGCAGTATTAGACTTAAAACGAATCACCCAGCGATCATACACTGTTTACCAGGGGGGCAGGGCTACCGACGTTAAGGCTAATCTAAAGATGGTGCTGGCTAAAGCTAAAACTGGCGAGTGTAGAGAGTATAGAGATATTGTTATCCACGTCGGCACCAACGATGTTAGGATGAAACAGTCAGAGGTCACCAAGTGCAACATAGCTTCAGCGTGTAAATCAGCTAGAAAGATGTGTCGGCATCGAGTAATTGTCTCTGGCCCCCTCCCAGTTAGGGAAGTGACGAGCTCTACAGCAGAGTCTCAGCACTCAATCGCTGGTTGAAAACTGTTTTCTGCCCCTCCCAAAAGATAACATTTGTGGATAATTGGCCCTCTTTCTGGGACTCACCCACAAACAGGATCAAGCCTGACCTGCTGAGGAGTGACGGACTCCATCCTAGCTGGAGGGGTGCTCTCCTCTTATCTACCAACATAGATAGGGCTCTAACTCCTCTAGCCCCACAGTGAAATAGGGTGCAGGCCAGGCAGCAGGCTGTTAGCCAACCTGCCAGCTTAGTGGAGTCTGCCAATAGCATAGTCAGTGTAGTCAGCTCAGCCATACCCATTGAGACTGTGTCTGTGCCTCGACCTAGGTTGGGCAAAACTAAACATGGTGGTGTTCACCCTAGCAATCTTATTAGGATAAAGACCTCCTCCATTCCTGCCATTATTGAAAGAGATCGTGATACCTCACATCTCAAAATAGGGTTACTTAATGTTAGATCCCTCACTTCAAAGGCAGTCATAGTCAATGAACTAATCACTGATCATAATCTTGATGTGATTGGCCTGACTGAAACATGGCTTAAGCCTGATGAATTTGCTGTGTTAAATGAGGCCTCACCTCCTGGTTACACTAGTGACCATATTCCCCGTGCATCCCGCAAAGGCGGAGGTGTTGCTAACATTTACGATAGCAAATTTCAATTTACAAAAAAAAAATGACGTTTTCATCTTTCGAGCTTCTAGTCATGAAATCTATGCAGCCTACTCAATCACTTTTTATAGCTACTGTTTACAGGCCTCCTGGGCCATATACAGCGTTCCTCTCTGAGTTTCCTGAATTCCTATCAGACCTTGTAGTCATAGCAGATCATATTCTAATTTTTGGTGATTTTAATATTCACATGGAGAAGTCCACAGACCCACTCCAAAAGTCTTTCGGAGCCATTATCGACTCAGTGGGTTTTGTCCAACATGTCTCTGGACCTACTCACTGCCACAGTCATACTCTGGACCTAGTTTTGTCCCATGGAATAAATGTTGTAGATCTTAATGTTTTTCCACAAAATCCTGGACTATCGGACCACCATTTTATTACGTTTGCAATCGCAACAAATAATCTGCTCAGACCCCAACCAAGGAGCATCAAAAGTCGTGCTATAAATTCTCAGACAACACAAAAATTCATTGATGCCCTTCCAGACTCCTTCTGCCTACCCAAGGACGTCAGAGGACAAAAATCAGTTAACCACTTAACTGAGGAACTCAATTTAACCTTGCGCAATACCCTAGATGCAGTTGCACCCCTAAAAACGAAAAACATTTGTCATAAGAAACTAGCTCCCTGGTATACAGAAAATACCCGAGCTTTGAAGCAAGCTTCCAGGAAATTGGAACGGAAATGGCGCCACACCAAACTGGAAGTCTTCCGACTAGCTTGGAAAGACAGTACCGTGCAGTACCGAAGAGCCCTCACTGCTGCTCGATCATCCTACTTTTCCAAATTAATCGAGGAAAATAAGAACAATCCAAAATTTCTTTTTGATACTGTTGCAAAGCTAACTAAAAAGCAGCATTCCCCAAGAGAGGATGGTTTTCACTTCAGCAGTGATAAATTCATGAACTTCTTTGAGGAAAAGATCATGACCATTAGAAAGCAAATTACGGACTCCTCTTTGAATCTGCGTATTCCTCCAGGGCTTAGCTGTCCTGGATCTGCACTGATCCTGCGAGGGCCTGGGATCGGGAGAGACACTTAAGTGTTTTAGTACTATATCTCTTGACACAATGATGAAAATAATCATGGCCTCTAAACCTTCAAGCTGCATACTGGATCCTATTCCTACTAAACTGCTGAAGGAGCTGCTTCCTGTGCTTGGCCCTCCTATGTTGAACATAATAAACAGCTCTCTATCCACCGGATGTGTACCAAACTCACTAAAAGTGGCAGTGATAAAGCCTCTCTTGAAAAAGCCAAACCTTGACCCGGAAAATATAAAAACTATCGGCCTATATCGAATCTTCCATTCCTCTCAAAAATTTTAGAAAAAGCTGTTGCGCAGCAACTCACTGCCTTTCTGAAGACAAACAATGTATACGAAATGCTTCAGTCTGGTTTTAGACCCCATCATAGCACTGAGACTGCACTTGTGAAGGTGGTAAATGACCTTTTAATGGCGTCAGACCGAGGCTCTGCATCTGTCCTCGTGCTACTAGACCTTAGTGCTGCCTTTGACACCATCGATCACCACATTCTTTTGGAGAGACTGGAAACCCAAATTGGTCTACACGGACAAGTTCTGGCCTGGTTTAGATCCTACCTGTCGGAAAGATATCAGTTTGTCTCTGTGAATGGTCTGTCCTCCGACAAATCAACTGTACATTTCGGTGTTCCTCAAGGTTCCGTTTTAGGACCACTATTGTTTTCACTATATATTTTACCTCTTGGGGATGTTATTCGAAAACATAATGTTAACTTTCACTGCTATGCGGATGACACACAGCTGTACATTTCAATGAAGCATGGTGAAGCTCCAAAATTGCCCTCGCTAGAAGCCTGTGTTTCAGACATAAGGAAGTGGATGGCTGAAAACTTTTTACTTTTAAACTCGGACAAAACAGAGATGCTTGTTCTAGGTCCCAAGAAACAAAGAGATCTTCTGTTAAATCTGACAATTAATCTTGATGGTTGTAAAGTCGTCTCAAATAAAACTGTGAAGGACCTAGGCGTTACTCTTGACCCTGATCTCTCTTTTGACGAACATATCAAGACTGTTTCAAGGACAGCTTTTTCCATCTACGTAACATTGCAAAAATCAGAAATTTTCTGTCCAAAAATGATGCAGAAAAATTGATCCATGCATTTGTTACTTCTAGATTGGACTACTGCAATGCTCTATTTTCCGGCTACCCCGGATAAAGCACTAAATAAACTTCAGTTAGTGCTAAATACGGCTGCTAGAATCCTGACTAGAACCAAGAAATTTGATCATATTACTCCAGTGCTAGCTTCCCTACACTGGCTTCCTGTTAAGGCAAGGGCTGATTTCAAGGTTTTACTGTTAACCTATAAAGCGTTACATGGGCTTGCTCCTACCTATCTTTCCGAGTTGGTCCTGCCGTACATACCAATACGTACGCTACGGTCACAAGACGCAGGCCTCCTAATTGTCCCTAGAATTTCTAAGCAAACAGCGGGAGGCAGGGCTTTCTCCTATAGATCTCCATTTTTATGGAACAGTCTGCCTACCCATGTGAGAGACGCAGACTCGGTCTCAACCTTTAAGTCTTTACTGAAGACTTATCTCTTCAGTAGGTCATATGATTGAGTGTAGTCTGGCCCAGGAGTGTGAAGGTGAACGGAAAGGCTGGAGCAACGAACAGCCCTTGCTGTCTCTGCCAGGCCGGTTCCCCTCTCCACTGGGGTTCTCTGCCTCTAACCCTGTTGCAGGGGGCTGAGTCACTGGCTTGCTGGTGCTCTTTCATGCCGTCCCTGGGAGGGGTGCGTCACTTGAGTGGGTTGAGTTACTGACGTGATCTTCCTGTCTCGGTGGCGCCCCCCCTTGGTTTGTGCTGTGGTGAGACCTCTGTGGGCTATACTCGGCCTTGTCTCAGGATTGTAAGTTGGTGGTTGGGGATATCCCTCTAGTGGTGCGGGGGCTGTGCTTTGGCGGAGTGGGTGGGGTTATATCCTTCCTGTTTGGCCCTGTCCGGGGTTTCTTCGGATGGGGCCACAGTGTCTCCGGACCGCTCCTGTCTCAGCCTCCAGTATTTATGCTGCAGTAGTTTATGTGTCGGGGGCTGGGGTTAGTTGGTTATACCTGGAGTACTTCTCCTGTCTTATCCAGTGTCCTGTGTGAATTTAAGTATGCTCTCTCTAATTCTCTCGTTCTCTCTTTCTCTCTGAGAACCTGAGCCCTAGGACCATACGTCAGGACTACCGGGCATGATGACACCTTGCTGTCCCCAGTCCGCCTGGCCTTGCTGCTATTCCAGTTTCAACTGTTCTGCCTGCGGCTACGAAACCCCTACCTGTCCCAGACCTGCTGTTTTCAACTCTAAATGATCGGCTATGAAAAGCCAACTGAGAGACCTGAGCCCTAGGACCATACGTCGGGACTACCGGCCGTGGTGACTCCTTGCTGTCCCCAGTCCGCCTGGCCTTGCTGCTATTCCAGTTTAAACTGTTCTGCCTGCGGTTATGGAACCCCTACCTGTCCCAGACCTGCTGTTTTAAACTCTAATGATCGGCTATGAAAAGCCAACTGAGATTTATTCCTGATTATTATTTGACCATGCTTGTCACTTATGAACATTTTTGAACATCTTGGCATGGTTCTGTTATAATCTCCACCCGGCACAGCCAGAAGAGGACTGGCCACCCCTCATAGCCTGGTTCCTCTCTAGGTTTCTTCCTAGGTTTTGCCTTTCTAGGGAGTTTTTCCTAGCCACCGTGCTTCTACACCTGCATTACTAGCTGTTTGGGGTTTTAGGCTGGGTTTCTGTACAGCACTTCGAGATATTAGCTGATGTAAGAAGGGCTATATAAAATAAAATTGATTGATTGAAGTTGTCTGGATGTCCTTTGGGTGGTGGACCATTCTTGATGCACACAGGAAATTGTTGAGTGTGAAAAACCCAGCGGCGTTGCAGTTATTGACTCAAACCTGGCACCTACTACCATACACCGTTCAAAGGCACTTAAATATTTTGTCTTGCCCATTCACCCTCTGAATGGCACACATACACAATCCATGTCTCAATTGTCTCACAGCTTAAAAATCCTTATTTAACCTGTCTACTCCCCTTCATCTACACTGATATAAGTGGATTTAACAAGTGACATCAATAAGGCATCATAGCTTTCGCCTGAATTCACCTGGTAAGTCAATATCATGGAAAGACCAGGTGTCCTTAATGTTTTGTACACTCAGAGCTCCAAAAAAATACATAGTATGTATGATTAATATGTATTTTATGACATCTTTCTTTGTAATTTCAAACAGTGGCGACAACCAGCAGGGTAGACCAACATTATTTGGAGAGCTGTCAAATAGTTTATCAGACAGTTTGTCAGACAGTGGCACACAGACACCTGAACAGTCTGTAATTTACACAAATTAAACAAGACAGGAAAACAGCATTCAACACACTTCCCAATAAACTCAAGCTGTATACAGTAGTTCTGTAACGGTACAGAGATTTCACAACTGCAGGCATCTCTCTCTCACATATTCATTAATTTGCCCCACTGTGTCAACCTATCAGAATAACAAATAGAGTACACATACATACACCTACTCAAACAAACACACACACACTTACACACACGCAAACTCACACACACACACGCAAACATACACACACACAAACTTGCGCACACGACCACACACACTCACCCACATACACACACACACACACACACACACACACACACACACACACACACACACACACACACACACACACACACTGCCCTAAGGGTCCAGACACTCTTAATAACTGACAGCCATTTAAACATACAAGGGCAATATACGGCCCGATTTATATTTATCTCGTTACTTTGACAGGGAATGATAAGGAAAAGAACGTTGGTTATTGGAGAGGACATGATTCTGAAGCTGCCCCTTACCCAATTAGATAATGAGACACCTGATCACAGTGTAATCATAATAATAGCATATCAAATCCAGGTATTCTGGTTTCCCATCCAGGGACCGACCAGAACCGACCTTTCTTAGCTACAGAGGCAAACTGTCAGTGAGATGCAGGGTGCTATGTTTCTGGAACGAATGTGCCGAAACTTGCAACTGGAAAAAAGCTGTAAAAGCAAAGGCCAGGTTAACATAACCAAAGGTAGGGAAAATTGCAGGAGAGAGGGAGGCGTTTTAATTAATTGCTTTATCATAATAAAAAACAAACTGAAACAAACTGCATTAATTAACAATTCATTTATCCTCACATTTTGAAAGATTTTCCTTGCAATATTTTGTTTTGCTATCAACACTTTTCGGTTCATGTTTTGCTTTCAATATCATTATTTTTGTTTGCAATACTAAGAATTTTGTTCTTGACTTCAAAAGTTTTGCTTGATATCAACGCCACAAAAGTGAACCTAGAGGATTGCACCATATAATGACACTATTAATAAGTGTGTTTAACAGGCAGTGTGACCTTTATACAGCAGAACTATGTTGCCATTTGAACATGATCCATTAACCTGCCCCCCCAAAAAACAATTATGTCCGCTGTTCCGCGAATTTCCCGCAAAATCCTTCCCTTATCCCGCATTTGGCCTTTTTAGAAGTGCTCACCCTAATTCCACCTGTGGTAACATTGCTACTGCAACATGTTAACACAATCTTTTCACATGTGAGGAGATTAACATTATTCAACCCCACTTGTGTACTTGCAATTCCACATGTGAATGTGAGATTTTCCATTGTGGAGTTTTCTTACATGTGAAAATGCAACTCCACATGTGAAAGGAAGATGTTCACGTGTAGTTTTCTTACATGTGAACCTGAACATTTGATTTTCACATGCGATTGAAAACTGTTTATCCGATTTTTACATGTGAAAGGTTTTAACATGTGAAACTGCAAATTTCACATGTGAAACTGCAATTCACATGAGGTGAAATTCTCCTCACGTGAAAAGGTAATGTTAACATTTGAACTGTAAATGTAATACATGTGATAACAATGTTTCACGTGTGAAATTTAAGCTCAACATTTGAAAACATCTATTTCAAATGTGAAAATGTGATATTCACATGTGAAACTGCAAATGTTTTTTGTGTGTGTATGTGTGTGTGTGTGTGTGTGTGTTTGCGTGTGTGCATGCACATGTCTGTATGTGAGAGAAAGAGAGACAGAGAGATCAGCACTCAATGCTGAGACCAGCATGATAGCTGCACATTGTCTTGTGAGCTGTGAAATTCAAGGAGTGCTTTTCCTCTCATCTCCCCTGCCCTCCTAGAATATCGAGTACGCCTTGATTAGTCGTTTGTACAAATGGATTGTTGAGAGGATAGATGACAAAATGAATGGATACGTGAACAGAAAATAAGCAAGGAATGGCTGGGCAGTCATTTGTTATTGTAAAGCCAAGCATCCCTCTGCCCAAGAGCAACCAACAGTGTGCAGGGGAGGTTCGCTTAACATTAGCCTTGAAGTCAGGTTATTGTTTTTGGGTGAGTGCACTGCTCCATGGATTTCTCAATCCCTAACCAACTCACCCTGGACAAAGTAGGGTCTCTCCCCACCTCTCTCTCTCTCTCTCTCTGCTTCTCACTATCACAATGCCTCTCACTATCTATATATCTTTCTGTCTGTCTGTCTCTATCTCCCTGGCCCCCTCCTCTCTTGCTCTCTCTTTACCTCTCTTTTCCTCCACCTCTCTCACACACACATACTGTACCATACACACGCCACACACACTCCCACATGCAGTCACCCATACATGATTCAGGAGGCATGGTATAGATTTCATACAGTGGACTAGTTTGGTGGTATTAGAGTAATGAATGCCGGATTAGACTGAGTACAGTTTGTTGACGTCATTTATATATTTTAATAGAAACTCTTCTGCTGCTGGAGCTCAGCCTACACATCTCAATAGACTTGAGAATTTATGAAACAGGACCACTCGGAGATGTTGTATTATTTTTATAACACATACAATCACCGGTGGAAATTTATTTTGTCTCCTATGCATCGGGATGCTCTCTTGCTCCGTCTTTCACGCAATAGTCCCCAGTCTATAATCCAGTCACGGTTCATTCTGTACAATGATATTTTTATTTACAGAAAAAAGGCGATTAGACAGTGTTCATGATTTATATGTTATGTATTTTTCCACTACTATACCACATTTGCTATAATCGTTTTTTTATTATGCCCCCCAAAAAAAAAAAAAAAAGAACGCATCAAGACAGGGAAGTCACAGAATCTACGGATTTAAATTAATATGTGACTATTACAGTTTCTCATCAGAGATTAAAGAAATACCACCCATATGGTTTTCGGAGATAATCTAATTCCGGCGGAATCTCTCTCTCTCTCTCTCCCAATCCTCCCTCAACACACCCTAATTCCTGATAGGAGGCGGAGCTCCCGCTGTGTCAAGGCATCGAAGCCCTGCTTTAAATCTCAGCTCCAGTGAGGAGATAGCTAACATCCTACTGGGCACTGTATCCCTCATCATCATTTATATCTTTATTTATGCACTCGTTTGGTGCTGATACATTGATCCCAGCTGTTGTTCGCGAATGCTGTTTAGTCCAATAAAAATCTCCCGCTTAATAAAGTATAGGAAAAAAGCTATTGATCTAGCCCCAGCAGATGGCATAACCGGCGGGTCCCATCAGCCCCGCACTGTGCTTTCTTTATCTTCTCCATGTGGAAACACGTTCCCTACAGGTGTTTGACACACAGGGTCACAGCACATCCCTGGGTTGTGTGTATGTAACAGGGATGTTCACCAATAAATTGATTCAAAGGAAGATAATTTTTTAAGCAGTCATGCACTCGTACCCAGAGCTAGTCAAGGCTTGGTTAGATGGATGGATGGTTTGGTGAATGAATGAGTAGAATGCTGGATGGATGTCGTGTTGCAAAGGGTGTTTGACTGGATAAACTGAATGTGGATAATGCCAGTCCAGGGTCAGGATTAAGAAAATAAGGGGATCGGGTTACACTTCCTGTTTTAAACTAATGTTATAGATAAGCCACAATTTATTTTGCTTCAGCAGTTGAACCTCAAAGTATTTTGCAGAAATGTAATCTCTTTCACCTCTTGGGCGTGAAAATATGACCATAAATCTTACACCAAAAGTCATACTAAAATGATATGATCAATGGTTTAAAAGTTTAACAACAATACACAAACAAGGTAGATATAGCTCCTGTAACACCTCCAAAGTAAGATTTCATGTCTGCTATGCTTACCTGAGAGACAATGTTTACCTCTCTCTGAGATTGTTGCAAATGATGAATGTTGCAAACTAAGATGAGCCTTCTAGAAGGGATGGGATAGGTCCTATCCAGCCCGAATCACTAGGGTCACTAGGGACCCTTTTTCACTCACACAGCCCCAGAGTTTGAGAGGCACTTAGTTTATTAGAAAAGTTGGTTACCTGGGGAAGTCACAATCAAATTTGAATCAGAAATTAAGCAATACTGAGCCATAATGAGATTTGATTTGGCTTACAGTCTGATACGTTTGAATCAGCTGCAGAATGCGCCAGTCATCAAATGCATACTGATTTGAATATTAGAGGATCTGGCAGCGCTAACCTAATAGATATAGAGACAGGTAAAGACAAAATACTGCCAAGTAAACACAACAACTGCGGAGTAAACACAACACAGCTTTTAAAAGGTAAGATGCTCAGAATGGAAATGTTGGTGAATAAATTATGTGAGGTGGCTGAGAAACTTCCTGTTGTCTTTCTGGAAAGGTACACTCAGAAAAAAATGGTTCCTAAAGGGTTCTCCAGCTGTCCCCATAGGAGAACCCTTTTTGGTTCCAGGTAGAACTATTTTGGGTTCCGTGTAGAAGGTTCTACATGGAACTCAAAAGGGTTCTACCTGGAACCAAAAGGGTAGTACCTGAAACCAAAATGGGTTCTTCAAAGGGTTCTCCTATGGGGAGAGCCGAAGAACCCTTTTAGATTCTAGATTGCACCTTTTTTTTAAAAGAGTGTATAGACTGTAGGGGTTTGTTAGCCTCCAGGGTCAAACCCCATTTCTGACATTAACTGTGCGAGGCAACAACTGTAAGGTTATAGAAAGCCTGGAAAATAGACTGTGTGAAGAAATGTTTGGTCCACTGCTGCCAGGATTATAGGCCTGAGGTAAACACATAGGCGATCCAGCTGGGAAAAGCGCCTGGTAAGCTTTGAGAACCCCTTAATAAGCCTGTGTGCCGGTGTGATAAACAGGTACAAGCGATTTACAGACACGCTCAGAGCACTGCAGCAGACTGCATCTGACATAGACCAGCATAGCAGAACAGGGGGACTACTGCCATGGATCGAGAGAGGTTTGAATAACATGGGAACTTCCCTAATCTCCCGTTCCGAGCCGGGCCTGGGGCACACGGGCACAGTTCTTATTCTTAGCAGGGGAGGGCAGGTGGGGGCAGAGGGCACGTGACCTCTGCCATTTGCACTGTCATCACCCTGCCCTTGCTTAGAGTAAACAGAGGGAGGCTCACTAACTCCAGAGGTGGATTATTTATAGGGTGGTGGACAATCAAACAAAATATCTATGGGCTGAGAAAAGGGGACTCTTTTCACGGTGAACTTTGTGAGGCAAGGAGACGAGGTGCTGTTTTTTGAGGTGTTCATCTTTTTTTAAATGATAATGCAGGACATGGTTTGATGTCTTGAAAACCACAAACCCCAAACCCTACTCTTCATAATACCACACTACTGCCGAAATAATACCTGTAAACTATTTTAGGGAAGAACAATTGGTTTGCTATGTTTTTCGTTAAGGTCACCTTTGGCTACTTTGTCTCTTGTTATTTGGATTTGTTTCAGGAAACTGCCTCTCTCTCCAATCATGATCTCCCGGTAGATAGGTGTCCAACTCATATTCCGGCTGACAGTTTTATGTGCTCCAATTGACCCACTATAACTAGGACACCTCTAATTGGACTTCCTCTGTTTGATGTGCAAAGTGGGTTAGTGTACCTGTCGGAATTCTCAAAAAAGGCATAGGCCTGATATTATGGCCGTACTATTAGATGCTCTGAAAAGTGACACGTCTTGTGTACTAATCCACATTAGGGTATGTTACACTATTGACAATGACAGTTCCGGCTTGGGAGAAATGATGTTCAGTCGTTTTTTCAAAGACAAGTGTTCAGAGGGTTAAATCAATTTCTAGATATATGTACATGGATATTTTTTGAGAAGAGAGATGACATACAGACCTGAAGGACAGTACAGTTACAGTGCCTTCGTAAAGTATTCAGACCCCTTGAATTTTCCCACATTTTGTTAGGTTACAGCATTATTCTAAAATTGATTAAAATGTTTTTTTCCCTCATCAATCTACACACAATACCCCATAATGACAAAGCAAAAACAGGTTTTCGAAATGTTTGCAAAAAAAATTAACAGAAATATCACATTTACATAATTATTCAGAACCTTTACTCAGTACTTTGTTGAAGCACCTTTGGAAGCGATTACAGCCTTGTTGGGTATGATGCTACAAGCTTGACACACATGTATTTGGGGAGTTTCTCCCATTCTTCTGTGCAGATCCTCTCAAGTTCTGTCAGGTTGGACGGGGAGCGTTGCTGCACAGCTATTTTCAGGTCTCTTCAGAGATGTTTGATCGGGTTCAAGTCCGGGATCTGGCTAGGCCACTCAAGGACATTCAGAGACTTGACCCGAAGCCACTCCTGCGTTGTCTTGGCTGTGTGCTTAGGGTCGATGTCCTGTTGGAAGGTGAACCTTCGCCTCAGTATGAGGTCCTGAGCGCTCTGGAGCAGGTTTTCATCAAGGATCTCTCTGTACTTTCCTCCGTTCATCTTTGCCACGATCCTGACTAGTCTCCCAGTCCCTTCCACTGAAAAACATCCCCGCAGCATGATGCTGCCACCACCATGCTTCACCGTAGGGATGGTGCCAGTTTTCCTCCAGATGTGACGCTTGGCATTCAGGCCAAAGAGTTCAATCTTGGTTTCATCAGACCAGAGAATCTTGTTTCTCACGATCTGAGAGTCCTTTAGGTGCCTTTTGGCAAACTCCAAGTTGGCTGTCATGTGCCTTTTACTGAGGAGTGCCTTCCGTCTGGCCACTCTACCGTAACGGCCTGATTGGTGGAGTGCTGCAGAGATGGTTGTCCTTCTGGAAGATTCTCCCATCTCCACAGAGAAACTCTAGAGCTCTGTCAGAGTGACCATCGGGTTCTTGGTAACCTCCCTGACCAAGGCCCTTCTCTCCCGATTGCTCAGTTTGGCCAGGCGGCCAGCTCTAGGAAGAGTCTTGGTGGTTCCAAACTTTTTCCATTTAAGAATGATCGGGGCCACTGTGTTCTTGGGTACCTTCAATGCTGCAGTAATGTTTTGGTACCCTTCCCCAGATCTGTGCCTCGACACAATCCTGTCTCGGAGCTCTACGGACAATTCCTTCGACCTCATTGCTTGGTTTTTGCTCTGACATGCACTGTCAACTGTGGGACTTTATATAGACAGGTGTGTGCCTTTCCAAATAATGTCCAATTAATTGAATTTACCACAGGTTTTTTATTTAATCCATTTTAGAATAAGCTGTAATGTAACAGAATGTGGACAAAGTCAAAGGGTCTGAATACTTTCCGAATGAACTGTATACCCTCAAAGGAATCATGGCAAAACTTACTCAAACTCTTTACTTTTCAATGTAAAGCATTTTAAAATGTAAAGAGCAAAATGCAGCATAACGCAAATGGGATTTGTGGCCTTCCATTCCTAATGGGGTAATCTAAAACTGAAGGACGCATATCAAAAAATGACTCCTCTCTTTTCATATAAGGAACCTCTTTATCATGTTGTAAACTATATTATGTTTTGATTAATTTCAAATTGCTTGCCTTGCTTCAATAGACTGTGAAATGCACTTTCATTTTTGTAGTTTTTCAATTTCTATCATTGCAAGCAATAGGAAAAGAGCAAGAGGGGAAAATGAACAAACTGACATCCATTGTATAATTAAGAGACTGAAGTATTAATACAGGCAGTACCTTCACCAGCTATAATTCATCACACACATTCTTAATTACAATGTTTACACAGATGTCCGCAAAATGGTTTGGGCAGCAGTCACTCCATTGTAATGATATATGACAGCACAATATCATCATTGGATATCTAGATAATGAAAACAAAGAATAATGTTGTTGTTTATATTTACTGCATTCCGGGAAGACAGAACATCAGTGCCGGTCCTCTGTAGCTCAGCTGGTAGAGCACGGCGCTTGTAACGCCAAGGTAGTGGGTTCGATCCCCGGGACCACACGTACACAAAAAAATGTATGCACGCATGACTGTAAGTCGCTTTGGATAAAAGCGTCTGCTAAATGGCATATTATGCGGAGAGTGTTGACGCATGTTGAGTTTTTTTCTTTCGGAATGATCAATCCATATCAGTACAGGTGTTGTCTTGCCCTTAAAAATGTCAGCATGACATGGGCAAATGTGCTGTATATAAAATGTTGATTTCCCTCTCAAATCACTAATGAGATCATTAGCTCATATCATCACAGGTTCAAAGAGGTTGTACCACATTGTTATTGCTTCGCTTTTTGGATGGTGGCCCAAGATGCTTGGAGGACCAATAGGGACTATTCACCTCCTCGTCAACACATCATCAACACCTGCTGTATGCTTTACAATGTGTTGATGACCTGAATGCAGGACACACTTGATGTTTTGAGCCTTGGGTAATCATAAGGCCTACAGTACATACAGTGGGGGAAAAAGTATTTAGTCAGCCACCAATTGTGCAAGTTCTCCCACTTAAAAAGATGAGAGAGGCCTGTAATTTTCATCATAGGTACACGTCAACTATGACAGACAAATTGAGAAAAAAAAATCCAGAAAATCACATTGTAGGATTTTTAATGAATTTATTTGCAAATTATGGTGGAAAATAAGTATTTGGTCACCTACAAGCAAGCAAGATTTCTGAGTCTCACAGACCTGTAACTTCTTCTTAAGAGGCTCCTCTGTCCTCCACTCGTTACCTGTATTAATGGCACCTGTTTGAACTTGTTATCAGTATAAAAGACACCTGTCCACAACCTCAAACAGTCACACTCCAAACTCCACTATGGCCAAGACCAAAGAGCTGTCAAAGGACACCAGAAACAAAATTGTAGACCTACACCAGGCTGGGAAGACTGAATCTGCAATAGGTAAGCAGCTTGGTTTGAAGAAATCAACTGTGGGAGCAATTATTAGGAAATAGAAGACATACAAGACCACTGATAATCTCCCTCGATCTGGGGCTCCACGCAAGATCTCACCCCGTGGGGTCAAAATGATCACAAGAACGGTGAGCAAAAATCCCAGAACCACACGGGCGGACCTAGTGAATGACCTGCAGAGAGCTGGGACCAAAGTAACAAAGCCTACCATCAGTAACACACTACGCCGCCAGGGACTCAAATCCTGCAGTGCCAGACGTGTCCCCCTGCTTAAGCCAGTACATGTCCAGGCCCGTCTGAAGTTTGCTAGAGTGTATTTGGATGATCCAGAAGAGGATTGGGAGAATGTCATATGGTCAGATGAATATAACTTTTTGGTAAAAACTCAACTCGTCGTGTTTGGAGGACAAAGAATGCTGAGTTGCATCCAAAGAACACCATACCTACTGTGAAGCATGGGGGTGGAAACATCATGCTTTGGGGCTGTTTTTCTGCAAAGGGACCAGGACGACTGATCCGTGTAAAGGAAAGAATGAATGGGGCCATGTATCGTGAGATTTTGAGTGAAAACCTCCTTCCATCAGCAAGGGCATTGAAGATGAAACGTGGCTGCTGGGTCTTTCAGCATGACAATGATCCCAAACACACCGCCCGGGCAACGAAGGAGTGGCTTCGTAAGAAGCATTTCAAGGTCCTGGAGTGGCCTAGCCAGTCTCCAGATCTCAACCCCATAGAAAATCTTTGGAGGGAGTTGAAAGTCCGTGTTGCCCAGCGACAGCCCCAAAACATCACTGCTCTAGAGGAGATCTGCATGGAGGAATGGGCCGTTGCAGAGTCACTTTAACTCTACCCACATGTACATATTAGCTCAACTACCTCAAATAGCCGGTGCCCCCGCACATTGACTCTGCAACGGTACCCCCCTGTATATATAGCCTCCCTACTGTCACTTTATTTTACTTCTGCTCTTTTTTTTCTCAACACTTTTTTTGTTGTTGTTTTATTCTTACTTTTTTTGTTTAAAATAAATGCACTGTTGGTTAAGGGCTGTAAGTAACCATTTCACTGTAATGTCTGCTCCTGTTTTATTCGGCGCATGTGACCAATAAAATTTGATTTGATTTGATTTGAAATACCAGCAACAGTGTGTGAAAACCTTGTGAAGACTTACAGAAAACGTTTGACCTGTGTCATTGCCAACAAAGGGTAAATAACAAAGTATTGAGAAACTTTTGTTATTGACCAAATACTTATTTTCCACCATAATTTGCAAATAAATTAATTAGAAATCCTACAATGTGATTTTCTGGATTTTTTTTCCTCATTTTGTCTGTCATAGTTGACGTGTACCTATGATGAAAATTACAGGCCTCTCTCATCTTTTTAAGTGGGAGAACTTGCACAATTGGTGGCTGACTAAATACTTTCTTTCCCCACTGTATTATAATTTCAATACCAGACAGTAGGGCTTGTAAAAGCCCTACTGTCCAGTGGCACCTATGTGAATGGTACCTACAGTGCCTTTGGAAAGTATTCAGACCCCTTGACTTTTTCCACATTTTGTTACTTTACAGGCTTATTCTAAAATAGATTAAATAAAAAAATGTCCTCATCAATCTACACACAGTACCCAATAATGACAAAGCAAAAACAGTTTTTATTTTTATTTTATTGCAAATGTATTAAAAATAAAAAACAGAAATACCTTATTTACATAAGTATTCAGACCCTTTGCTATGTGTTACGGATACAGGTATCCTGTGTTCTTGTGTGTTTCTCTCCTTCTGCCCTAATCACAGGTGTCCTGTATGTTCCTGATTGGTGGTCGTTGAGGTGTCTGCTGATTGGACCAATCAGTGAACATTCCTGTTAATTGCACCACCTGTTATTCGTTTGTTCAATCACACATCCCATTTTATAAAAACCAGACTTGTGTTTGTTGAGACAGAGAGACTTTTTGCCATATGTGAGTATGGACACGGTGGTGTCCTGTGTGTTGTGTACTCGCTAGTTGATGATTACCCTGTTTAGTAGCTTTGTGTGTTTTTTTTGGGAAAGGGGGGTTTAAGCTAGATGCCCTTGGGCGTACATTACCCGTAGGACGAAATCTGTCTATAAACACCAGTTAGACCTGAGCGGACCACCCACTGTATTTTTGTATGGTAGCAGTAGCCTAGCGGTTCTTTAGGCAGGCTAGATCAGTTTAGGGGTTTTTACACTATTGTTTCATTTCTTGGGTCCTGCTCAGCCCTTTTTCCCAAACCCTTACCGTGTGTTCATAAATAAACACTTTGTGTTTGACGGTAGTTCATGGTAGTTGTGTCTTATTTGTTCTCACTATTCCATGTCACACTTATAATTTACATGAATTTATGTTACGGGTCTCATGTCCATCCACCCTAGATGTTTAGAGCCACGGGGTTCGTAACACTATGAGACTTGAATTTGAGCTCAGGTGCATCCTTGTCATCCTTGAGATGTTTCCACAACTTGATTGGAGTCCACCTGTGGTAAATTCAATTGGACATGATTTGGAAAGGCACACACATGTATATATAAGGTTCAACAGTTGACAGTGCATGTCAGAGCAACAACCAAGCCATGAGGTCAAAGGAATTGTCCGTAGAGGACCGAGACAGGATTGTGTTGAAGCACAGATCTGGGGAAGGGTACCAACACATTTCTGAAGCATTGAAGGTCCCCAAGAACACAGTGGCCTCCACCATTCTTAAATGGGAGAAGTTTGGATCCACCAAGACTCTTCCTAGAGCTGGCCGCCCGGCCAAACTGAGCAATCGGGGGAGAAGGACCTTGGTCAGGGAGGTGACCAAGAACCCGTTGGTCACTCTGAAAGAGCTCCAGAGTTCCTCTGTGGAGATGGGAGAACCTTCCAGAAGGACAACCATCTCTGCAGCACTCCACCAATTAGGCCTTTATGGTAGAGTGGCCAGACGGAAGCCTCTCCTCATTAAAAGGCACATGACAGCCAGCTTGGAGTTGGCCAAAAGGCACCTGAAGGACTCTCAGACCTAGAGAAACAAGATTTTCTGGTCTGATGAAACCAAGATTGAACTCTTTGGCCTGAATGCTAAGTGCCACGTCTGGAGGAAACCTGGCACCATCCCTACATTTTACATTTACATTTTAGTCATTTAGCAGACGCTCTTATCCAGAGCGACTTACAGTTAGTGAGTGCATACATTATTTTTATTTTTCATACTGGTCCCTACAGTGAAGAATGGTGCTGGCAGCATCATACTGTGGGGATGTTTTTCAGCATCAGGGACTGGGAGACTAGTCAGGATTGAGGGAAAGATGAACGGAGAAAAGTACAGAGAGATCCTTGATGAAAACCTGCTCCAGAGCGCTCAGGACCTCAGACTGCGGCGAAGGTTCACCTTCCAACAGGACAACGACCCTGAGCACACAGCCAAGACAACGCAGGAGTGGCTTCGGGACAAGTCTCTGAATGTCCTTGAATGGCCTAGCCAGAGCCCGGACTTGAACCCAATCTAACATCTCTGGAGAGACCTGAAAATAGCTGTGCGGCAACGCTCCCCATCCAACCTGACAGTGCTTGAGAGGATCTGCACAGAAGAATGGGAGAAACTCATCAAATACTGGTGTGCCAAGCTTGTAGCATCATACCCAAGAAGACTCGAGGCTGTAATCGCAGCCGAAGGTGCTTCAACAAAGTACTGAGTAAAGGGTCTGAATACTTATGTAAATGTGATATTTCAGTTGTTTAATCTTACTTGCTTTGTCATTATGTGTGTAGATTGATGAGGGGAAAAAACGATTTAATCCATTTTAGAATAAGGCTGTTACGTAACAAAATGGGGAAAAAGTTGAGGGGTCTGAATACTTTCCGAATGCACTGTATGTCATATCTTAGCAGAAAACACACTCTTGTAAGTAGAGTTGACTGTGTCTGCCTTTGACACCAAGCGTGAACAATGCTGAAGATCTCGAGAGCATCTGAGTCACTCCCAGTGTCGTGGAAAGGAATGTGGCCACAGCCCTGCTCTCCGCTCCCTTTTAATTAGATGAGGGTTATTTTGTCCCTCCAGTGAAAAATCAGTTGCGTCATCAGCTATGTTAACCTCCAACCCCACTGAGCCCCTCTGCAAGCCCTCAGCTGCTCTCAGCCACCAGTGGCTCCTGAGCAGACAACCAGCAAGCCAGGCCAGCCACCCAGCCTGCCCTCATTCCTGGCCTTATCTCTGGGCTTAAGAGCCCTCTGTCCCTCCCATCTCTTCCTGCATTGGCCTGTTCATACACATAAGGGACAAATAGGGAAAGAATCACCAACGCTTGGCGTTGAGCGTGGGATTACTGTGGGGAGACAGGGCTTTTGGAATATATATGGGACTTTTTCTGATTGTATAACCATTGCCTAAGTGCTCACAATATTACTGCGGGACTGCCCAGCAACAGTTATTTCTGTCAGTTTGCAAGAGTGGTGTCTCCCTCACATAGAACTAAGCTAAACCTGTACCATCTCCTCCCAGAAAAGGATGTCCAGTGATAATGTTGACTGCAGCAGCCGTCATACCATATTTATGACATGTGAATATGGTTACTTTCTCAAAGAGAACAACCGTCACAGGTTTGTGAATACCGATGACACATTGCACTGCGGCAAATACTGTACAGGTTTATAATAACTCCACACAGGTAGACAGAGGGTCTTTTATCCAGTGTTCTACAGCCAGAGCTAGAACCACAGTACATTGTGTATACCTCAACAATAATTCCTCAAGACCAAACTTGCACTGACTGAACAATGAAATCAACGTCTATGGGTGAAGAGAAAGCGGGTAAGGGTTAAGGTTTGGGATAGGTTTAAAACAGAAAACATTAGTGCCTAGCACTGGGATTGAACCTGTGATCCTCAGAGCCATAGCTCATGGTTTAAGCCCTTCCTCTATCCCCATCCACAACACCCTAACAAGCCACGAGCCTGTTAGATGGCATGCCCCTAGTAGATGGTATTGAAATTGCATGCATGCACAAGCCATCTCCAGATGTCCTGGGGACCTGGAGAAACATCTAATACTTAAGTGGATCTGGTGTGACCTGGCTGGACTTTGAGTGAGGAGCACAAATTACTCCTGACAGAGGACACTTTTCGGAAGGCCGCCTTAATTGTCACATTTTGATTAATCGTAATTCAGAATTATTGGTGGGCAAAATGGAAGTGATTATTACCGGCAAATCTATCCCCATCCAAGTGAACATGTTAGCAAATGAGATTTGACACACTGAACTACAATTTTCTACATTTATCCCCCATTTAAAACGCTTCATAAATTATATATGTAGCTAGGCAGTTCTGTGAATATTTTTCATAGAATTTCTGTTCATGTAATTTCCATTCTGCCTTATCTAAATGCATATGGCATCTCTCTCTCTCTCTCTCTCTCTCTCTCTCTCTCTCTCTCTCTCTCTCTCTCTCTCTCTCTCTCTCTCTCTCTCTCTCTCTCTCTCTCTCTCTCTCTCTCTCAGACACACTAAAAGAGGACAAACGAGCTGCCAGGCCTGCTGGCCATGTGACCTCTAAGGAGAGGGGAGATAATGATCTTAAGCATAGCCAAACACCCACACACACACCTACTGAAAGTGTCCCTACTTCACAGTGAAGGATTGAGTGGGACTTGCATGGTCAATAGACTAGGGTAAATGGATAATGTGATCATACCATGCCATGCTTTGGCTGCCTCTCAACTGAGATGATAAATTGCATTGTGTGTGTAAAATGAATGTAGCCGTGATATATTAAAATTGTGGTGCAGTATGGTCCATCCTAAACATGCCCTCACTCCCGTAAATTAAACGGATTTTGGTTGATTAATTTATCATCTTTCAATTAAGGGAAATTATTGAGGAGCCACTCATGCTAAGCTGAGGGTCATATTATGTATTTATTGGGCATACATACTACAACTACACTGGTTACTTGACCTTGTAACCCTGACTACCACAGAGTATGATCTAGAGAAGATATACAGTATACGCACACACACACATAGCACACAAGTACTATGATTGTGTTCGTGTACGACCGTGTGTAGACTTCTATGTAGTTTAGCATTTCCTTTATCAGAGCCTTTTGTCATTAAACATATTACTCTTGTCTCAAGCCATAGGCTCCTTTGGTCATAACCTTGGCTAGCGGGACTGAGGTTTATAAAATGGTTATATTTTATTGTTTTCTTTCAACCAGTGCTTTGTCTATTATATTGGATGCTACAGAAGATGTGCTTGACTGAGCATTGATTAACCTCTGCATTGGAAGGGAGATTCATAAGGAGGCTGAATGCCTTTTAATGCATTTCCATCAAGCCTTATCATCTCATTCTCTCGGCACATCGAGTAATTTAAATGAGAACAAAGATGGAGGCTTTTCATCATTAGGAAATAAATATGTATGAAGGCAGCAAGTTGAAGAGCGCTCCAAAGTCTGTTACATAACACTTGATTTGACTGCATCTGCAGTTTGCTTTCCCTGGGCATTGGAAAGTATTTTACATGCTATTTTGAGGAGAAGGAACACGGTTTCTTCCTTTTTGAAATAAATATTTGAAGTAGATATCTGGACATCAGTTGTTTATACATGTTTTCTACACATGCAATGTATTAGCATGCCTATAAACATGTAATAAACACTACTTTCACAGTCTAAAATGTATTTAAAGGGAGAAATTCTATTTAGTTTTGCATAGAATTGTTGAAATAAGTCAGTCATTTTATCATTATCAATTTTAAACGGCCCATCAAAGCAAAAAGCCAAACAGGTGGACTAGAGACACTAATCCAACAAGTATGGATTGTACACTGGAATTGATTTCAGAAACATTTACAGCAGAAGCTTGGCATAGCCCATGCTAAAGTAAATAAATGTCAAAATGAGTGTATTCTCTGTGAGCCAAAGCTATAACCAAATTTGATAAAACAAACATTCCTTTTTTACTTCAGTATATTTGATTTAACAAACTGACCATTGCTCTGTCATAGTTTTAATGAACAGCCAAAAAAGGGAATGGCCAAAAAAGCTATTTTGTTCAATGTTCTCATTCAGTAATAATACATTGTCTGTGTTCCCTAATTCCTGTCTGCACCCATCAGTGAGACAGGGCATTTTGGGCTAATGTAGCTGGACCCTGGCTAATGACAGTGGAGAGGCCAGTCGGCTTGATGATAGCAGCTGAGAGCAATACCTCATTCTTACGTCACAGACAGGAGGATCAATTTCAGGTTTCTTCCTTTTATAGTGTGCCATAGGACCTTATTTATCGGCCCCATCTCCCCTCCCAGGCGAAGTAGATATAAAAGCTTTAGGAATAGCCTCCTCCCTCCCTTCACACTCTCGCTCACCTTGGAACCCCCCCGCATTCAGCACCATGGCCCCCAAAATGGTGGAAGCTAAGAAGCCTGAGCCCAAAAAGGCAGAGCCCGCCAAGGAAGATGCACCTGCTGCCAAGCCCATGCCGACCCCCGAACCTGTGGTCGAGGCCCCCAAGGAGCCCGACTTTGACCCCAAAGCATCTCCCTCAAATACAGCGCCGACCAGATCGAGGAGTTCAAGGAGGCCCTCACCCTGTTCGACCACACGCCCAAGGGAAAGATGAAGATCTTGTTTGCCCAGTGTGGCAATGTGTTGCGGGCACTGGGCCAGAACCCCGCCAACACCGACGTCCTGAAGGTGTTGGAAAAGCCTTCGCCGGAGGACATGAGCAGCAAGCTGGTGGACTTTGAGACCTTCCTGCCCATGATGCAGCACATTTCCCGCTACAAGGACCAGGGTAACTTTGAGGACTTTGTCGAGGGCCTGCGGGTCTTTGACAAGCAGGGCAACAGCACCATCATGGGCGCTGAGCTGCATCACATGCTGGCCACCCTGGGGGAGAGGATGACAGAGGATGAGGTGGACAGTCTGTTGGCGGGCCAAGAGGACGCCAATGGATGCATCAACTATGCTTCCTTTGTCAAGCACATCCTGTCTGGGTGAGCTGGAATTCTTACCAGAAGGACTTTAATGATTCTCTATTCTTTCCTCTCTTTTGGAGCCCATACCTGTCTCATAAATAACACTGCCAATTTAGTGGTGAGCATGCATTCAATGTATTGTCCGTTTGTTGTCGAAAGCAGCTGGCAACAGTCATGCAACAACATTTTCATTTTGAGATTGAATATTGTATTTCCCTTGAATTAAAAATGTATAGTGACAAAGAAAAGTTATTTATAGAGAAATGCTAATGTGATATTGAAGGCATTGAAATTAGAAATGCCATAAATAAACCACATCAGATTATAAACAGTTTCTAATAATTTTCTTTCTCAAAATCAGAAATCTGCCTGCAAAACACTTTTACTTGATACAGAATAGTATCTTTTTACTGATGCAATATTAATGGTAACTTTCCACTACAGTCTAGAGACAGACATCAATTTCCATATTTCCAAGTTACAGAGCTAAGAAGAAGACAAGTATTGTCATATTTCCAAGTATTGCAGAGCTCAGAAAAAGCCAGGTATTGTCAAATGACACATCCAATTGTCTCCACTTTCAGGTCTAATACCTGAACTTTATTGTGTCATGAGATGGAGGAACAGAATTGCTCAGCCATGGAGGAATCAAGGGGATTTGGCTACATTTGACAATGGAAAAGATTCTACTTTTACCTACAGTCAGATTGGATACACATCTTGACAATCTCTACATGCTGATGCATCAGTAGGAATGAAAGGGGCGTCTCAGTGTAATCTATGTCTGGGTGAGCTCAAGAGATCCAACCCCCTTGCAGTGACAGAGGTGTCTGGGTGAGTGCTGGTCTCAGTTGGGGGGCAGCTGCAGTGAAACTATAAAAACACCCACATATGAACAGGTATGCATGCACACACACATATGCATGCATGTACGCACACGCACCCACACACCCAAGCCACCACCCTGCCCCACCCCCCTGTCATCCATCAGACAGGTGCCCTGAGGCCTGCCTCTCTGACTATTTGATCCCCAGTGCTGAGCAGACAGTGGGCCAAGGTAAATCTGATTTCAGGAAAAATCAAAGCAAAAAGTTAAAGGTCTTGACAGTCTTGGCAGGTTTCTCAGAAAAATGTCTTAGCTAGAGAGAAGTGGAACAGTATTACTGCTATTTTGTCAGTAATAGAAGTCCATTCAGATTCAAAACCTGAATATAGAACAAAAGTATAAAGTGTCAAAAAGTAGTTTAAATGGAGGGAACGTTGGCATTTGTATGGTGAGTTATAGAGGTTAAAGATTGGAAAGGTATGTATTTTAGAGACCATTATATTTGTGAATCATTTTAGCCATGACTTAGCTAGATTACAATTATGAAATACATTATAGACAATATATTGTGAAAGGTTAATCTAATCACTTTAGAATGTGAATCAGAATGCCAAGACTAAGCACTCAGGGTTTCAGATAATTATAATTTTCTTTAGGGCAATTGAAGGTCCAAATCACATATTAGGTATTCAAAAGTGACCATCTTATCTAACCAAAGTTTGACAAATGACCACATAATTGATGTCGGTTCAGAAGGAGCTCAAAACTTTGTAGATTTCCAAAGCTTTAGTGATTTTAACATGGATAAAGCAGCCCCATTATTCACCTACTCCCTTGTCTTGAAAGTGTAGATTTGTTTGTTTCCATGGAAACTATGAAAAGGAACATTCTATCTGACTTCTTCGGTATCTGAGAGAAAGCCGTCTGGCTGATATAAATCAGTCTTTCTACAGCAGCTTTATCTCCCTCCATATCAAAGAATCCACATACAATTGAGTAAACTGTGTATTTAAAGAAAATGTATATTTTATTACATATCATTATGTAGTTTGATGAAAGCCCCATGAAAGCCATGATTTCCGTTCAACTATTCTCTGACATTAGATTGTAGACCTACTAATTCATAACGTGTTATTCAAAGCAATAGTCTCGGTTCACACACATGCACACGCTTGGCATTCTCTCAACCCGCTTCATGAGGTAGTCACCTGGAATGCATTTCAATTAACAGGTGTGCCTTCTTAAAAGTTAATTTGTGGAATTTCTTTCCTTCTTAATGCATTTGAGCCAATCAGTTATGTTGTGACAACGTAGGGGGGTATACAGAAGATAGCCCTATTTAGTAAAAGACCAAGTCCATATAATGGCAAGAACAGCTCAAATAAGCAACGACAAAATGCCATTTATTTTGTGAAGTACACCAGTCCCTCCTGCAGCAAAGCACCTCTACAGCATGATGCTGCCACCCCCGTGCTTCACGGTTGGGATGGTGTTCTTCGGCTTACAAGTTACCCCATTTTTCCTCCAAATTCTGGTCATTATGGCCAAACAGTTCTATTTTTGTATCATCAGACCAGAGGACATTTCTCCAAAAAGTACGATCTTTGTCCCCATGTGCAGTTGCAAACCGTAGTCTGGCTTTTTTACGGCGGTTTTGGAGCAGTGGCTTCTTCCTTGATGAGCGGCCTTTCAGGTTATGTCGATATAGGACTTGTTTTACTGTGTATATAGATACTTCTGTACCTGTTTCCTCCATTATCTTCACAAGGTCCTTTGCTGTTGTTCTGGGATTGATTTCCACTTTTCGCACTAAAGTATGTTCATCTCTAGGAGACAGAACACGTCTCCTTCCTGAGCGGTATGACGGCTGCGTGGTCCCATGGTGTTTATACTTGTGTACTATTGTTTGTACAGATGAACGTGGTACCTTCAGGCATTTGGAAATTGCTCCCAAGGATGAACCAGACTTGTAGAGATCTACAAAAAAAATGCTGAGGTCTTGGCTGATTTCTTTTGATGTCAAGCAAAGAGGCACTGAGTTTGAAGGTAGGACTTGAAATACATCCACCGGTACACCTCCAATTGACTCAAATTATGTCAGTTAGCCTATCAGAAGCTTCTAAAGCCATGACATCATTTTCTGGAATTTTTCAAGCTGTTTAAAGGCACAGTCAACTTAGTGTATGTAAACTTCTGACCCACTGGAATGTCCTAACCGACTTGCCAAAACTATAGTATGTTAACAAGAAATTTGTGGAGTGGTTGAAAAATGAGTTTTAATGACTCCAACCTAAGTTTATGTAAACTTCTGAATTCAACTGTATATGTATATACAGTGCATTCGGAAAGTATTCAGAACCCTTGACTTTTTCCACATTTTGTTACATTACAGCCAGTGCTTAATGTGAGCCGGATCCTGCCGGAACAGGATCCGACACCTCTCAGATTTGACTTTGTTTGTTTCGGCACTTATTTGCCCAGATCCGGTACCTCTCACGTCATGATTTATTAATTATTTCACTGTTTGCACTGTAGACGTTCTGATAAAAGTGATCAGCATTAAATCAAGTTGCCTCTTCGTTATTTCTCCTTCCCCCTAGAAAGACCATCATGTAAAAGCATAGTGATCCTTCTATGTAATCATCCTATCCTGCCACACTGTTTCCAGACATGCTCTCTTATTTTACATAGAGGTTATGGGGAGGGCCAGTGGGGTAAGTAACTGATCTTGAAACAGGTCTTGGTAGTGGTAGTCAGCTAATGAAGAGATCCCTACATAATCACGTCACGTAGCCTAGTCTCTACTGAATTTGAATGGTGGGAAAGCCAAATAAAAAATGTATAAGAAAAGGCAATCGAGTTTGACATTTTTAAAGTCCAAAAATCTAGAGCATGATGGTGAATCGCACCCAGAACGAGCCAGAGAACTGTCAGTGCCTGAGGAGAGGAGTGAGGGGCAAACTGTTCCTGATGGCGATACTAATCCCGCCAGTTCAGCATCAACACCGGCACCTCCACTAGCTAGTAGACCTACTAGCGAGTCAGACTCAGTGGGAGAGGGAGACGGGGAGCTGGGGGGTGAAAACAGGTTTATATAATTTTTTGCAAATATATAAAAAATAAACTGAAATATAATATTTACAAAAGTTTTCAGACCCTTTGCTTATTCAAGTATTCAGACTCGAAATTGAGCTCAGGTGCATCCTGTTTCCATTGATTATCCTTGAGATGTTTCTACAACTTGATTGGAGTCCACCTGTGGTACATTCAATTGATTGGACATGATTTGGAAAGGCACACACCTGTCCCTGTAAGGTCCTATAGTTGACAGTGCATGTCAGAGCAAAAACCAAGCCATGAGGTCGAAGGAATTGTCCGTAGAGCTCCAAGACAGGATTGTGTCGAGGCACAGATCTGATTAAGGGTACCAAAACATTTCTGCAGCTTGAAGGTCCCCAAGAACACAGTGGCCTCCATCATTCTTAAATGGAAGAAGTTTGGAACCACCAAGACTCTTTCTAGAGCTGGCCACCCGGCCAAACTGAGCAATCGGGGGAGAAGGACCTTGATCATTGAGGTGACCAAGAACCCGTTGGTCACTCTGACAGAGCTCCAGAGTTCCTCTGTGGAGATGGGAGAACCTTCCAGAAGGACAACCATCAATGCAGCACTCCACCAATCTGGCCTTTATGGTAGAGTGGCCAGACGGAAGCCAGTCCTCAGTAAAAGGCACATGACAGCCCGCTTGAAGTTTGAAAAAAGGCAACTAAAGGACTCTCAGACCATGAGAAATAAGATTCTCTGGTCTGATGAAACCAAGATTGAGCTCTTTGTCTTGAATGCCAAGCGTCACGTCTGGAGGAAACCTGGCCCATCCCTACGGTGAAGCATGGGGGTGGCAGCATCATGCTGTGGGGATGTTTTTCAGCGGCAGGGACTGGGAGACTAGTCAGGATCGAGGGAAAGATGAATGAAGCAAATTACAGAGAGATTGTTGATGAAAACCTGCTGCAGAGTGCTCAGGACATCAGACTGGGGCGAAGGTTCACCTTCCAACAGGACATAAACCCTAAGCACACAGCCAAGACAACGCAGGAGTGGCTTCGGGACAAGTCTCTGAATGTCCTTGAGTGACCTAGCCAGATCCCAGACTTGAACCCCATCGAACATCTCTGGAGAGACCTGAAAATAGCTGTGTAGCGACGCTCCCAATCGAACCTGACAGAGCTTGAGAAGATCTGCAGAGAGGAATGGTAGAATTTTTTAAAATCCATTTAAGAATAAGGCTGTAAAAGGTCAAGTGGTCTGAAAACTTTCCAAATGCAGTGTATATTCACACACACACTATATATGCAAAAGTATGTGGACACCCCATCAAATTAGCTGTTTCAGCCACACCCGTTGCTGACAGGTGTATAAAATCGACCACACAGCCATGCAATCTCCAGTGACAAAAATTGGCAGTAGAATGCCCTTACTGAAGAGCTCAGTGATTTTCAACGTGGCACCGTCATTGAATGCAACCTTTCCAACAAGTCGGTTCGTAAAATTTCTGCCCTTCTAGAGCTGCCCCGGTCAAATGTAAGTGCTGTTATTGTGAAGTGGAAACATCTAGGAGCAACAATGGCTCAACCGCAAAGTGGTAGGCCACACAAGCTAACAGAACGGGACCGTCGAGTGCTGAAGCGCGTCAGTTGCACCACTCACTACCAAGTTCTAAACCGCCCCGGGAAGCAACGTCAGCACAATAACTGTTCGTCGGAAGCTTCATGAAATGGGTTTCCATGATGCGCAACGCCAAGCGTCGGCTGGAGTGGTGTAAAGCTTGCCGCCTTTGGACTCTGGAGCAGTGGAAACACATTCTCTGGAGTGATCAATCACACTTTACCATCTGGCAGTCCGACAGACGGATCTGGATTTGACTGATGGCAGGAGAACACTACCTTCCCGAATGCATAGTGCCAACTGTTAAGTTTGGTGGAGGAGGAACAATGGTCTACGGCTGTTTGTCATGGTTCGGGCTAGGCCCCTTAGTTCCAGTGAAGGGAAATGTTAACGCTACCGCATACAATTATATTAGAGACGATTCTGTGCTTCCAACTTTGTGGCAACAGTTTGGGGAAGGCCCTTTCCTGTTTCAGCATGACAATGCCCCCGTGCTCAAAGCGAGGTCCATACAGAAACAGTTTGTCGAGATCGGTGTGGAGGAACTTGACTGGCCTGCACAGAGCCCTGACCTCAACCCCAATTGGAACGCCGACTGCAAGCCAGGCCTAATCGCCCAACATCAGCGCCCAACCTCACTAATGCTCTTGTGGCTGAGTGGAAGCAAGTCCCAGCAGAAATGTTCCAACATCTAGTGGAAAGCCTTCCCAGAAGAATGGAGGCTGTTATAGCAGCAAAGGGGGGGAACAACTCAATATTAATGCCCATGATTTTGGAATGAGATGTTCGACGAGCGGGTGTCCACTTACTTTTGGTACTGTGTATATATTCCGGACTCTGACATTGCTCGGTCGGATATTTCTTAATGTCTTTCTTTTTGGATTATGTGATTGCTAGATATTGTTACTGCACTGTTGCAGTTAGAAACAGAAGCATTTTGCAGCAACATCTGCAAATCTGTGTATGCGACCAATAAACATTGATTTGATTTTATTGAAGCCAGCGTCCCGCAGACCCCAGCATAACAGAGATACTCCCTTCAATTTAGGTCTAATTCCTTCCCCTGGGCTGTGTGGATGGGCAGAAATGGTCTGCTAGCAGCACTCTGTCACAGTTCTATCCCCATGCCCTGGTCGTCATAACCCCCAGCTGAAAAGCTGCACTGAGGAGATATGCATGGTGTTTGTTGATGTGAATGTGGGCTCCCTTTCCTGGTTGTCAACATGTACTGTTGTGCTGCGTGTGGTGCAGCTTACTCTGACATCATTCAAATCTGAAACTCTGGTGGAACGCACACAGTGTGACTGATTTAACAAGCTTGGGTAGCAATGGGCAATTGGAGATCTGCTTCTCTACTGGTAAGGTGTGAAGTGTGATGCAAGTTTTATCTTGTAATTATATACTACTGATTTAAGACATACTCTTTGTAACCGTTAGTCTTTATTTATCGGACATACTGTATCGGACATCTTTCAGTTCAAGTATTACTCTGATGCCAAGCTGTACAGAGCAGCAGAGTGGTCACATTGACAATCTTTTGCAGCAGAGAGTACCTTACAGTAGCGGTGCGTGGGTAAAATCACTGGGGAAGCCAAGCCAAGCCAGTAAAAAAGCCATATTACAACCTATGTTGTGATATTTGCGTTGTTTGCTCTATAACCCATTTGTTCATACACCACCGTGATATACAATAAGGCTGTGAGAAGAAAAAGACAACAGTCACACAGTGGCAGAATAAATTAAACTACACATACATTTGTTTCATTACAAAACCGAAGATCAACATCTGTCCGGTGAAGTCCACAAAGCAAATATTGCATGTAAAAAACAGTTACAGTGGGGAGAACAAGTATTTGATACACTGCCGATTTTGCAGGTTTTCCTACTTACAAAGCATGTAGAGGTCTGTAATTTTTATCATAGGTACACTTCAACTGTGAGAGACGGAATCTAAAAAAAATCCAGAAAATCACATTGTATTATTTTTAAGTAATTAATTTGCATTTTATTGCATGACATAAATATTTGATCACCTACCAACCAGTAAGAATTCCATCTCTCACAGACCTGTTAGTTTTTCTTTAGGAAGCCCTCCTGTTCTCCACTCATTACCTGTATTAACTGCACCTGTTTGAACTCGTTACCTGTATAAAAGACACCTGTCCACACACTCAATCAAACAGACTCCAACCTCTCCACAATGGCCAAGACCAGAGAGCTGTGTAAGGACATCAGGGCTAAAATTGTAGACCTGCACAAGGCTGGGATGGGCTACAGGACAATAGGCAAGCAGCTTGGTGAGAAGGCAACAACTGTTTGCGCAATTATTAGAAAATGGAAGTTCAAGATGACGGTCAATCACCCTCGGTCTGGGGCTCCATGCAAGATCTCACCTCGTGGGGCATCAATGATCATGAGGAAGGTGAGGGATCAGCCCAGAACTACACTGCAGGACCTGGTCAATGACCTGAAGAGAGCTGGGACCACAGTCTCAAAGAAAACCATTAGCAACACACTATGCCTTCATGGATTAAAATCCTGCAGCGCACGCAAGGTTCCCCTGCTCAATCCAGCGCATGTCCAGGCCCGTCTGAAGTTTGCCAATGACCATCTGGATGATCCAGAGGAGGAATGGGAGAAGGTAATGTGGTCTGATGAGACAAAAATAGAGCTTTTTGGTCTAAACTCCACTCGCCGTGTTTGGAGGAAGAAGAAGGATGAGTACAACCGCAAGAACACCATCCCAACCGTGAAGCATGGAGGTGGAAACATCATTCTTTGGGGATGCTGTTCTGCAAAGGAGACAGGACGACTGCACTGTATTGAGAGGAGGGTAGATGGGGCCATGTATCGCGAGATCTTGGCCAACAACCTCCTTCCCTCAGTAAGAGCATTGAAGATGGGTCGTTGCTGGGTCTTCCAGCATGACAACGACCCGAAACACACAGCCAGGGCAACTAAGGAGTGGCTACATAAGAAGCATCTCAAGGTCCTGGAGTGGCCTAGCCAGTCTCCAGACCTGAACCCAATAGAAAATCTTTGGAGGGAGCTGAAAGTCCGTATTGCCCAGCGACAGCCCCGAAACCTGAAGGATCTGGAGAAGGTCTGTATGAAGAAGTGGGCCAAAATCCCTGCTGCAGTGTGTGCAAACCTGGTCAAGACCTACAGGAAACGTATGATCTCTGTAATTGCAAACAAAGGTTTCTGTACCAAATATTAAGTTCTGCTTTTCTGATGTATCAAATACTTATGTCATGCAATAAAATGCAAAATAATTACTTAAAAATCATACAATGTGATTTTCTGGATTTTTTTTTGAAGTGTACCTATGATAAAAATTACAGACCTCTACATGCTTTGTAAGTAGGAAAACCTGCAAAATCGGCAGTGTATCAAATACTTGTTCTCCCCACTGTAACTGTTTTTTACATGCAATATTTGCTTTGTGGACTTTGACAGTATGGTCAAAAAGGTTATGTTTTTTTTTCTTCGAAATTTTACTAAACAACTACTGATTTACAACCGCAGAGTTACCGCAAGTCAGCACAAAGACAATGGGAGCACTGCCTCTGCTATTCCAGCACCATTTCATCATCAAATCAACAAGGCTATATATGCTCAGATTAATACGTTGAAAACGAACTTAAACATACCAAAAACAATTTAGTCCAATCAATGTTGCTAAATATCATGTGGCAGTCCATGGTTCTGATTTCTGTGTGTGTGTGTGTGCGTGCTTGCATGCGCAAGTAAAAACAAAATTGGGGACCAATGCCGTCCTCTTCTCTTTTATTTTGGCAAAATGGTCTGTTCGCCATTAATTTTTGTTTTCATAGGCTACCTGGCTAAAATGCTTGATAGCCTAATTTCCTCGCATGGCCAACAATGAACCAGCTAAGTTAGCTAGCTAGTTAGCGTGAGCCTACTAGGCTACATCTAGGCTATATGTTGAACTTCAATCGTCTCAGACCAGTGGCACAATTATGAATTTATGGTTAGTTCAGAATCGTCGTCATTAACATTGGCCTGTACAGAGAATTAAGTAAAAACCACAAGTTCAAATCCCCATCTCCATCCATGGCTTAGGGAATGGCTGATTTAGCAAGCTAGCTACTGCAGGACAGCAACACAAGCAGACCAGAAACAGACACGTTTTTCTGACAATGATGACGTTTTACTCAGGATGTGATTTATTTGAGTGAAGCCAAATCCAAACTGGCCTCCCTTTGGGGGGCGTTTTGCTGCGCCAGGTCAAGCTCAGCTCAATGCTGATTGGCAAATTATTTTATAATTTTTTCATCAAGGGAGGCCAAATGCTTGCTGGCATCAATCAATCAAATGCTACGGCAGCAACATGTCATACTCTTTTGTTCCAGACAGCATCAGATACATGGGCTACACATACTGAGACAGAGAGGCGCTGTTTCCCTCGCTCAGATGATTCCTCAGGTGAGATTCAGCCACTTGCAAATTGACGGAAAATTATGAAAACACAGAGAGACGGAAAAAAAAAATATATATATATATATATATATATATATATATATATATTTGTTTTTTTATTCTTCCCTTGGTCACCATGAATACACACCACTGGTACCTTATTGCTCATGGATCCAAATGCGTCTCTTTAACACAGAGTGAGGTCTACAGTTGACAAATTGTCTCTCAAGGGAATGGAATTTGTTGAGGACCATTAATTGTGTTTGAGCTAACAATAAGCTATGACATAAACTATAAGATATGACAACGGCTGAAGCCACAAATAGTATAGGCTACTTTCCCTCAAATGCCCGCTCCTCAAAACATCATTCTGCATTCATACAGGCACACATCATTGAACTGGATGGCTTCACATCTACATTTCCAGCCAATGTATGACGAGAAAGCAATCAGTTGGCATGTTGTGAATAATGAATGCCTTTCTTAATCTCCAACCTACACAGGTCGACATGACGTGAAATTCTGTCTGGATTCAGGAAGTTGAGATAATGCCAAATTAGGTTTGAAATTCCAATTATTGGCTTAGTGGTAACATATATTTATCCTGGGCTCAAAGACCCCCACAGATAACACTAGCATGTAATTTACTGAGATGCTTAATTAGTCCGAGGCATGCAGAGGTTGACAGACTCATGAACCACAGCATGCCATTGGCTGAGAATAACATCTGTGTTCAATATGTGAAATCTTGATTGCACTGGTGGGTCTCTATTTATGCTTGTTGTTGGAGTTTATATTACTCATGGTAAAGGAAAAGTGCTATTTTGTCTCTGATCCTGTTTTTGACTTGTTTTGGTTTTATAATTGTGACTATGATGTATAATTGCTCACAGGAAGTCTAATGTATTATGGCGTGAATATGTTTCAAATCAAATTTTATTTGTCACATGCTTCGTAAACAAGAGGTGTAGACTAACAGTGAAATACTTACTTATGGGCCCTTTCCAAAAATGCAGAGAGAAAAATATAAAAATAATATAAAGATAATAATATGAGGAATAAATACACAATGAGTATCGATAAATTGGCTATATACACAGGGTACTAGTACAGAGTTGATGTGCAGGGGTATGAGGTAATTGAGGTAGATATGTACATATAGGTAGGGGTAAAGTGACTAGGAAACAGGATAGATAATAAGCAGTAGCAGCAGCGTTTGTGATGAGCCAAAAGATTTAGTGCAAAGGGGGGTCAATGCAGATAGTCCGGGTAGCTATTTGATTAACATCTTAAGGATCGGACCCTTTTTTTCAATTTTCGCCTAAAATGACATACACAAATCTAACTGCCTGTAGCTCAGGACCTGAAGCAAGGATATGCATATTCTTGATACCATTTGAAAGGAAACACTTGGAAGTTTGTGGAAATGTGAAATCAATGTAGGAGAATATAACACATTAGATCTGGTAAAAGATATTACAAACCAAAAAAACGCGTTTTCTATTTATTTTTTGTTCCATCATATTTGAAATGCAAGAGAAAGGCCACAATATAATATTGCAGTTTAGGCGTGAGTCATGCTAATCACATTAGCGCACGTTAACTCAACCGTCCCGTATACGGCACACCGATCCCGAATAAATTAACTATTTAGCAGTCTTATAGCTTGGAGGTAGAAATCTGTTCAGGGTCCTGTTGATTCCAGACTTGGTGCGTCGGTACCACTTGCTGTGCGGTAGCAGAGAGAACAGTCTATGACTTGGGTAGCTGTAGTCTTTTACAATTTTTAGGGCCTTCCTCTGACACCGCCTGGTATAGAGGTCATGGATGGCAGGGAGCTCGACCCCTGTGATGTGCTGGGCCGAACGCATTACCCTCTGTAGCGCCTTGCGGTCGGAAGCCAAGCAGCCATATCAAGTGGTTATGCAGCCGCTTTTGAGTACCGGGGATTAGGGCCTGGTCCAGAGTAAGCAGAATGTCTAGAGTTGCCTACTCGTTGAAGTAGAAATCTTCACAAGATCAAATTGATTTCTATAGCAGAGGCTAGAGCCTGTTGTTTCTGAGGAAATGTAATAACAACATGATATCATTACACAATTGCTCTAAATGGCTTAAAATCTCATATTGCAAATATGGCTATAATATTACAGTACTACTTGTACTACTATACCCTGCAGTGGCCATTTAAAGATAACAATGTGCATTGAAAAACGAGAACACAGCACAATGAAATGCTCCATAACAATCGATTGTATTTCTCTAAAGGCATAGTGAATTGTACTCGGCAGAAATTGTATTATCACCATTAAATTGTGTGCTGGGAAAAAGTGATAGCCCACAAACTAACAACCCCTGCCCCATGTAATGTTGTAAAGTGCATGAATGCCTCTATCGTTATTTATAACTTATTTGTCATTAGGCATTGAGGAAACTTTTGGCTTGAAGGTTATTTTCTCTTTCTCTGTCATTATTGATTAAAACATAATTAAGAGAGGAGGGAAAGAGATGGAGAAGGATAAATACAACAGGGAACTGCATATCCACATCAGGACTTTAAAATAACCACATTTCTGCCGATTGAATGGCAAATGCCATGGCTAAGGTCTGCATTTATATATTGTAAATGCTTACCCATATAGGGACGTCGCGCTGACGAAAGACCAGTCCTATTCCAAATGTCTGGCAGTTGGCAGACCGTACCCAATACACATCTACTCACCCATCGGCATGCCAATGGTAGAGATTAAAAGACATTACACAACCCAGCCACTCCTTTAATTATGTTTTGTATTTTCCCAATTGTGAATAACTTCAATTTCAAGATAATGCCATGTTTTGTATCATTATGGAGGGAACATTATGCCCTTAACAATGACCCACATTTCCCGGTTATACAAAGGATTTATGCATCAATAACGGAACAATATTACATTCCCTAAGTAAAGGGACTCTCCTCCCTGGGGCTGTGTGCATCTCCTGCTAAGCCAGACCACGGAATGTTTCAGCCAATCAGGCAAGAAGTCTCAGCACCTAGCCCCGCCCTCACTGTCCATTCGAACTGTACTATAAAACCTTTGCACGAATAATAGCCACGGCCGACCGAAATCTGCTGCTCAGACATCAGCATAGTTGGTAACTGGAAAGCGCCCTTACAATTTGAACAATTGTCCTCTGCTCTCGCTTCGATCTCAGTTGGACGAAGACACCAACTTGGAATTGTTTGAACAGGTACCTTCTCCCTTATTCGCACTGAAAGGATGTTTGGGAATCCGACCAGAGATTGAGCTACTACTGAATTCCACGTAAACACTTTCAATGCTGCCTTTTCTCACTCCTTTAATCCCTATTGGTCTGAGCGTGTAAAGCTGTGTGTCCCTCAATACTGCTTAGGCGATCTCTCTCTTACATTCCCTGCATTGTCTCGTTTAGAATCATAGTGAAATAACTGCTTGTCCTATCCTTGAGTTAAAAGAAACTATCCTCTCCTTTCCCCTCTCCCTTCCCCTTGCTAACTACTTCATCATTGCTTATCATTTTGCCATAATCTGTCTCTGATTCATTTATCCTGTACTGTAGCATTACCTTGTTTTTATAATAATTATTCTCCATATTATAAAATAATATCACTGTCTCTGTCACGGAATCAGCCGAGGCTGCTCCTCCTCCTTGCTCGGGCAGGTTTCGGCATTCGTCGTCCCCGGAGTACTAGCTGCCACCGATCTATGTTTCGGTGTTTGACTTGTTTTGTCCTGATTGTGTACACCTGTTCCCCATTATGTTGTATTGTTTCCCCTATTTAACCCTCTGTCGTGCATTGTGTGTTGTGTGTTATTGTATTCGTCTTCGGCAGTGTTAGTGTGCGGGTTGTTTTCCTCCTTGTATGGAGATGGTATTCTTCTCTGGTTACTTTCAAGTAAAGTACGTTTCCAGTAAGCTCTGTGTCCTGCGTTTGACTTCGCCTACCGCATTTCACCGTCGCCTTCTGACAGAATAACACACCTTCCGATGGAGTCAGCAGGATCGTCCGCGCTCAGGGGAGCACTGGAGGAGCGTGTAACCCAACAAGAGGCCGTGATCCAGCACCTGGGCACCACCATCCAAGGGGTGATGGACACCTTGAGGCGATGGGAGAGTGGAGGTTTGCCCACACCTCATCCTACGATACCACCACCATCAGCCATACCCATCGGTCCATCTCCGGAGTCCAGTGGGATTTGGCTCTCGCTCCCGAGGGCTTATGATGGCACCGCGGCCGGGTGTCAGGGTTTACTACTCCAGGTTGAACTCTACCTAGCAACCATTCACCCGGCGCCCTCGGGATACGAGAGCGTGTCCGCCCTCATCTCCTGTCTGTCCGGCAAGGCGCTGGAATGGGCCAACGCCGAATGGGGTGGGATAGACGCCGCTACGGTCAGCTATGCGGAGTTCACCCGCCGCTTCCGGGCAGTATTCTATCATCCCCCAGAGGGTAAAGCGACTGGTGAGCGTCTATTCCACCTTAGACAGGGGAGGAGGAGCGCGCAGGAGTTCGCGCTGGACTTCCGGACGCTAGCAGCCAACACAGGATGGAATAAGAGGGCCCTCATCGACCACTACAGATGCAGCCTGAGGGAGGACGTGCGTCGGGAATTAGCCTGCAGGGACACCAACCGTTCGGATTCGGGGCCGTCCATTCCATCCCCCAGCACTTCCGAGCCGACCCCTATGGAGCTCGGGGGTGCTGGTGCTAGGGAGACCAGGAGGGAGACCAGGAGGGAGGCCGTCCCCTGCACCAACTGTGGCTGCAGAGGACACACTGCTGGTCGGTGCTGGGGAGGGCCTCCTAGGAATCGAGGCAGTGGGCGACGCACTGATGAGTCATTCCAGGTGAGTAGGCACCCAACTCACCCAGAGCTCTCTGCTGATCATATGTGTATTAAAGTGGTGTTTCCCGAGGTTTCTCCTCACTCCCAGCATAAGGCGCTAGTAGATTCAGGCGCAGCTGGGAATTTCATTGATTGCCAGTTCACCTATAAGTTAGGGATTCCGATCGTACCTGTTGATGTGCCCTTCCCCATTCATGCCCTAGATAGCCGCCCGTTGGGGTCTGGGTTGATTAGGGAGGTCACGGCACCTCCCGGATGAAAACGCAGGAGGGTCATGAGGAGATAGTACGTTTGTATTTGATTGATTCTCCTGCGTTTCCCGTGGTGTTAGGGATTCCCTGGTTAACCGCTCATGACCCCAACATTTCATGGCAGCAGAGAGCTCTCCAGGGATGGTCTGATCAGTGTACTGGGCGGTGTGTAGGCGTTTCCGTAGGGGCAACGACGGTGGAAAGCCCGAACCAAGTTCCCACCTTGCATATTCCACCTGAGTATGCCGATTTGGCTCTCGCCTTCAGTAAGAAGAAGGCGACTCAATTATCACCTCATCGACAGGGGGATTGTGCGATAGACCTCCAGGTGGGCGCTGCGCTTCCACGTAGTCACGTGTATCCTCTGTCTCAGGAGGAGACGGCCGCTATGGAAACCTACGTCACCGAATCTTTAAGACAGGGTTACATACGGCCGTCTACTTCCCTGCTTCCTCAAGTTTCTTTTTTGTGAAGAAGAAGGATGGGGGTTTACGCCCGTGTATTGATTACCGTGGTCTAAATCAGATCACCATCAAATACAGCTATCCTCTCCCTCTGATTGCTAGTATGACGGAGTCTTTACACGGGGCGCGATTCTTCACAAAATTGGATCTCAGGAGCGCGTACAACCTGGTGCGCATTAGGGAGGGAGATGAGTGGAAGACAGCATTCAGTACCACCTCGGGTCACTATGAGTACCTCGTCATGCCATACGGGTTAATGAATGCTCCTTCAGTCTTCTAATCATTTGTGGACGAGATTTTCCGGGACTTGCATGGACAGGGTGTTGTGGTATATATTGATGACATTCTAACATATTCCGCTACACGAGCCGAGCATGTGTCCCGGTGCGTCGAGTGCTTGGTAGACTCTTGGAGCATGACCTGTATGCGAAGGCGGAGAAATGTCTGTTCTTCCAGGAGTCCATCTCCTTCCTGGGACATCGGTTGTCCGCGTCAGGGGTAGAGATGGAGATTGACCGCGTTTCTGCCATCCGTAATTGGCAGACTCCCACCACGGTAAAGGAGGTGCAGCGCTTCTTGGGTTTTGCCAATTACTACCGGAGGTTTATCCAGGGCTTTGGACAGGTAGCAGCTCCCATTACCTCTCTGCTAAGGGGGGGTCCGGTGCGCCTGCAGTGGTCAGCTGAGGCGGACAGGGCGTTTAAACGTCTGAAGGACCTGTTTACCTCGGCTCCGGTGCTGGCGCATCCGGATCCCTTTTTGGCATTCCAGGTGGAGGTGGACGCTTCCGAGGCTGGGATCGGCCATGTGTTCTCTCAGCGCTCGGGTACGCCACCTAAACTCCACCCCTGTGCTTTCTATTCTAAGAAGCTCAGTCCGGCGGAGCGCAATTATGACGTGAGGGATAGGGAGCTGCTGGCTGTGGTTCAAGCCCTGAAGGTGTGGAGACATTGGCTTGAGGGGGCTAAACACCCTTTTCACATTCTGACTGACCATCGTAACCTGGAGTACATCCGGGCAGCGAGGAGGCTGAATCCTCACCAGGCAAGGTGGTCAATGTTTCTTTCCCGCTTTGTATTTAAGCTCACCTATATACCAGGGTCCCAGAACGCTAAGGCAGACGCCCTGTCCCGACTATATGACACAGAGGAGAGGTCCATTGAGCCCACTCCCATACTCCCGGAGTCTTGTTTAGTGGCACCGGTGGTGTGGGAGGTGGATGCGGAAATCGAGCGGGCGTTACGTTCCGACCCTACTCCTCCAAAGTGTCCAGAGGGTCAGAGGTACGTGCCGCTCGAGGTTCGCGACCGGTTGATATACTGGGCTCACACGTCACCCTCCTCTGGTCATCCGGGTATTGGTCGGACAGTGCACTGCCTTAGTGAGAAGTACTGGTGGCCAACCTTAGCCAAGGACGTGAGGGTTTATGTTTCCTCCTGCTCGGTGTGCGCCCAGTGTAAGGCACCTAGACACCTGCCCAGGGGGAAGTTACAACCCCTACCCGTTCCACAACGGCCGTGGTCTCACCTATCGGTGGATTTTGTCACAGACCTTCCCCCCTCCCAGGGGAACACTACGATCTTGGTCGTTGTGGATCGGTTTTCTAAAGCCTGCCATCTCATTCACCTGCCAGGTCTCCCTACTGCCCTACAAACTGCTGAGGCCCTGTTTACACACGTCTTCCGGCACTATGGGGTGCCTGAGGATATAGTGTCTGATCGGGGTCCCCAGTTCACCTCTAGAGTCTGGAGGGCATTTATGGAACGTCTGGGGGTCTCGATTAGCCTTACCTCAGGTTTTCACCCCGAAAGTAATGGGCAGGTGGAGAGAGTTAACCAGGATGTGGGTAGGTTTCTGAGGTCATATTGCCAGGACCGGCAAGAGGAGTGGTCGGGATATATTCCCTGGGCAGAGATAGCCCAAAACTCCCTCCGCCATTCGTCCACTAACCTGACGCCTTTCCAGTGTGTGTTAGGTTATCAGCCGGTTCTGGCACCTTGGCATCAGAGCCAGACCGAAGCCCCTGCGGTGGACGAGTGGTTTCGGCGCTCGGAGGAAACTTGGAACGCTGCGCATGTCCATCTGCAGCGTGCCATCAGGCGGCAAAAGGCGAGCGTCGATCGCCACCATAGTGAGGCTCCGGTGTATACACCAGGAGACCGGGTCTGGCTCTCGATCCAAAACCTGCCCCTTCGCCTGCCCTGCCGGAAGCTGGGTCGGCGGTTTGTGGGGCCCTTTAAAGTCCTGAGGAGATTGAACGAGGTATGTTATAGGTTACAACTGCCCAGGTATTATCGCATTAACCCCTCGTTCCATGTGTCTCTCCTCAGGCCGGTGGTGGCTGGTCCACTCCAGGAGAATGAGGTACGAGAGGCTCCTCCGCCCCCGTTGGACATCGAGGGGGCTCCGGCGTACTCAGTCCGTTCCATCTTGGATTCAAGGCGTCGGACGGGGGGCCTGCAGTATCTCGTGGAGTGGGAGGGGTACGGTCCGGAGGAACGGTGCTGGGTCCCCAGGAGGGACATTCTAGATCCCTCCATGTTGAGGGACTTCCACCGGAGTCATCCGACACGCCCTGCTCCGCGTCCTCCTGGCCGTCCCCGTCAAGGGGGGTGGGGGGGTACTGTCACGGAATCAGCCGAGGCTGCTCCTCCTCCTTGCTCTGGCAGGTTTCGGCGTTCGTCGTCCCCGGAGTACTAGCTGCCACCGATCTATGTTTCGGTGTTTGACTTCTTTTGTCCTGATTGTGTACACCTGTTCCCCATTATGTTGTATTGTTTCCCCTATTTAACCCCCTGTCGTGCATTGTGTGTTGTGTGTTATTGTATTCGTCTTCGGCAGTGTTAGTGTGCGGGTTGTTTTCCTCCTTGTATGGAGATGGTATTCTTCTCTGGTTACTTTCAAGTAAAGTATGTTTCCAGTAAGCTCTGTGTCCTGCGTTTGACTTCGCCTACCGCATTTCACCGTCGCCTTCTGACAGTCTCTTAGATTTTGAATCTGACTTGTCATTAAAAGAACCCTACAGAACCTTCATATTATAATTGTGATACATACGGTTTATCCTTACTTGCTAAGAAAGTTTCCTATCGACTTAAATGATAGGTGGTGCCCTGTTTACTATAGAATATCAATAAATCCATATTTTATACTCCATAATTAATTACCCGATTAATTAGACATTATCATAACGTTAGGGCACTCCACTACACCCATCATGGATGAGTTTTACGGAAAAGGAAAGACAGGATTGAAAAGCTTAAAAATATGTAATTCAATCTTATATTGAGCTGAATATTGTAAAAACAAACCATGGAACATTGAACAAAGCCATCTATCTAAAAGTGGAAGAGAGATAGAGAGAACAGGGATTGTGGTTCTGTAAAGTAAAATGCTACCATTATATTTGCTCAGTATTGTTGGGAAGTTAGAAGTCAAACTATATTTCTCCTTGCTTTTTTCACATTTGGCTCAGAATTGAGAAATAGGTGCAATTATTTATGACCCTTCTCAAAGCTTCTACAATAGCAGTCCTGTGAATGTTCTATTGACAAAATATGACTGTTAGGAAAAGTTGTTTCTTAGTGACACTGCTTATACACATTTTACTGAAGTGCAAAACTTGGACATCGGAGTTGGAGTTAGGAGTATAGCCCGGGACTCAAACAAACAGGAGCAACCAGTTCCTTGCAAAAGTCCTCAAATACTAGCTCCTTTTAAGATTATATTTGGGATGAATATGTGAATGAAAGATCTCTCTAATAAAACTGGTTCAGATCTTCAGAGATGAAATGTCAGAGTGAGCACTGATATGATTAAAACTTTCAAGTACACTTTTATTTCTCAATACAATTGCCACTCAGTAATGTCATAAAATTATATAAGTGGATTTAATGAGTTCATTTACATTTAATGTTCTGCTAATAGATCTAACCAGAGGGAGAGATATGAGTCACATGCCACCCAAAAATGACTCTCATTTCCCTCAGGACTACACCAGCTGTGACACAGGAAGGCGGGGAAACCCCAGAGTACCATGGAAACCATGGAGTGTGAGCTAGGGAGTCCTTATAAAGTAGGCCAGCACTGGGTCAAACTTTCAGCCTATACAAATAATGATAATGATTGTGGTGATAATAATCCTCTATACAATAAGTTAATAATATGTCTCAGGTAATCTAAGTGCAGCTGTAGCAATATACACTACCATTCAAAAGTTTGGGGTCACTTAGAAATGTCCTTGTTTTTGAAAGAAAAGCAATTTATTTGTCCATTAAAATAACATCAAATTGATCAGAAATACAGTGTAGACATTGTTAATGTTGTAAATGGCTATTGTAGCTGGAAACGGCAGATTTTTTATGGAATATCTACATTGGCGTACAGATGCCCATTATCAGCAACCATCAGTCCTGTGTTCCAATGGCACATTGTGTTTGCTAATCCAAGTTTATAATTTTTAAAGGCTAATTGATCATTAGAAAACCCTTTTGCAATTATGTTAGCACAGCTGAAAACTGTTGTGCTGATTAAAGTAGCAATAAAACTGGCCTTCTTGAGACTAGTTGAGTATCTGGAGCATCAGCAATTGTGGGTTCGATTACATGCTCAAAATGGCCAGAAACAAATAACTTTCTTCTGAAACTCGTCAGTCTATTCTTGTTCTGTGAAATGAAGGCTATTCCATGCGAGACATTTTAAAGAAACTGAAGATCTCGTACAACGCTGTGTAGTACTCCCTTCACAGAACAGCACAAACTGGCTCTAACCAGAATAGAAAGAGGAGTGGGAGGCCCCGGTGCACAACTGAGCAAGAGGACAAATACATTAGAGTGTCTAGTTTGAGAAACAGACGCCTCACAGGTCCTCAACTGGCAGCTTCATTAAATAGTACCCGCAAAACACCAGTCTCAACGTCAACAGCGAAGAGGCGACTCCGGGATGCTGAACTTATAGGCAGAGTTGCAAAGAAAAAGCCATATCTCAGACTTGCCAATACAAAGAAAAGATTAAGATGGGCAAAAGAACACAGAAAATAGACTTTTTCTTTACAACTCTGCCTAGGTCAACATCCCGGAGTCGCCTCTTCACTGTTGACGTTGAGACTGGTGTTTTGCGGGTACTATTTAATGAAGCTGCCAGTTGAGGACCTGTGAGGCGTCTGTTTCTCAAACTAGACACTCTAATGTATTTGTCCTCTTGCTCAGTTGTGCACTGGGGCCTCCCACTCCTCTTTCTATTCTGGTTAGAGCCAGTTTGCGCTGTTCTGTGAAGGGAGTAGTACACAGCTTTGTACGAGATTTTCAGTTTCTTGGCAATTTCTCGCATGGAATAGCCTTCATTTCTCAGAACAAGAATAGACTGACGAGTTTCAGAAGAAAGTTATTTGTTTCTGGACATTTTGAGCCTGTAATCGAACCCACAATTGCTGATGCAGTTTTCAGCTGTGCTAACATATTTCCAAAAGGGTTTTCTAAAGATCAATTATCATTTTAGAATGATAAACTTGGATTAGCAAACACAATGTGCCATTGGAAAACAGGACTGATTGTTGCTGATAATGGGCTTCTTTACGCCTATGTAGATATTCCATAAAAAATCAGCAGTTTCCAGCTAGAATAGCCATTTACAACATTGGCAATGTCTACACTGTATTTCTGATCAATTTGATGTTATTTTAATGGACAAAAAAATTGCTTGTCTTTCGAAAACAAGGACATTTCTAAGTGACCCTAAACTTTTGAACGGTAGTGTACATAAGGTGAAGCATGACAGAGCGATAATTTGACTTGGACTAATCATATTCTGATGGAATTTTTCAAAGCTGTATCCCCCTTTCCCTAAAAGTTGTGGTGATTCTTGATAATTCTAAACTTCCTCTATCCTCACTTGGGTAGACATTCTGTGGTCCTGTATGGCTCAGTTGGTAGAGCATGGCACTTTCAAAGCCAGGATTGTGGGTTAGATTCCCGGGGCACCCATACGTAAAATGTATGCACTTATGACTGTAAGTTGCTTTGGATAAAAGTGTCTGCTCAATGGCATTTATTATATATCATTCTGAATAATTGTATTATTCGCAGTCAGCCAACTAGTACAATCTTGCTCATTGCTTTATTTCCCCCTCCCAGTATTTTAATGTGATTTGCTAGCTGCTGCCTAAGTGAAAAAAGTAATATATTATGACCATTTGTAATTTCTGCCATAGAAAACTTGAGTTATAGTTAAAACAAATGACCATGTTTAAGCAAAACAAAGTTTGGATCTCACTTCCTTATTTCCTGACAAATATGTACGGTGAGACCCAGGTTGGCAAGACATGGTTTTACATGTTTCAACTGGTATAAATAACTCTTATTTTACCTCCACAATGAAACATAATGATTCCTCCTGACCCAGAAGGCTGGGATGAAGTTGAAACTTAAATTAATTGGCACCTTCACAGGAACCACAGTGAATATCATTTTTATTTTCATCTATTGGTCATGCTTTGCAAGTATGACTTATCCAGAGGCTAATTTTGTATATATTTTTTATTTTACTAGGCGAGTCAGTTAAGACCAATTTCTTATTTACAATGACGGCTTACAACGGCCAAACCCGGACGACGCTGGGCCAATTGTGCGCCGCCCTATGGGACTCCCAATCACAGCCGGTTGTGATACAGCCTGGAATCGAACCAGGGGTTCTGTAGTGACGCCTCAAGCACTGAGATGCAGTGCCTTTGAGCGCTGCGCCACTCGGGAGCATGCCATGTGAAGGGAAGAAACAGATTAGAATAGGACTCCAGAAACGCATTGAAGCCGCCCAAAACACAGGGTAATAAGCTAAGTGAACGTGCAGATTTCAGGACACACTGCTTCCTGCTGTGTAATTCCTCAGCATCGTTGTTAAATCCACATGTCATACTAAAGAGGCAGCCTTGTTGATTTAGCAACAAAGGTCCCAGCTTGATACTTGTTCTGTTGTACACTCAAACAATGTCGGCACCTCTGTACTTTCGCTTGGTGACAGCATCTCATGTGGTGTCTATGAGGTTATTGGTGATGCAGAGGCACATGGCTGATGAGTTGATGCTTCAGAGATCATCTGGCAGTTAAGATAAGGCCTCCCTCACGCCCCAACACAGATGCTAATGTATTGGCTATTTCCCCGAAGTCGGCAGCCTTCGACAGCAATAATGGTTTAAGCTGAAACTGAAAAGATCTGGCATGGGTCCCTGATCCTCAAAAAGTTCTACAGCTGTGCCATCGAGAGCATCCTGACCTGTTGCATCACCGCCTGGTATGGCAACTGCTCGGCATCCGACCGTAAGGCGCTACAGAGGGTACTGCGTACAGCCCAGTACATCACTGGGGCCAAGCTTCCTGCCATCCAGGACCTATATACTAGGCAGTGTCAGAGGAAGGCACAAAAAATTGTCAAAGACTCCAGTCACCCAAGTCATAGACAGTTCTCTCTGCTACCACATGGCAAGCGGTTCCAGAGCGCCAAGTCTAGGTCCAAAAGGCTCCTTAACAGCTTCTACCCCGAAGACATAAGACTGCTGAACAATTAATAAAATGGCCACCTGGACTATTTGCATTTTATTGTGTTAATTTCTGTGTTATTTGTTATTTTTTACTTTAGTTTATTTAGTAAATATTTTCGTAACTCTATTTTCTTAAAACTGCATTGTTGGTTAAGGGCTTGTAAGTAAGTATTTCACGGTAATGTCTACACCTGTTGTATTCGGCGCATGTGACAAATACAATTTGATTTGATTGGATTTTAAATAGCAGAGACACCACTATTTCCCATGCGGAAATAGTTTCAAGATACATGTCAAATTGAACAATTTCCAAAAATGTTTTTCTTTCAAAAATATACTTCGTAGGGATGTCAAACTATTAAAATAATTAAATCGAGTTAATGGCATTTAAAATATATTTCCCTTTTTTATTTTCCCCTAACCCTACCACCCCTCCCCTAATTGGAGCAAACTAATTGAAAACAACACTTAGGCTTCTACTTCCAGCTCATACATACTATATACGTTTTACAGACAATGTATTTTACAATAGTTATCTATTTTTTTTTCCTGAAGAGTTTTGATTTCTATTTGACATATATTTTTAGCTCTGCTGTTTCACAAAATTTCAGAAAATATTTACATTTTACAGACCCAGTATATTTGACATTAGTTATCTTGTTGTTTTTAGTCCCACCCTTCAGCTCCACACAACCCCTCCCATCTAGCTCTTAACACCATCCAGTTTGGATTTCTAATTGCCATGTATTTTTCAACCGTGCTGTGATGTTTCACAAAAGTTCTGAACCTTTCGATTCTCATAGTTTCTACAGATTGTAAATTAAATATTAGCATTTTTGCTAGAAGTATTATTATATTATTGATTGATTGACTATGACTTTTCAAATCCCCCAGCAGTGCTATTTGCAAAGTTGATGGCATTAGTTAATTGTGATTAACCACAATTTATTTTAGAACTCGAATCACAAAAGTCAACAACACAAACAACACAAAATTCATTGTATCGTACAGATATTAGGCCTACTCCCTCTTATCAAATATTCTTGAAGTTTAACACTTGTGCGGGTTCACACGAACACAAAAACAAACACTCAAGTACTGTTAAAGCTTCAGGCATTCTAAATGTGTGTTCTCCCAATTTCTGATTGGAGGGTTGACTATAGATGTGATGAGGTGATGTCGAAGGAGTCAGGCGCAGGAGGGTAAATCACGGAATAACAAGCTTTATTCCGTGAACTCAGAGTTACGCAGCAATGCGTCAAAAAACACTCCAACTCCAAACAGGCACACTGGAAAATACAAGGCACACAGGGAAATATCCCGGTGATACAAAATACACGGAGCTCCACCGAGCTTCACTATCCGCCACAATAAACAATCACACACAAAGACAAGGGGGCAGAGGGAACAGTTATACAGGTAATGATGAGGGGATGTGAACCAGGTGTGTGTAATAAACAAGACAAAACAAATGGAATGATGAGATGAGGAGCGGCAGCGGCTAGAAGGCCGGTGACGATAAATGCCGAAGCCTGCCCGAACAAGGAGAGGAGGCAGCTTCGGAGGAAGCTGTGCAAGTTGAGGTGACTAAACTGCTTGGAGTAACCCTGAATTGTAAACTGTCATGGTCAAAACATACTGATACAACAGTAGCTAAAACAAAAACCAAAAAGATGGGGAGAAGTCTGTCCATAATAAAGCACTGCTCTGCCTTCTTAACAACACTATCAACAAGGCAGGTCCTACAGGTCCTAGTTTTGTCGCACCTGGACTGCTGTTCAGGTGCCACAAAGAGTGACTTAGGAAAATTACAATTGGCTCAGAACAGGGCAGCACGGCTGGCCCCTAAAAGTACACAGGGAGCTAACATTAATGATGTGCATGTCAATCTCTTAAGTGGAAGAGAGATTAACTTCATCACTACTTGTTTTTGTAAGAAGTGTTGACAAGCTGAATGTACCGAGCTGTTTGTTTAAACTACTAGCACACAGCTCGGACACCCTGGATATCCCACAAGACATGCCACCAGAGGTCTCTTCACAATCCCCAAGTCCAGAACAGACTATGGGAGGAGCACAGTACTACATAGAGCCATGACTACATGGAACTCTATTCCACATCAGGTAACTGATGCAAGCAGTACAATCAGATTTAAAAACAGGTAAAAATACACCTTATGGAACATCGGGGACTATGAAGAGACACACACACAAAGGTACAGACACACACAAACCCATACGCACACAAGTGCTAGTACATGCAGTCTTCATGGTAGTATTATACATTTGTATTGTAGATATGTAGTGGTGTAATAATGTTGTATGATGTACTGTTTTATCTTTTGTTTTATATATAATGTAAGTGCCTTAATGTGTGTTTGACCCCAGGAAGAGTAGCTGCTGCCTTGGCAGCCCCTAATAAATACAAATACAAATCTAAAGAAACGCCTGGGAATGTGTTTGTGGTTGAACTTTCTGTACGTTTTCTTTCAAAATTGTTGTTTAAAGCTGCACGCATAGTGCATCACAATAGAGACAGACAAAGCTACAGAGACCAAGGGCACACTATCTGCACATGGCACAAAGCATGTTGTGTTGCGCTTAAAAGGGTCTGTGCAGAAAAACGTGGGCTTAAAAGTGTCCGTGCGGTGAAGAAATGCAGATGCAATTATCAGCATAAAAAAAAAGATAACTTTGAGAGCCCTAATATTTAATACAATGAAAATATATATTGACGTATATTGCAAAATGTATGTAAAATATATCTGAAAATATATTTAAAATGGATCTGAAATGTATTTAAAACTATGAAATAACAATCTTGAAGTAACCAAAAAAGTGTTAAACAAATCAAAATATATTTTATATACAGTATATATTTGGTATTTTACCAAATAGGGCTATCTTCTGTATACCAACCCTTGTAACAAGGTGAGTAGGACGGAGCCAGGCGCAGGAGGTGTGAATCAAATAATACGGTTTATTTGGCCAATACAGCAGTCTGCAGCAATGCGTAAACCAAATACAGTGCGACTTAAATGCGTACTGAGAAAACAAAACACACAGGTGAATATCCCGGCGATAAAAGTAACATCATGCTCAACACGAGCTAGTGAGACCTCCACATGGAACAATAACACACAAAGACATGGGGGAGCAGAGGGAATAATTATACAGAGACTGATGAGGGGATATGTACCAGGTGTATGTGAAAAACAAGACAAAACAAATGGAATGATGAAAAGAGGAGCGGCAGGCCGGTGACGATGAACGCCGAAGCCTGCCCGAACAAGGAGATGAGGCAGCTTCGGAGGGAGTCATGACAGTACCCCCGTCTTGATGACACCGGCCCCGGGGACGGCCAGGAGGACGCGGAGTAGGGCGATCCGGATGGCGACAATGGAAATCCCGCAGCAGGGAGGGATCGAGGACATCCTTCACCGGGAGCCAGCACTGCTCCTCCGGACCGTACACCTCACACTCCACGTGGTACTGAAGGCCCCCCGCCCGACGCCTCGAATCCAGGATGGAACGGACGGAGTACACCGGGGCTCCCTCGATGTCAAGAGGGGGCGGAGGGACCTCCCGCACCTCAGACTCCTGGAGCGGACCAGCCACCACCGGCCTGAGGATAGAAACGTGAAATGAGGAGTTAATACGGTAATCAGGAGGGAGCAGCAACCTATACGTAACCTCGTTCACTCTCCTCAGGACTTTGAACGGCCCCATAAACTGTGGGCCCAGCTTCCGGTAGGGCAGGCGGAGGGGCAGGCTCCGGGTCGAGAGCCAGACCCGATCACCCGGTACAATGACCGGGGCCCGCAGTTTTTTTTTGTTGACAAAATGTAAAAAAAATATATAATCTTCGTAAATTATATTATCGGTAGGACTGGTGGAGTTATGTCGCACATGTAGCTAACAAAAACATATGGAAATGTCTGCTCTACCCAAAATTACAACCAAATAATTGCAGCATTACCGTAAAAATGGAAAAGGTAAGTGGAAGAGGGAAAAAGTAAGGAACTTGTCTGTCGGCCTTGCATTAAATAATATAATTGGTTAAAGAAAATTGTTATAAATAAAAAAGTATACCAGTTTCATTTAAAGACCAAAGGATTAACAGCCATCCCATATAGATTGCAAAATAGTTGGGAAAAGATTTTTGACGTACCGATTCCATGGCATAGTGTTTATGAATTGATACGCAAAACGACGCCGGATTCAAAACATTGAATTTTTCAATTTAAATTATTTAAATTTATTTATTACTTATTTATGGGGGATACAATCTTCCCAGCTCTGCAGATTTTGCTGCGAAGAGACAGAATCATTAGATAATTTGTTTTGGTACTGTCCATTTGTAGCTTGTTTTTGGACACAGGTTCAGGAATGGCTAAAGGATTGCAATATTTACCTGGAGCTAACCCTGCAGATAGCACTACTGGGTGATCTGAAAAGTCATAGTCAATCGATCAATAATATAATAATACTTTTAGCAAAAAGGTTTATTTTCAATTTACGATCTGTAGAAACAATGAGAATAGAAAGGTTCAGAACTTTTGTAAAACATCACAGTACAGTTGAAAAATATATGGCAAATAGAAATCCAATATGGATGGTGTTAAGAGATAGATGGGAGGTGTTGGATGGAGCTGAAGGATGGGACTAATAACAACAACTAATAACAACAAGATAACTAATGTAAAGCATACTGTGTCCATAATAAGTATATAGGTTATAGGTTGAGAACTTTTGTGAAAGAGCACAGTTACAAAAAATATGGCATATAGAAGCAAACCAGATGGACATCATGAAAATGATCGGAGGAAGTTCAGGAGTAAAAACAAACAAAATATAATTATTGTAGAATTTGACTGTGTCCATAAAATGTATATAGTATGTATGGGCTGGAAGTAGAGGCCTAACCGTTGTTGTTCACTAGTTTACTCCAATTGAGGAAGGGGTGGTGCGATTGGAAAGTAATGAAGGGAAAAATAATTTAAAAAAGGATATGTGTGTGTTTATGGATGTATGTATATATGTATGTATGTATGTATGTATGTATGTATGTATGTATATGTATGTGTGTATATATATATATATATATATATATATATATATGTATGTATATATATATATACAGTATATGTGTATATATATATATATTTGCGAGAAAAAAAAAACATATGGGGGATTGAAAGTGATGCAAACAATTACATTGATGGAAGTTACAATCTATCTGAAATATTAAAGCTGATCTACCCCCTGGAGGTGGACGTGGGCAGCGTTCCACGTCTCCTTCACGTCTCCTCCGCACGCCGAAACCAGTCGTCCACCGCAGGAGCTTCGGTCTGGCTCTGATGCCACGGTGCCAGGATCGGTTGATACCCTAAAACACATTGAAATTGTGATATGTTAGTGGAGGAGTGGCGGAGAGAGTTCTGGGCATATTTGGCCCATGGCAAGAACACCGACCATTCCCCCGGCCGGTCCTGGCAGTAGGACCGCAGAAACCTACCCACCTATTTCACCCGTTCCACCTGCCCATTAGATTCGGGGTGAAACCCAGAGGTCAGGCTGACCGAGACCCCCAGACGTTCCATGAACACCTTCCAGACCCTAGACGTAAACTGGGGACCCCGGTCAGACACTATGTCCTCTGGCACCCGTAGTGCCGGAAAAAGTTATATTTTGAAATACAGCTCTTCCCTTCAATTATGAGAGTTATTTGGCAATGGTAAGGCTTTTGGAAACCTCAGAATCTGATATTTTTGATACTATGTAGAAATCAAAATGTCTTACTGCATGTGACTCTGTAAGAGGATTTGAAAAAGTCACATTATATCCTTATTTATAATTAGTTTATTACGTTATGTAAATAACTGACAAGAGTATTTATTAAGAATGACAACCTTTCATTGCAGTCTGGTTTCTTTATTTACTTTCAACAACAGAAAACATTCCAAAATGTAAATAAGTTATAATCTCCCATATCATCACAAAGTCTATTTACAAAATGACTAAATAGACTTTGTGAAGACTATACCATGGGCCTTTGCATCTCAGAGGCCTAACACAGCAAGTAATACATTTTTTTGCAGATTTGAGGAATATTCCTTACTGTGTTTGGCCTCTGAGATGCAGAGGCCTATATCCTGCCCTGCAATGAATAGACGGCAGACAGAGTACAGGCCAGATTGGTCCACCATGCAAACAGGCTGTTCTGGTCCTGCATCTTCTGGTGACCTACTGCATCTTCTGGTGAGCTATTGACAACAGTACAACAATGATATAGCAAATTCAGATGCGTGATGTATGCCTTGTGTTTTGATGACAAAATGTTTTGATGTCACCTTCAGGGTGACAAAACTCCAGCTCCAACTGACAGGTTGAAAACTGTTTGCTTTTGTTGTTGTTTTTTAGAAGTGGTAAAGGGTGGGCTCTAGATGATTCTATCAGCCAATCAGGGCTGTATATCTAAATATATTCAAATGTGTATCCCCATGCACACACAGTTGGACTGAGCATTTCAGTGGGCCAAGGAAGCTCAAGGAAATAAATTGTAAAATATATATTTTGGAGTTACAGTATATAAAATAAAATAAACAGTGATTTATTAAACATAAAGTGATGATTTAACAATAAATGGTTCTGCATGGTTCTAAAGATTTGCAGCTTGTCTTAAAATGTTCTGAAATATTTTGTCCATTCCCTTGGACAACATTCTTACCTAGCACTGCCACTGACCCACACAACTCCTGGCCTTGTTAATCTGCTATAATTTACAGTTTCATGTCCTCAGGGCTGCACATCATATTCTCTCCATTCAGGCTATAGAAACAAAATAAGACAGACACATTCATGGCTTTAAAGTGCAACAAAATATTTTTGTTGTGCAACCAGATTTATTTTAGGAGCACTGTGCAACTAGGAAAAAATTCTACCAGATAATATTTTTTTTAATGGTAAGGCTTCGCAGTACCGTTGCTTCCGAGTGCCCTAGAGAAAACAAGAGAGTGCAGATTCAATAGCGTCATGGTTGCACCAGTGAAAACAGCATGTTGTAGCCCAACCAAGTCAAAAGATCTGACCCATATTACCGGCGGAACATTTTTATCTTCATATAGCGGATCTCTGGGACCGCATTTTACATTCACGTCCTTAACCCTTTCTTTACACTTTTTTCAGTCATCTCATTGGCTAGCTAGCTAACAACCTGGTAACTTTACCAGTATATCAAAACATTTGTGGGCACAAAAAGAAAGGAAAGGGATCACTTCTTCAGGAAATCTAAGATCATAGCAATGAATGAATGACAGATCTCTTGCATATCCTCTTCACAAACCAGACGTTTTTAAAGATGTCCAATGTAATGCATCTCAATAGGAAAATTGTGCTTTTACACAATGTAGAAACCTAATATTCCACAAATAACTTTGTAATTTCATTGACAGGTATGCGTATCAACATTTAAGCTTTTATAATAAACTAATGTCTTTACAGTGTTACATATTAGTTTCTAGGGCACCACATGTGCTTCAAAAGTAGCTAGAATTCATATAGGTCCAATATAAGATTAGCTAGCTACTGCTTCAAATTTGGAACAGTTTGTAAGGTAGCTAGCTAACGTTAGCCAATTTAGCTTTCAGCTACAGCATTGAAAATTTGCTATTTTTACCTAGCTTGCTAGACCATTGTTTATAGACAGATTATTTCCCTTATAATTCACTGTATCACAATTGCAATGGGTCAGAATTTTACATACACTAAGTTGACTGTGCCTTTAAACAGCTTGGAAAATTCCAGAAAATGATGTCATGGCTTTAGAAGCTTCTGATAGGCTAATTGACATCATTTGAGTCAATTGGAGGTTTCCCGTTGGATGTATTTTAAGGCCTACCTTCAAACTCAGTGCCTCTTTGCTTGACATCATGGGAAACTCTAAAGAAATCAGCCAAGACCTCAGAAAAAAAAATGTAGACCTCCACAAGTCTGGTTCATCCTTGGGAGCAATTTCCAAACGCCTGAAGGTACCATGTTCATCTGTACAAACAATAGTACACAAGTATAAACACCATGGGACCACGCAGCCGTCATACCGTTCAGGAAGGAGACGCATTCTGTCTCCTAGAGATTAACATACTTTGGTGCGAAAAGTGCAAATCAATCCCAGAACAACAGCAAAGGACCTTGTGATAATGCTGGAGGAAACAGGTACAAAAGTATCAAAATTCACAGTAAAACGAGTCCTATATCGACATAACCTGAAAGGCCGCTCAGCAAGGAAGAAGCTACTGCTCCAAAACCGCCATAAAAAAAAAACTGAATACGGTTTGGAACTGCACATGGGGACAAAGATTGTACTTTTTGAAGAAATGTCCTCTGGTCTGATGAAACAAAAATAGAACTGTTTGGCCATAATGACCATCGTTATGTTTGGAGGAAAAACACCATCCCAACTGTGAAGCACGGGGGTGGCAGCATCATGCTGTGGGGGTGCTTTGCTGCAGGAGGAACTGGTGCACTTCACAAAATGATGTGGATATATTGAAGCAACATCTCAAGACATCATTCAGGTAGTTAAAGCTTGGTCGCAAATGGGTCTTCCAAATGGACAATGACCCCAAGCATACTTCCAAAGTTGTGTCAAAATGGCTTAAGGACAACAAAGTCAAGGTATTGGAGTGGCCATCACAAAGCCCTGACCTCAATTATATAGACAACTTGTGGGCAGAACTGAAAAAGTGTGTGTGAGCAAGGACGCCTACAAACCTGACTCAGTTACACCAGCTCTGTCAGAAGGAATGGGCCAAAATTCACCCAACTTATTGTGGGAAGCTTGTGGAAGGCTACCTGAAATGTTTGACCCAAGTTAAACAATTTAAAGGCAATGCTACCAAATATTAACTGAATGCATGTAAACTTCTGACCCACTGGGAATGTGATGAAAGAAATAAAAGCTGAAATAAATAATTCTCTCTGCTATTCTTCTGATATTTCACATTCTTAAAATAAATTGGTGATCCTAACTGACCTAAAACTGGGAATTTTTACTAGGACTAAATGTCAGGAATTGTGAAAAACTGAGTTTAAATGTATTTGGCTAAGGTGGATGTAAACTTCCGACTTCAACTGTATATTTAAATGTGTTTTTTTATTCATATGGGTTTATACAGTTCCACCAACACACACATAATTAACCTGCTGATATTATGTGACAATGTCAGATTATGAGACAACGAGATAATCACGTTACGGAACTAAAGCATCCTGACGAGCGTTACCCACAATCCTTCACACCTATTAACGCCTGAGAGGATGTCGAGCCACTGAAGAAACATTTGCCTCTATGATAATAACGTGTGTGGCGATGCAATTCGTGGAAATACTCCACTGTATTTATTTCCTGTAGCACCTCTCAGATTTTCCTGAATGTTGGTAACCTTAGTGCCATCATCACCAGTAGCAGTGGTTAATCAGTGCAAGAGGCCCACACATCTGCCAGGTCTCCAGATGCCTACTCCCTCAACCATTTGATCAGGACATATTTATAACCCACTGTGTCACAACACAGAGGCACATTAAGCCCAGTCCACTGGCAGGCATAGGAAAACAGATGCTACATCAACAGATGATTGGCAAGCCACCACAGCACTCCCTACAAATCCCCTGTCCATCCATCTATCCATACCCCTTCCCCCCAAATCTCTGAGGAACAAATTCACCATAATGCAGACGAGATGTCAATTCCGCTTTGATGTAATGTGTTCTAGTATGTCAAATCTTTTAGACCTGGGGAAAGATTGCATTATATTATCATCTGCTAAATAAATGACCATCGGACTAGAAGGTTTGTTATGTTTAGGAATCAGGTGACATATTATAGACCATGAGATCAAAAGAAAACGTAAAATGACTGCCTGTTACTAAACGACTAGGTATGATGCCATCTTATACGGTTGTCAACACGGACAATATCCGAGCTGCATATGTCGTACAGGTAGCTAGCGATACTTGATGTGATGTTGCTACAAATCCCCAATGGTTAGCTAATTGACAAACGTTTCCCCTTCCTATAGGCAATACGCCACATTTACATTAACAGTAGGCAGTCACACTGCACTAGTTTGCTTGCATTTCCAATTGAGGAAATATGACATCCCTCAAATAATATGAATAACAATGTCGCATGTTGCTGCAATACCTATTGCTACTGTCTAATGAAATAAGTGCCAATGTCCATCTTAGAGTGGACAAGGTTTATTTCCTTAATTTTATTTTTCTTCCTTGACATATGAAAAACTTCTAAAGGCCATGGCTCTCCTTCCTTGTGGCAAAATATAATTGGACACAGGCAACTGGTGGGAGAGTCACACTGTTGGAGGTTAAAGACACTGCTGTAAAGGGATCATGTCACTTTTTATTCCCACTCCTGGCCTTGACCAGGAACCTGACAGCCAGGGTCAGCCTGGGACATGTAATTAAAAATCTTAAGAGTCTATTGACGCGTCCGTGTGTCAGTCTTAGTAACATAATTGAAAAAAAAAACATCAACATCTGTTACTTTTAGCTAGAGATCAGTGGAGGCTGCTGAGGGGAGGACGACTCATAATAATGGCTGGAATGGAGTATAATGGCTGGAATGGAGTGAATGGAATGGTATCAAATGTGTTTGATACCATTCCATTTACTCCATTACAGCCATTATTCTGAGCCGTTCTCCCCTCAGCAGCCGCCACTGCTAGAAATATCAGTTTTTTTGCATGGGCTGTGTCTCAATTCACCACAATCCATCTGCATCTGCGGTGGAAAGTAGCAGAGATACAGGAGACCAGGAGACATCCCCAAATCAGTTTTCTCAGGAAGGTGCCAAACGGTTTGGTCTACTAACTAATATGACCACTCTCTGGAAAGATGAGCCTCTCACGAACAAGACAGTGTTCTCATGCTCTATGACTCATCTGAAGGTACCGGTAAAGAAAATGAATGGAAGTGTGTAGGTAGTTTTGCGTATAATAATACACACATATACAGTGGGGGGAAAAAAGTATTTAGTCAGCCACCAATTGTGCAAGTTCTCCCACTTAAAAAGATGAGAGAGGCCTGTAATTTTCATCATAGGTACACGTCAACTATGACAGACAAATTGAGGGAAAAAAATCCAGAAAATCACATTGTAGGATTTTTTATGAATTTATTTGCAAATTATGGTGGAAAATAAGTATTTGGTCACCTACAAACAAGCAAGATTTCTGGCTCTCACAGACCTGTAACTTCTTCTTTAAGAGGCTCCTCTGTCCTCCACGCGTTACCTGTATTAATGGCACCTGTTTGAACTTGTTATCAGTATAAAAGACACCTGTCCACAACCTCAAACAGTCACACTCCAAATTCCACTATAGCCAAGACCAAAGAGCTGTCAAAGGACACCAGAAACAACATTGTAGACCTGCACCAGGCTGGGAAGACTGAATCTGCAATAGGTAAGCAGCTTGGTTTGAATAAATCAACTGTGGGAGCAATTATTAGGAAATGGAAGACATACAAGACCACTGATAATCTCCCTCGATCTGGGGCTCCACGCAAGATCTCACCCCGTGGGGTCAAAATGATCACAAGAACGGTGAGCAAAAATCCCAGAACCACACGGGGGGACCTAGTGAATGACCTGTAGAGAGCTGGGACCAAAGTAACAAAGCCTACCATCAGTAAAACACTACGCCGCCAGGTACTCAAATCCTGCAGTGCCAGACGTGTCCCCCTGCTTAAGCCAGTACATGTCCAGGCCCGTCTGAAGTTTGCTAGAGTGCATTTGGATGATCCAGAAGAGGATTGGGAGAATGTCATATGGTCAGATGAAACCAAAATAGAACTTTTTGGTAAAAACTCAACTCGTCGTGTTTGGAGGACAAAGAATGCTGAGTTGCATCCAAAGAACACCATACCTACTGTGAAGCATGGGGGTGGAAACATCATGCATTGGGGCTGTTTTTCTGCAAAGGGACCAGAACGACTGATCCGCGTAAAGGAAAGAATGAATGGGGCCATTTATCATGAGATTTTGAGTGAAAACCTCCTTCCATCAGCAAGAGCATCGAAGATGAAATGCGGCTGGGTCTTTCAGCATTACAATGATCCCAAACACACCGCCTGGGCAACGAAGGAGTGGCTTCGTAAGAAGCATTTCAAGGTCCTGGAGTGTCCTAGCCAGTCTCCAGATCTCAACCACATAGAAAATCTTTGGAGGGAGTTGAAAGTCTGTGTTGCCCAGCGACAGCCCCAAAACATCACTGCTCTAGAGGAGATCTGTATGGAGGAATGGGCCAAAATACCAGAAACAATGTGTGAAAACCTTGTGAAGACTTACAGAAAACGTTTGACCTGTGTCATTGCCAACAAAGGGCATACAACAAACTATTGAGAAACTTTTGTTATTGACCAAATACTTATTTTCCACCATAATTTGCAAATACATTCATTAAAAATCCTACAATGTGATTTTCTGGATTTATTTTTCTCATTTTGTCTGTCATAGTTGACGTGTACCTATGATGAAAATTACAGGCCTCTCTCATCTTTTTAAGTGGGAGAACTTGCACAATAGGTGGCTGACTAAATACATATATGCCCAATATATGCTAGCTACTGCTTCGAAATTGAAACAGTTTGTAAGGTAGCTAGCTAATTTAGCTTTCAGCAACAGTATTGACAATTTGCTATTTTTACCTAGCTAGCTAGACCATAGTACTATGATGATGGCATGTAGCTGGCTAACTAGCTACTACCATAACCAGATAGCTAGCTAGTGAATCCAGATAGCACTACAATTAGCTTGCTAGCTAGCTAGCTTGGCTTAGTTTTCATCCATGGTATGACCATCTTAAAACAATTCCATATGTTAGCTTAGTAGAACCCCCCGTGAGATGGGAGCTCCCAAAGTTTGGTTCCTAATGGGCAGAAAATGACTGCAGACTGGCAAATAGGCCACTGGCATTGAACCCGGGATAATGGATCACCTGTCAGTCCGCATTTATACAGGGATATTTTTCACTAGGTGAAATAATGGGTAGTGTCAGTCTTTACTCTGAAATGACATTGATATTCCTCATAACTTTCTGGTAAAACCGGGTCATACAGTACATTGTGCTGACTAGGGTTAATTATGTCATCGATACAGTTTACAATAATAAAAGTGAGAAGATTCTAGTATCTGTGATGTATACTGTTTACTGTACCTTGCTTTCTCAAAACTGATTCCACAAATGCTTGTATAGATTTTTTCTTCTACATATTTTGAAGATCAGAATGGTTTTACAAACACAATCTTGATAAGTAAATATATTAACACATATAGGAGAATGTCTCACTTATAACACCACTATAGCGACAGGGGCTCTAGCACCATAAACTAGCAAGAAAAAACTCCATTATTTATCACCGTTGCAGGGTGTTAAATCAACATCAGTGGTGTGAGGGGAAAATTGAAATTTTATCAAATAACCAGCAGTTCATCACCTCTCTCCTCCAGCACTGTTGTTTAGTGGGGAGTGGAGGAGAGGAGCGGGGACAGGCGGGGACGAGACACAAGGGAGAGGGAAAGGTCAGCAGGGTCTCCGTTCCACTTATGTCTGAGTGTGAAGCTGAATAAATTGCAGAGGCAAAACAAGGGATGGCTTCCTCCCCTGTGATTCCAGCACTGCCACCATATCCTGTTCTCCTGTTTGGCAGCTGCTTTTTGTTTTGTCCCCCCACCGCCTCTGATTTTCTTATTTATTTTTGATATTTTTCTAACTGCAGTTGTCTGAAATCAGCATCTGGGTACAGGGAGCTTTTGTTGTTTCTTGGAGTGCTCCAAAACCTATGTCTACTTCCTCATACTGGGCTTTATCAATTCAACACATGTACCATTACATCAGAAAGATGGCACAGGCAAAGTATACAAAACCTGCTCTTGATGTTTTCAATGTTAGAACAGGAGGAACAACAGCATTGGAAGCTGATGAATATCAAATGAACATTTGCATAAACCTGGCGTAAAATCTGTTTGTAATTGATTATTCAGAACATTTTTTTCTACTGTTTATCTCCAACTCATTCATGCATGATTCATAATAACTTCCATCTCATATTCATGATTAAAATGGTTTTGAGGTGCTTTATGACAGATTAACAAGGTTGTCGAAGACCTGTAGCAGTGGCTCACCTTTCACCCATGCCCTATCTCATCTGGACAAGAGGAATACCTACGTAAGAATGCTGTTCATTGACTTTAGCTCAGCATTCAACACCATAGTACCCTCCAAACTCATCATCAAGCTTGAGGCCCTGGGTCTCAACCCCGCCCTGTGCAATTGGGTCCTGGAATTCCTGACGGGCCGCCCCCAGGTGGTAAAGGTAGGAAACAACATCTCCACTTGGCTGATCCTCAACACTGGGGCCCCACAAGGGTGTGTGCTCAGCTCCCTCCTGTACTCTCTGTTCACCCATGCCTGCTTAGCCATAGATATTACTCGCTAGATATTGCTGCACTGTCGGAACTAGAAGCAGAAGCATTTCGCTACACTCGCAATAACATCTGCTAACCATGAGCATATGACCGATACATTTGATTTGATTTGATACCAAGAGTTGAACAATAGATGAAGACAGCAAAAAATGCATTTTAATAAATTAATGATAAAAGTAACCTTATTACAACAAAGTTCTGAACTACTTTGTAATTACTTCCAAAAACCTTTCATGATGTAGTCTACTAAAATGATGATGTTACATTTTGCAATTATGAGGCAAAGCACTGAATGTAATGAGTCCAATAAGTTCAGTGTACATTCTGCTAGACACGTCAATTACTAATTATTCTGTTAAATGAGCAAAAGGCAGTGTTTATTTATTCATAAGCAATTACATGCATATAAACCCCTTCGTCATTTTTCCCATTCTCTGACAGTGGTCTAGACAGCATCACTCTGCTTTGCTACCCTTGAAATTATAACAGGACCAGCTGCTCCAAAATTCCATAACATGCCTCCTGTTTGCAATAGGGCACTTAAATAATACTACATAAAATGTGGCAAAGAAATTAACTTTTTGTCCTGAATACAAAGTGTTATGTTTGGGGCAAATCCAACACAACATATCATTGAGTACCAACCTTCATATTTTCAAGCATGGTGGTGGCTGCATCATACTATGGGTATGCTTGTCATCGGCACAGGCAAAATCCTGGAGGAAAACCTGGTCCAGTCTGCTTTCCAAAAGACATTGGGTGACCAATTCAACTTTCAGCAGGACAATAACCTAAAACACAAGGCCAAATCTACTATTATCTGGACGATGTAGTCGCATACCAAGACGACATTGAATGTTGCTGACAGGTGTATAAAATCGAGCACACCGCCATGCAATCTCCATAGACAAACATTGGCAGTAGAATTACCTTACTGAAGAGCTCAGTGACTTTCAACGTGGCACTGTCATAGGCACAGGAGTTTGGTGGCACCTTAATTGGAGATAACTGGCTCGTGGTAATGACTGGAGCAGAAATCAGTGGAATGGTACCAAATACATCAAACACATGATTTCCAGGTGTTTGATGCCATTCCATTTGCTCCGTTACGGCCATTATTCTGAGCCATTCTCCCCTCAACAGCCTCCACTGGTCATAGGATGCCACCTTTCCAACAAGTCAGTTCGTCAAATTTCTGCCTTGCTAGAGCTGCCCCGGTCAACTGTAAGTGCTGTTATTGTGAAGTGGAAATGTCTAGGAGTAACAACGGCTCAGTCGCGAAGTGATAGGCCACACAAGCGCTAGTGCTGAAGCGTGTAGCACGTTAAAATAGTTTGTTTTCGATTTCAAAACTCACTACAGAGCTCCAAACTGCCTCTGGAAGCAACGTCAGTAAAATAATGTTTGTCGGGAGCGCCATGGCCGAGCAGCCGCACACAAGCCTGAGATCACCATGCGCAACGCCAAGCGTCGGCTGGAGTGGTGTAAAGCTCGCCACCATTGGACTCTGGAGCAGTGGAAACACGTTTTCTGGAGTGATGAATCACGCTTCACCATCTGGCAGTCCGACGGAGGAATATGGGTTTGGCGGATGCCAGTAGAACGCTACCTGCCCCAATGCATAGTGCCAACTGTAAAGTTTGGTAGAGGAGGAATACTGTTCTGGGGTTGTTTTTCATGGTTCAGGCTCCTTAGTTCCAGTGAAGGGAAATCTTAACGCTACAGTATACAATGACATTCTAGAACATTCTGTGCTTCCAACTTTGTGGCAACAGTTTGGGGAAGGCCCTTTCCTGTTTCAGCATGACAATGCCCCCGTGCTCAAAGCGAAGTCCATACAGAAATGGTTTGTCGAGATCGGTGTGGAAGACCTTGACTGGTCTGCACAGAGCCCTGACCTCAACCCCATCGAACACTTTTGGGAACGCCGACTGCGAGCCAGGTCTAATCGTTCAACATCAGTGCCCGACCTCACTAATGCTCTTGTGGCTGAATTGAAGCAAATCCCTGCAGCAATGTTCCAACATCTAGTGGGAAGCCTTCCCAGAAGAGTGGAGGCTGCTGTAGCAGCAAAGGGGGGACCAATTCCATATTAATGTCCATGATTTTGGAATGAGATGTTCGACGAGCAGGTGTCCACATACTTTTGGTCATGTAGTGTACATTTAAGAACATTAACATGTACATTTCCTTGCGTTTTCTCTGGACGTGAGGACTGAAAAGACCCCTGTCTGGTGGGGTAAGTGTGTGTGTCAGTGCTGTGTGTAAGGTGACTATGCAGACAATTTTGAATTTCCAACACATTAATGTTTCTTATAAAAACAAGAAGTGACGCAGTCAGCCTTTCCTAAACTCTTAGCCAAAAGAGACTGGCATGCCTAGTATTAATATTAGCGCTCTGATTACAATGAAGAGCAAGATGTGCCGCTCTGTTCTGGGCCAGCTGCAGCTTAACTAGGTCCTTTTTTGCGGCACTTGACCATATGACTGGACAATAATCAAGATAAGATAAAACTAGAGCCTGCGGGACTTGCTTTGTGGCGTGTGGTGTCAATAAAGCAGAGTATCTCTTTATTACGGACAGACCTCTCCCCATCTTTACAACCATTGCATCTATGATTTGTAAACTGTCATGTTTTGACCATGACAGTTTACAATCTAAGGTAAAACCAAGTAATTTAGTATCCTCAAGTTGTTCAACAGCCACACCATTCATTACCAGATTCAGCTGAGGTCCAGAACTTAGGGAATGATTTGTACCTGTCACGAACCGGCTCAAAGTTCGTAACAAAAAGGGAGACACCGTGGAGACAAGGAATACCAAAATATATATTTATTAACTAAAGCAAACTAAGTCTAATTAACAATGGTGTGTGTAATCAGTAATCAGTAGTGTAAGTGAGTGTTTTGCATGCATAAATGTAATAATGCAAGGTGTTGAAAGGTGCCAAAGCAAACAACCAAAAACCACAAAACTACCACAACAAAAATCAATCAAGGTGTCTGCATGGAGAGAGTCTCCCCGATGAATGTAGAAGAGGTCCATTTATCCTGGGACATACCCGGGCCCAGGTGTTTCCCATGTAGCTGACGACCCTCCCAACTCCGCCCACCGGCATCCTAATAAGGAAACAAGAGCAAAGAGAGAGAATACGGCAGACAGAGTGGGAGGGTCGTCACACCCCCCCATAAAACCGGGGACCAACAAGGACCCCGGAACAACGTACCAGCCTCTGCGTCCCAAACTGACAAATTGTTACATGTTCACACCTCCACTTGCCCCAGCCAACATCCTCCTCCCCAGACCTCAGCAACCTTTATACACATGAAGCAACGTTTAAGAGGAAAGAAGAACACAAGACTAGGAGGGAACAGACAGGAAAGATAGAACATGACAAAACCAAACAATGGTCAGTCACATAAACATTCAGGAACAAGGCGCACGAGAGAGCGCATCAGCAATCACGTTATCAGTCCCCCGGATGTGCCGCACATCTAGATGGAAGGATTGTAAAAATAAACACCATCTCATTATCCTCTGATTAGGACACATCATGGACCTCAAAAAGGTGAGAGGGTTATGGTCGGTGTAGACCACAATAGGTACTACTCCCGACCCGACATACACTTCGAAGTGTTGCAGCGCCCATATGAGTGCTAACGCTTCTTTTTCAATGACCGAATAGTTCAACTGATAATGGTTAAACTTTTTGGAAAAGAAACTAACAGGCCTCTCAACCCCAGACACATCTGCTTGCAGCAAAACTGCACCTGCCCCCACATGACTAGCATCCACCTGCAAGGTAAATGACAAATCCACACGAGGAGCAGCCAGTACCAGAGTTGAGGTAAGCAACCTCTTTGCATCTTCAAAAGCCTGTTGACAACGAGAAGACCATACGTACACAGCCTTATCTTTCAGCAAATCTGTCAAGGGAGCGACCACAGTAGAGAAGTTCCTACAAAAACCACGATAATACCCAATCATTCCCAAGAAATGCATCAGTTCCTTTTTAGTAGTTGGTAGTGGAAAAGCATAAATAGCTACCACTTTAGCCCGAACAGGATGCACTTCACCCTGCCCAACCACCTTTCCAAGGTATGTAACAGTCGCCTGAGCAAACTCACATTTAGCCAAATGTATCGTGAGGCGACCTGCAGCCAGACATTCGAACAAGGCTTGAATACGGGACAGATGTTCCTCCCAAGTATCTTCATATATCACTACATCGTCCAGATAAACAGTGCACCCGGCCAGACCAGAGACAACCCTGTTCATAAGTCGCTGAAAAGTGGCAGGTGCATTATGCAGGCCAAAACTCATACGAATACGAGTACAGACCAAGAGGTGTAATAAAGGCAGAGATTTCACGTGCCCTACAGTGGCACCTATAAATTAAATAATAATAAATAAATTAGTCATTTAGCAGACGCTCTTATCCAGAGCGACTTACAGGAGCAATTAGGGTTAAGTGCCTTGCTCAAGGGAACATCAACAGATTTTTCACCTAGTCGGCTCTGGGATTAGAACCAGCGACCTTTCGGTTACTGGCACAACGCTTTTAACCACTAAGCTACCTGCCGCCCCACCTGCCAATAGCCCTTTAACAGGTCAAATTTGCTCACAAACTTAGCTGCGCCGACTTGATCAACGCAGTCCTCCATCCGAGGAAGAGGAAATGAATCCGGCTTAGTGACATCGTTTACCTTACGGTAGTCCGTACAAAATCTGTTTGTTCCATCCGATTTACTGACCAAGATACAGGGAGAAGCCCAACTGGAGAAAGAAGGCTCTGCTATTTTACTCTCCAGCATGTACCTGACCTCAGCATCCAGACAACGCAGTTTCTCTGAAGAAACTCTATAGAACCGTTGACGAATGGGGTCAGCATCTCCAATGTCAATATCATGTTCTATTAAGTTTGTACGTGTAGGTGTATCAGAAAACAAACCTGGAAATCTCCGAATCAAACCAACCATCTCTTTCTGCCCATCAACAGGTAGATGAGTAAGAAGGCTATCTAAAATCTCCAGTGTCTCTGAATTTTTCAATCTACCCTGCAGTATGCAATCGTCGGGACCAGAAACATCTTCCTCCTCCTGCACAGACCTAGAATGACCAGAACCCAGGGAAATAACAGTATCAGCCAAAAGAACAGTCTAGCCGTCCTCTGTAGACTCCCACTGTTCAGTCTCAGAGGAACGTGCATAATAGGGTTTTAACAAATTTACATGGCACAGTTGGTGTGCTTTCCTCCATTCTGGAGTGGCAACTAGATAATTTTGCTCAGTGTACTGGCGCACCACTTGGCTTGAAAATGAGAACCAATAATTGGCAGCAGAGCCAGAACCTGATCACCTGGACTAAAGTGACGAGGCTCAGCTCGGCGATCATATACAGTGGGGAAAAAAAGTATTTAGTCAGCCACCAATTACGCAAGTTCTCCCACTTAAAAAGATGAGAGAGGCCTGTAATTTTAATCATAGGTACACGACAACTATGACAGACAAATTGAGGAAAAAAATTCCAGAAAATCACATTGTAGGATTTTTAATGAATTTATTTGCAAATTATGGTGGAAAATAAGTCTTTGGTCACCTACAAACAAGCAAGATTTCTGGCTCTCACAGACCTGTAACTTCTTCTTTAAGAGGCTCCTCTGTCCTCCACGCATTACCTGTATTAATGGCACCTGTTTGAACTTGTTATCAGTATAAAAGACACCTGTCCACAACCTCAAACAGTCACACTCCAAACTCCACTATGGCCAAGACCAAAGAGCTGTCAAAGGACACCAGAAACAACATTGTAGACCTGCACCAGGCTGGGAAGACTGAATCTGCAATAGGTAAGCAGCTTGGTTTAAAGAAATCAACTGTGGGAGCAATTATTAGGAAATGGAAGACATACAAGACCACTGATAATCTCCCTCGATCTGGGGCTCCACGCAAGATCTCACCCCGTGGGGTCAAAATGATCACAAGAACGGTGAGCAAAAATCCCAGAACCACACGGGGGGACCTAGTGAATGACCTGCAGAGAGCTGGGACCAAAGTAACAAAGCCTACCATCAGTAACACACTATGCCGCCAGGGACTCAAATCCTGCAGTGCCAGACGTGTCCCCCTGCTAAGCCAGTACATGTCCAGGCCCGTCTGAAGTTTGCTAGAGTGCATTTGGATGATCCAGAAGAGGATTGGGAGAATGTCATATGGTCAGATGAAACCAAAATATAACTTTTTGGTAAAAACTCAACTCGTCGTGTTTGGAGGACAAAGAATGCTGAGTTGCATCCAAAGAACACCATACCTACTGTGAAGCATGGGGGTGGAAACATCATGCTTTGGGGCTGTTTTTCTGCAAAGGGACCAGGACGACTGATCCGTGTAAAGGAAAGAATGAATGGGGCCATTTATTGTGAGATTTTGAGTGAAAACCTCCATCCATCAGCAAGAGCATTGAAGATGAAACGTGGCTGGGTCTTTCAGCATGACAAGGATCCCAAACACACCGCCCGGGCAACGAAGGAGTGGCTTCGTAAGAAGCATTTCAAGGTCCTGGAGTGGCCTAGCCAGTCTCCAGATCTCAACCCCATAGAAAATCTTTGGAGGGAGTTGAAAGTCCGTGTTGCCCAGCGACAGCCCCAAAACATCACTGCTCTAGAGGAGATCTGCATGGAGGAATGGGCCAAAATACCAGCAACAGTGTGTGAAAACCTTGTGAAGACTTACAGAAAACGTTTGACCTGTGTCATTGCCAACAAAGCGTATATAACAAAGTATTGAGAAACTTTTGTTATTGACCAAATACTTATTTTCCACCATAATTTGCAAATAAATTCATTAAAAATCCTACAATGTGATTTTCTGGATTTTTTTTTCTCATTTTGTCTGTCATAGTTGACGTGTACCTATGATGAAAATTACAGGCGTCTCTCATCTTTTTAAGTGGGAGAACTTGCACAATTGGTGGCTGACTAAATACTTTTTTCCCCCACTGTATGCTCTTCATCCTGTCCTGTGAAGATGATAGCTTCTCTTTAGCCATTTCAACAGCGGCATACAAGCGTCGCCGAAAATCACACACATATGATAACAGGGACTGAGGAGGCTCGGGAGACTTCCAGTCATCCTGGAGAACAGATAAAAGCCCATGCACCCTATGTCCAAACACGAGGTCATTTGGGCTAAAACCCGTGCTCTCCTGTGAAACCTCCATAGCGGCTAACAGTAACCAAGGCAACCCCTCCTCCCAATCCTTATCCATCTCAGTACAATAAGCTCTCAACAAAGACTTAAGTGTTTGATGAAAACGTTCCAGTGCTCCTTGACTTTGCGCATCATAGGCGCTAGACAAGTTGTGTTTAATATGGAGCTGTTGGAGAACCTGACCAAAGAGATTAGAGGTGAAATTAGATCCTTGATCACTTTGAATGACCTTAGGGATTCCAAACAGTGAGAGAAACTGAGTCAAAGCTTTTAACACAGACTTAGTCGTGATAGACCGGAGAGGATAGGCAGCAGGAAACCTAGTGGTCTGACACATCACAGTCAACAAATAATTACTACCCTTTTTAGAACAAGGCAGAGGACCAACACAGTCAATAATCAGATACTCAAAAGGTTTACTGAGTACAGGAATAGGAAACAGTGGTACCGGCTTGATAGCTTGATTAGGTTTACCAGTTAATTGACAGGTGTGACAAGTTTTGATGAAATCAGAAACATCCCTCTTTAATCTTGGCCAAAATAAATGTCTTAATATGTGATTGTAGGTTTTCCTCACACCCATATATCCAGCAACGTCGTTGTGAGAAGTTGTCAACACCAACTCACAAAGCTTAACTGGTACCACAACCTGACTAATCGCCTCCCCCAGAAAACAACTACCATGAGACATCCACTTTCTCATCAGGACCTCCTCTTGGAGAAAATAACCCTGTGCGACATATCCCAACTGTTCCACAGGCACAATTTGGTCCCGCAACTCAGTCCGTTGCACCTCGATTAAATCAGAGCGGGATACAGATAACGGGATTACAGGGAAAACAGTAACAGACTTCATTGTGGTATTCTCGTTAGCCAGTTCCGTGACCAGATCGCCATGGATAATAGAACGCGTCACTGCACACGCAGAGAACACCTCTGGGAAATTCTGCGCACTCTCATCAGGAATCCCTACAATTGATGGCTTAGTGGAAACCACTAAAGATGGAAACACGATAGGCCACACACGCTCCCCAGCCAAGTTATTTCCAAGGATCACGTCAATACCCTCAATAGGCAATGAAGGACGCACCCCCACAACAACCTCACCTTTCACCAGTCCACAATCCAACATCAGTTTATGCAATGGAACTGACAGTGTTCAAACCTAATCCCCTAATTAGAACACTATTCCCCGAATCAGTCTCCGCAGAGAAGGGTAACACAGATTCCAACACAAATGATTCAGAGGCCCCTGTATCTCTTAGGATCTTCACTGGCACTAGGTTATTTCTTCCTAACATAGACACAAAAGCCTCCGTAATGAAAGGTAAATAGTCTGGATAAATATGGCCTTTCACATGGCCCTGGGCATGAGACAATGTGTCAGTAGTGAACTGATGTGGAACAGGTGCAGCTAACGCCGTAGGCTTAGATTTAACATAAGCACCTGTACCTGTAATGACCTAAGAACCGGACATTCATTTTTCCAATGACCTAAGTCTTGACAGTAGTGACACTCTTGACCAAAGTCAGTTTTACCACGGGAATCGGGCTCAACCCTAGTTGAATGAAACTCTGCCCGGGAACCGAAGTATCTCGGCGAGCGAGGCCCAAATCTCTGCGAACTCCCCCACTCACTCCGAATACGGTGTTCTGCAAAAACATTTTTGTGAGTCAACACATATTCATCTGCCAAAACCGCAGCTTCAGCGACAGTCTTTATTTTTCGTTCGTTAACGTACGTCTCTATACGATCAGGGATTGTGTCCTTAAATTGCTCTAACATAATCAGATCACACAGCCCTTGGAAAGTCATAACTGCAGAGGCGGAACACCAGCGATTAAACTGTGAAGATAATTTTCGCGCAAACTCAACATGTGTCTGCTGATCATCCCTTTTTAAAGTTCTAAATCGTTGGCGGTAAGCCTCAGTGACCAATTCGTAACTCTGTAACACAGCCGTTTTAACCTTATCATAACTGACACTGTCGGCTACACTAAGAGCTGAAAATGCTTCTTGCGCTTTACCAGTCAGCACACACTGCAACATCAAAGTGCGGTCAGAATCAGGCCAACTACTAGCGTCAGCAACACGCTCAAACAACGAAAATAATGTCTCAGGGTCCTTTTTATTAAACTGAGGCAACAACCGTAAGTTCCCAACAATATCAAATGTGTCTGGGTTACGAACAAAAGAGGAACTACAATAAATGTGGCCTCAGGATATGCGGTATGCAGTTTGCACATAGACAGGGTAGTTCCTTGAGAACCATCGCAGTGTCGGCTTGGGGTGGAATATACATGGCAGTGACGATGACCGAAGAAAATGATCTTGGAAGGTAATGCGGTCAGCATTTGATGGTGAGGTATTCCAGAACAGGGGAACAAAAGGACTTGAGTTCCTGTACGTTATCACAATCACACCATGAGTTGCTAATAAGGAAACAAACCCCTCCGCCTTTCTTTTTCCCAGAGAGTTCTTGCTTCCTGTCCGCGTGATGGATGGCGAACCCCGATGGCTGAATGGAGGGGTTAACCAACCGTTTGCAAGGTCCTCTTGTTAAAGTCGTTGCGTTGCCTGAACTGTAGCTGTTAAAGACATAACAAATATTATACTGTATAATACAGTTTTATAAAGCAAATAAGTAACATAACTGTGGTAATTCTAAAGTTAAAAAGGACTGTATTAAATTGTTACTATTTTAGTCACGAGCTGGTGTGTGATGTCACCAATTTTTCCAGATGCTTATGAATTCTTCAAATGTGGATTTGAAACTATTCAAACTAGTTGGATGTGTTTTCATTGTGAAATGCTAGAATATATTTCTATAAAAAATAACCTAAAATAAAGGATGACATTCTGTATTGTTGCCTCATATTCAGAATTGGTATGTTTTATGTGCTTATTCATTTGGCTATCTCAGTGGCTGCAGAACATCCAGAGCTATTGTTGCTGTAAGAGATATTTAATCATCTTCAGCGCTGTTCTTTAGAACATAAAATATTCACATGAGAAATGATTGTCTAACCATAAAAAACAATAAAATACCCACTATTTTACCTTCTGTTACCTTCAGCAACTCAGCCCTGATCTCCTGTGTTGTTGAGAGGAAGTTGCTGGACAGGCATTTGTATATCTGGACCACAGTAGCCTGGTGCTTGCATGGAGTTCATGTGTGCTCAACTGGACAAGTACAGAGGTCCATCTCCATGTCCACAGTGTAGGTCTGACCTGGTGTGGTGCCCTTCACCCTGTACTGCTTCTCCCCCACCTGACAGACATTACGAGAGAGGATAGACAACTTATGATGCAAGCTATAAGATACAACAAACAAAGAAAAGCTCAACCTCGACAAGACGGTGCTGCTCTTCCTACCGGGGAAGGCCTGCCCGCTCAAAGACCTCTCCATCATGGTTGACAACTCCACAGTGTCGCCCTCCCAGAGTGCAAAGAACCTTGGCGTGATCCTGGACAACACCCTGTCGTTATCAGCAAACATCAAAGCAGTGACCCGCTCCTGTAGGTTCATGCTCTACAACATTCGTAGAGTACGACCCTACCTCACACAGGAAGCGGCGCAGGTCCTAGTCTAGGCACTTGTCAACTCGCTGTTGGCTGGGCTCCCCGCTTGTGCCATCAAACTCCTGCAACTTATCCAGAACGATGCAGCCCTCCTGGTTTTCAACCTTCCCAAGTTCTCCCATGTCAACCCGCTCCTCCGCATATTCCACTGGCTTTCAGTCGAAGCTTGCATCCACTACAAGACCATGGTGCTTGCCTACGGAGCAGCAAGAGGAACTGCCCCTCCCAATCTTCAGGCTATGCTCAAACCCTACACCCCAACCCGAGCACACCGTTCTGCCACCTCTGGTCTTTTGGCCCTCCCACCCCTACGGCAGGGCAGCTCCCGCTCAGCCCAGTCCAAGCTCTTCTCTGTCCTTTTTGATGGCACGCGCCTGGCTGAGGGTCTCTGAATCTATCCAATCACCGCTCTCATGCTGTTGACCAATGATGCAGACTTATGAGGCTGGAATTATGCTCCTAGCAGAAACTGGGCATGGTTTGTGCTAACCTAATATGGGGAACAAATACTCATTTCAGACAGTGCGGATAACAGGGAATTGTCAAAGGCTTAGAACCCAATTTCAGCCAATAAGATTGCAGATTTCTCCAAACAAAATTAGGCTACCACATTTATAATTTGAGTGTAAAAATAGCAATGAAAAATGCACCATCTAAAATTTACCACCCTGTGGTTCAAACCATAAATAATGATTTATCCTTGCACAGCCTCAGTAGAGGCCAACGGAATATAGCATTTCAAAAACTCCAAACCACCTTTATTATACCATTTCATTTTATGGACATAAAGATGAAGAAAAGCTTTTTCAAAGCAAATACAGCCCATTACTCATGGAGACACCCTAGGGCCTAGGCTGTTTGCTGTTGTTGTTCATGGACCTCTTTGCAGTCTACTCTCACCAGGTTTTCTGTCCCTTCATATTCCTAGATTCAAATAATGATAAAATAAATAAAAAATGGTTTTCAATTAGGGTGGTTCAAACCTGGTTGCAATATGCCCTTTAAATATTCAGTTTAATCATTATTTGATGTAATATTACTTTTAGTATTCTATTTTATTGGAAATGGTAAAGCCAATGCATTGCACTACATTGACTACTGTATTCCCCCATCCTCCTAAGTAATGACAGCAATGCATTAGTTTGTGTGCATTAAAATATTCCATACATATTTTAGTGACATACATTTTTAATTGGCTATGTTGGTGAAGGGAATTAATATACTACGACAAGCAACTCCATTTATGTCAAGTCTGACGCTTGTTGTTGATAAAGCGTGTGTGTGCGAACACGTGTCATACATATCTCAATCCACCCAGAGAGATTTATTAAAAACACTGTTTATTTAGTCTATTTATGCACACCTAACTTCTGATTCATACAGTACATTATTTTCTCTGAAGAACTACAGTTTCATTACAGAGCACAATTACGTAAATTACATAATTAGCACTTAGCTTACAAATCTCTTTTTTTTTTTGACAAAATTGTTTTATTGTATGGACACCAGTAGTTCTACTAAGGCTCATACACTCACTTTCAGAATGTTGTTGAAATATAAGAGGCCAAAATACCCTCAAATCTTGTCACTTTTCTAACATGAACAAGATAACCTGAGACTGCTCCGATTAGTATGACGTCGGAATATTCAAGACTTCCTCATTTCACAAGACGTCACTGTTGAGTAATGGAATGGCTTGATGATTGATTTCATCAATCTGAGCAATCAGCTGCATATTGTTAATTTCCTCTGTGCCAGAATCGTTCCTCCTTGATTAATCTTTGAAGGTCTCAGCAGTATTCTTTCAACAGCACAGCTCTTGGTGGCAGTTGCTGCAATCAGGTTCAAAGCACTATAGGCAAAGAATAAATACATCTTCAGTCTTGGACAGCTGGACAATACAGTAAAACAAATGCACTGAAATGAAACCACTACCATAATTTACATACGCATCACTGTAACCTCACCTACAACCATTGTCAAAATTCCTTGAGAGAAAAAAAAATAATAATAAAAAAAAATGTGTATATATATATATATATATATATATATATATATATATATACAGTAACAGTCAAACGTTTGGACACGCCTACTCATTCAAGGGTTTTTCTTTATTTTTACTATTTTCTACATTGTAGAATAATAGTGATGACATCAACACTATGAAATAACACATATGGAGTCATGTAGTAACCAAAAAAGTGATAAACAAATTTAAATATATTATATATTCGAGATTCTTCAACGTAGCAACCCTTTGCCTTGATGACAGCTTTGCACACTCTTGGCATTCTCTCAACCAGCTTCATGAGGAATGCTTTTCAAAAGTCTACTGTCCAACTCATCCCAAACCATCTCAATTGGGTTGAGGTCAGGTGATTGTGGAGGCCAGGTTTTCTGAAGCAGCACTCCATCACTCTTCTTGATCAAATAGGCCTTACACAGCCTGGATGTCAGCTTCCTGCTTCCCCTGTTTGTCTCCTGGCCTCTAGAGGTCAGCTGTGTTCCCCTTTGCCTTAGTTTTTCCTCATGTGTCCTAATTAGCTTATCTATGTCACCTGTGCCTTGTTTCCCCTTGAGTATTTTAGCTGTGTGTTTTCCCCTTGTTTCTCACTTGGTTATTGCGTCCTGTCTATGTGTCTCCTGCTTTGTCCCACCGTATCAGTCCTAGTAAGTTATTCGAAGTTATCTTTAGTTTGTTTTTCTCCCCTCGGGGAGTTGTTTTGTTTTGCCTCCTGTTTTGAACATTAAATCTACTTACCTGGAGTATTGCCTGGGGTGTTTCATTTGGGTCCTACAAACATCTCCTCTGTGGCAAGGGGTAGTACCCCCAGCTCTACACATTTGAGACCGGAGTTCTAGCCCGGCTTGTGACAGAATAACCAAGTCAATCATGGACCCAGGAACACTCAGTTCCCAGGACCTGTTGGCGGTGATCATTCGACATGAGGCTTCTTTCCAGCGCCATGAAGCCGTTCTCAGCCGACAAGAGGAGCTGATGGCTAGACATTCTCAACTCCTGGCCGAAATGATGAGTTCCCTTCACCAGCTCTTTGAACGCCTCCTTGGTTCTCCCCCTTCCCCCGGTCACCTCCCAGTGACGACAGGCCTTCTCGGTTGGCGGAGCCCCGACTACCACCTCCCAAGCCCTTTTCTGGGGATCCAAGCTCTTGTCAGGGTTTCCTCACCCAATGCTCCCTCACCTTCGAGCTCCAACCCTCAAGTTTTCCCACAGACCGTTCCAAGATTGCCTACCTCATTACCCTTCTTTCAGACAAGGCGCTCGCCTGGGCCTCTGCGGTGTGGCAGTCCCAGGAGGCCTGTTGTGACTCCCACGCTGCATTTGTAGAAGAGTTCAAGCGGGTGTTCGATCATCCTGTCAGTGGGCGGGAGGCTTCCAAGCGCCTACTGTCTCTCCGTCAGGGCCCCCAAGCACGGCAGATTTTGCCATTGAGTTCCGAACCATAGCAGCAAGGAGCGGATGGAATGATGAAGCGCTGAGGGTCTGCTTTCAGGGAGGGTTATCTGAGCCCCTTCAAGATGAGTTAGCCACCCGTGAACCAGCTGAAGATCTCGAGTCCCTCATAGCCTTGGCCATCCGCCTGGACAATCGTCTAAGAGAGCGGAGAACGGCTCGCCGTCAGGTGTCTCAGTCCCAAGTTCCTCTGAGCAGCTCTGTTTCTCCTGTTTGGATTCCGTCATTCAGAGCTGCCCCGGCTCCTGAACTGCCCCAGGATTCCCCGGAGAGCATGCAGTTAGGCCGTTCCAGGCTTTCTTCCAACGAAAGGGAACGTCGCATGAGGGAGCCGTCGGTGCCTCTACTGCGGGGTTGCCGGCCACTTCCGCTCCACTTGCCCCCGAGCTTGGGGAAACGCCTGTCCCCGCCCAGCTACAGGAGGGTTGTGATGGGGAAAATTAGAGCTCCTCCTACTAACGCGGTCCTAGCTATTCCAGCCACTCTGTCCTGGGAGGGCCACCAGCATCGGGTCCAGGCTATGATCGATTCCGGTGCCGCAGGTGATTTTATGGATGTAACCTTGGCTAAGGAACTTAAGATCCCTACCCAACTACTTCCTCAACCCCAGGCAGTTACAGCCTTAGATGGCAGACCTCTGGAACCAGGAAAAGTTACTGAGGCGACTCAGTCCCTGCGACTTACCATCTCTCAACACCAGCAGGAGGAGACCTTCTATCTCATTGACTCTCCCGAGTATCCTATTATCCTGGGTCACCCTTGGCTATGCAGACATAATCCCCAGATCGACTGGCCTACTGGCACCATTCTTAGCTGGGGTCCCACTTGCCAACTCACCTGCATGCTTCAGAGTTCCTCAGCCCCTAGTACCCAGTTTCAAGAGTCTGTTGACGTCTCCCGAGTCCCCAGTGTTTACCATCGGTTCAAAGCAGTGTTCAGCAAGGCCCGGGCTACTGCCTTACCGCCTCATCGCACTTATGACTGTGCCATTGATCTACTCCCTGGGTGCTGCCCTCCTAGAGGTCGGATCTTTTCCTTGTCCTCCCCCGAGCACGCAGTTATGGACACCTACATCAAGGAGTCCTTGGCAGCCGGCCTCATCTATGCCTCTACTTCCCCGGCTGGGGCGGGCTTCTTTTTTGTTGAAAAGAAAGACGGGGGTCTGAGGCCTTGTATTGATTACCGGGGACTCAACAAGATCACGGTTCGAATCGATACCCTCTTCCTCTCATGGCCACTGCTTTTGAGCTGCTTCAAGGGGCTTCCATTTTTACTAAGCTGGATCTCCGCAATGCTTACCATCTCGTGCGGATCCGGCCAGGAGACGAATGGAAGACGGCGTTCAACACGCCCACGGGACACTATGAATATCGGGTGATGCCGTTCGGGCTCACCAATGCCCCCGCAGTATTCCAAGCCCTGATTAATGATGTTCTCCGGGATATGCTTAATCTGTTCGTCTTCGTGTACCTGGACGATATCCTCATCTTCTCGAGGTCACTGAAGGAGCATGAGGGGCATGTTAGCCGGGTTCTCCAGAGGCTCCTTGACAATCACCTCTACGTTAAGCCTGAGAAGTGTGAATTTCATGTTTCTCAGACTCAGTTTCTCGGGTTTATTGTCACTCCCGGGCACCTAGAGATGGATCCCAAGAAGGTCAAGGCGGTCCACGATTGGCCCACACCTGCCACGGTCAAGGAGGTTCAACGGTTCATTGGCTTTTCTAACTTCTATCGGAAGTTCATTAAGAATTTCAGCTCGGTGGTAGCCCCCCTTGACGACGCTTACCAAGGGAGGAGGGACCAGGATTCACTGGGGTCCGGAAGCAGCAGGGGCCTTCGAGGATCTCAAGCGCCGCTTCACTTCTGCTCCGATTCTGGTGACCCCTGACCCAGAGAGACCTTTCGTGGTGGAGGTGGACGCCTCAGAGGTGGGGGGTGGGAGCCGTCCTGTCTCAGAGGGGTGCGGATGGGAGATTACACCCTTGTGCCTTCATGTCTCGCCGCCTGTCTGAGGCCGAGCGCAACTACCACGTGGGGGATCTAGAGTTGCTTGCGGTTAAACTGGCCTTGGAAGAGTGGCGCCATTGGCTTGAGGGGGCTCAGCACCCTTTCCAGGTTCTCACAGACCACAAGAACCTGGAATATCTCCAACAGGCTAAGCGGATGAACCCTCGGCAAGCACGATGGTCCCTTTTCTTTAATCGATTCCAGTTCATCCTGACTTACCGACCTGGCACCAAGAACGTCAAGCCGGATGCTCTGTCTCGAGTCTATTCTCCCGAGGTACAAGAGAAGCCCTTGGCATCGATTATTCCGAGGTCTAGGATCGTCGCACCTCTTCAGTGGGAACTAGAAAGAGGGGTACGAGAAGCTCTTGCCCATGAGCCCGATCCAGGCGGTGGTCCTGCCGGTCGCCTGTACGTTCCTCTCTCGGTTCGGGCCCGCGTCTTGCAGTGGGGTCATGAGTCGCCCTTGACATGCCATCCTGGCAGTGCTCGCACACTGGAGTTCCTCCGACGGCGGTTTTGGTGGCCGTCCATCAAGAAGGACGTGCAGGTCTATGTTGAGGCCTGCCCTGTGTGCAACCAGGGAAAGTCGACACGCCAGCGACCCCAGGGACTGCTCCATCCCTTACCTGTTCCTCGAAGGCCATGGTCACACCTTTCTCTGGACTTTGTTACGGGACTTCCTCTATCCCAGGGCAACACCGTCATCCTTGTGGTGGTAGACCGTTTCTCTAAGGCTGCCCGGTTTATTCCCCTGCCCAAGCTGCCCTCGGCTAAGGAGACTGCGGAGCTCCTCATGAACCATGTCTTCCGGATATTTGGCATTCCCCTGGACGTGGTCTCTGACCGAGGTCCCCAATTCTCGTCCCCGGTTTTGGGGGCCTTCTGCAGGCTTATTGGGGCCACAGCCAGCCTATCGTCAGGATTCCATCCAGAGTCTAATGGCCAAACGGAACGGATTAATCAGGATCTGGAGACCACCCTGCGGTGTATGGCGGCCAGTAATCCCACGTCTTGGGCCACCTATATCATTTGGGCTGAATATGCCCACAACACCCTCCAGTCCTCAGCCACCGGATTGTCTCCCTTCGAATGCCAGTTCGGTTACAACCCTCCTTTGTTTCCAGAGGAAGAGGCGCAAGTTGGTGTTCCCTCGGCCCAGCGCTTTGTCCAACGCTGTAGGCGGACCTGGAAGAAGGCCAGGTGTACCCTCCTTCGGACCTCCCAGAGATACCAAAGTCAGGCTAATCGCCACCGCCGGACGGCCCCTAGTTTCCGAGCTGGTCAGAGAGTTTGGTTGGCCACTAAGAACTTGCCCCTCCGGGTCGAATCCAAGAAGCTTTCCCAGAGATACATCGGCCCTTTCCGCATTTCTAGAAAGGTTAACCCTGTGTCGTATCGTTTAGTTCTGCCTCGCTCCCTTAGAGTTAACCCCACTTTCCATGTTTCACTCCTTAAACCTGTCTTGTCTTCTCCTTTTGCCCCCCACACAGACCCCCGCCACCTCCCAGGATCATAGACGGCCAGCCAGCCTACACAGTCCGCCGGATACTGGACTCCCGGAGGGTCCAGAACTCTCTGCAGTATCTGGTGGACTGGGAGGGCTACGGGCCAGAGGAGCGCTCCTGGGTTCCGGCCAGGGACATCCTGGACCCAGGGTTGATCCGAGATTTTCGCACCCTGGGGCCAGGGTGTTCTGGAAGGAACGTCAGGAGTCGTTCCTAGAGGAGGGGGTCCTGTCAGCTTCCTGCTTCCCCTGTTTGTCTCCTGGCCTCTAGAGGTCAGCTGTGTTCCCCTTTGCCTTAGTTTTTCCTCATGTGTCCTAATTAGCTTATCTATGTCACCTGTGCCTTGTTTCCCCTTGAGTATTTTAGCTGTGTGTTTTCCCCTTGTTTCTCACTTGGTTATTGCGTCCTGTCTATGTGTCTCCTGCTTTGTCCCACCGTATCAGTCCTAGTAAGTTATTCGAAGTTATCTTTAGTTTGTTTTTCTCCCCTCGGGGAGTTGTTTTGTTTTGCCTCCTGTTTTGAACATTAAATCTACTTACCTGGAGTATTGCCTGGGGTGTTTCATTTGGGTCCTACAAACATCTCCTCTGTGGCAAGGGGTAGTACCCCCAGCTCTACACATTTGAGACCGGAGTTCTAGCCCGGCTTGTGACACTGGAGGTGTGTTTTGGGTCATTGTCATGTTGAAAAACAATCGATAGTTCCACTAAGTGCAACACAGATGGGATGGTTACTACATGATTCCATATGTTATTTCATAGTTTTGATGTCTTCACTAGTATTCTACAATGTAGAAAATAGTAAAAATAAAGAAAGAAAAACCATTGAATGAGTAGGTGTGTCCAAACCTTTGACTTGTAAGGTACACACTACCGTTCAAAAGTGTAAGGTTCTGTATTTATTTTCTTAGTCAACGTTGTGTTCTTGAACGTAGCCCTGTTTCTTTGTGTTCTTGAACGAAGCCCTGTTTCTTTGTGTTCTTGAACGTAGCCCTGTCTTTCATTTTTGTTCATTGATTTCACCTGTGTTAGTGACTCATCTGGTCTCATCAGCTCCTTATTTAGTTCAGTTCATTCTGTTTGTGCCTTGTGAGGTATTGCTCGTTTTGACTCTATTAAGCCTTTTCCTAGCTCGTTTGTGAGAACCAGTTATAGCCTTCAGTCCTAGTTTTTTATTCTCCTGCCTGTTTGCCTACCGGTGTATGACCATTGCCTGCCTGTGACCACGATTCCTGCCTTCTGCGAAGGCGAAATAAACACCTGCCGTGCTCTGCGCGTGAATATACACCTTTTTCTCCCTGAGTATTCATTGCAAAAAGTTTGGGGTCACTTAGAAATGTCCTTTGTAATCTTTTCTTTTTATTGGCCAGTCTGAGATATGGCTTTTTCTTTACAACTCTGCCTAGAAGGTCAGCATCCCGGAGTCACCTCTTCATTGTTGATCTTGAGACTGGTGTTTTGCAGGTACTATTTAATGAAGCTGCTAGTTGAGGACCTGTGAGCAGGGGCGGTGTGTTCATTAGGGCGATATGGGCGACGCACTGCCAAACGGGAAAAGGAAGGGATTTTTTTTCTAATCAATTATATCACGGCAACAGTAGTTTTCAGTGTTCTAATATAGACGTCTGATCTGCCACTAAATGTCCAATCAGGCTAAAGTCGTGCTTCAAATGGCCCCGCCCCTTTTGGGGCGATTTCAGTCAGGTTGAAAATCGCCCAGGAGTCTCTCATAGACTATCATGTAAAATATATATTTTTTTCAAATATCAGAGCTTTCAATACAATCTCTATGGGTTCCGGGAGGGCTTGCACTTACGCGCTTTCGTCATACGTAACATAAGTAACCATGAACATAACTAAGAAAAGAGCGGGTAGCAGCGTCAATCAATTCACGTACAACTGTCAAGATGGCTAGCTTTGCGAGGCAAAGATGAAACTGAGGGCTCCACCAACCCTGGTATTTTTCTTGGACTTGTCAACTTTGTGGCACAATTAGATGAGGTGTTTGATGACCATCTTAAAAATGCTAAAGTTTTCAAGGGCACATCAAAGACCATTCAAAACGAGCTACTGGAGTGTATGCTAGCGGTCATGAGGGAACATATTGTGGAGGAGGTGAAGTCTGCGAACTTCGTAGCTATCCAAGCTGACGAGACCACGGACGTTTCTACACAGACACAGCTGGTGCTTGTGCTGAGGTACATAGATAGCAAACACAAAGTGCAGGAGCGCTTTTTTGAGTTCCTTCCCATCTCGGAATCAACCTCAGTCTCAATCGCCAGTATGCTTTTGGAGAGACTGAACGGTCTTTTTGCCGACGACGAGAAAGTCAAACTCATTGCGCAAGCTTACGATGGAGCCAGTGTGATGAGGTGAGAGAAGGCTGGTGTGCAGCAAAAGGTGCGTGATCATTTCAAGAATGCCCATTACGTGCATTGCTATGCGCATCAGCTGAATTTGATCATGCAGCAAGCTAGAACAGTTTCAGTACAAGTAATGTAGCCTCTCTCTCTCTTTGTCCCTCCCTGTCTGTCTCTTTAACACACACACACGCCCAAATCAGTTCACAGTTGATGTTGTTTAAAATAGTTATTTTTCATTTTTTTTAAAGTAAAAAAAAAATAAAAAAATCTTTTCATGTTCATTTTTACAAATCTATACAACTGGCCAGAATATGGTTGTTCATATTTACAAATCTATACAATTGGCCAGAATATGGTTGTTCATTTTTACAAAGCCATACAGATAGCTGTGTTTACCTTTTCTAGAAATTATTTTCAAATTCTGTTTTCAGGCAAAATGTCTGTCACTGTTCATTTTCACAAATCTATACAAGAGGGCAGAATATGGAAGTCTATAAAAATGTATTATTACCAATAACTTGCATCAATGTTTTCAGTAGCCTCTATCAAAAGCTCCTGCTTGCTTCTTGTGAATTATGCTCAGGTGCACATATTTCCAATTCAACCATGAGGCCTTTTTGAAGCAAGTAATGTGTATATCAGTATTGACTTATATGCTGCCCCTGTCTTCATGTTGTTGCTGGACATATCTTTTTTAAAATGTGTGTAGGTCACCTAAATCATCAGAAAAATTGCCCCCCCTGAGAATTTTTTCAGGAGCCGCCACTGCCTGTGAGGCATCTGTTTCTCAAACTAGACACTCTAATGTATATATCCTCTTGCTCAGTTGTGCACCGGGGCCTCCCACTCCTCTTTCTATTCTGGTTAGAGCCAGTTTGCGCTGTTCTATGAAGGGAGTAGTACACAGCGTTGTACGAGATCTTCAGTTTCTTGGCAATTTCTCGAATGGAATAGCCTTCATTTCTCAGAACAAGAATAGACTGACGAGTTTCAGAAGAAAGTTATTTTGTTTCTGGCCATTTTGAACCTGTAATCGAACCCACAATTGCTGATACTCCAGATACTCAACTAGTCTCAAGAAGGCCAGCTTTCAGCTGTGCTAATATAATTGCAAAAGGGTTTTGTGATCATCAATTAGCCTTTTAAAATGATAAACTTGGATTAGCAAACACAACGTGCCATTGGAACACAGGACTAATGGTTGCTGATAATGGGCCTCTGTACGCCTATGTAGATACTCCATAAAAAAGCAGCTGTTTCCAGCTACAATAGCCATTTACAACATTAACAATGTCTGCACTGTATTTCTGATCAATTTGAAGTTATTTTAATGGACAAAACAATTGCTTTTCTTTAGAAAACAAGGACATTTCTAAGTGACCCCAAACTTTTGAACGGTAGTGTGTGTGTTATATATATATATATATATATATATATATATATATATATATATATATACACTGAATGAAAATATAAATGCAACATGTAAAGTGATGGCAGCATTTTTCATCAGTTGAAATAAAAGATCCCAGAAATGTTACATACAGCGCATTCGGAAACTATTCAGACCCGTAGATTTTTCCACATTTTGTTACGTTACAGCCTTATTCTAAAATGAATTAAATATTATTATTTTTCTCTTCAATATACACACAATACCCAATAATGACAAAGCGAAAACATAATTTTCTGCTAATGTTTTACAAATAAAAAACAGAAATAACTTATTTACATAAGTATTCAGAACCTTTGCTATGAGACTCGAAATTGAGCTCAGGGGCATCCTGTTTCCATCGATCGTCCTTGAGATCTTTCTACAACTTGATTGGAGTCAACCTGACATAAATTCAACTGATTATAAATGTTTTGGAAAGGCACACACCTATCTATATAAGGTCCCACAGTTGACAGTGCATGTCAGAGCAAAAACCAAGCCATGAGGTCAAAGGAATTGTCCGTAGAGCTCCGAGACAGGATTGTGTCGAGGCACAGATCTGGGGAAGGGTACCAAAAGAATGTCTGCAGCATTGAAGGTCCCCAAGAACACAGTGGCCTCCATCATTCTTAAATGGAAAAAGTTTGGAACTACCAAGACTCTTCCTAGAGCTGGCAGCCTGGCCAAACTGAGCAATCAGGGAGGAAGGGCCTTGGTTAGGGAGGTGACCAAGAGGTGACCTGATCGAACATCTCTGGAGAGACCTGAAAATAGCTGTGCAGCAATGTTCCCCATCCAACTAGACAGAGCTTGAGAGGATCTGCAGAGAAGAATGGAGAAACTCACCAAATACAGGTGTGCCAAGCTTGTAGCGTCATACCCAAGAAGACTCGAGGCTGTAACCGCTGCCAAAGGTGTTTCAACAAAGTACTGAGTAAATGTCTGAATACTTATTTAAATTTGATATTTAATTTTTTTGTTTTAATAGATTTGCAAACATTTCTAAAAAACAGTTTTTACTTTGTCATTTTGTGTTATTGTGTGTAGATTGATGAGGGAAAAATACAATTTAACCAATTTTAGAATAAGGCTGTAATGTAACAAAATGTGGAAAAAGTCAAGGGGTCTGAATACTTTCCGAATGCACTGTATAGCCAAACATCTTATTTCTCTCAAATGTTGTGCGCAAATTTGTTTCCATCCCTGTTAGTGAGCATTTTTCCTTTGCCAAGATAATCCATCCATCTGACAGGTGTGGCATATCAAGAAGCTGATTAAACAGCATGATCATTACCCAGGTGCACCTTGTGCTGGGGACAATAAAAGGCCACTCTAAAATGTACAGTTCAGTCACACAACACAATGTCACAGATATCTCAAGTTTTGAGGGAGCGTGCAATTGGCATGCTGACTGCAGGAATGTCCACCAGAGCTGTTGCCAGAAAATGTGATGTTCTCTACTCCAGCCGACGCTTGGCATTGTGAATGGTGATCTTAGGCTTGTGTGCGGCTGCTCGGCCATGGAAACCCATTTCATGAAGCTCCCAACGAACAGTTCTTGTGCTGACGTTGCTTCCAGTGGCAGTTTGGAACTCGGTAGTGAGTGTATATATATATATATATATATATATATATATATATATATATAACAGGTAATCACATATTTAGTGAAGTTAATGCCAACAGGACCAAGCCTGACCTGCTGATGAGGGACGGACTCCATCCTAGCTGGAGGGGTGCTCTCATCTTATCTACCAACATAGATAGGGCTCTAACTCCTCTAGCCCCACAGTGAAATAGGGTGCAGGCCAGGCAGCAGGCTGTTAGCCAACCTGCCAGCTTAGTGGAGTCTGCCAATAGCACAGTCAGTGTAGTCAGCTCAGCCATACCCATTGAGACTGTGTCTGTGCCTCGACCTAGGTTGGGCAAAACTAAACATGGCGGTGTTCACCTTAGCAATCTTATTAGGATAAAGACCTCCTCCATTCCTGCCATTATTGAAAGAGATCGTGATACCTCACATCTCAAAATAGGGTTACTTAATGTTAGATCCCTCACTTCAAAGGCAGTCATAGTCAATGAACTAATCACTGATCATAACTTGATGTGATTGGCCTGACTGAAACATGGCTTAAGCCTGATGAATTTGCTGTGTTAAATGAGGCCTCACCTCCTGGTTACACTAGTGACCATATTCCCCGTGCATCCCGCAAAGGCGGAGGTGTTGCTAACATTTACGATAGCAAATTTCAATTTACAAAAAAAAAAATGGCGTTTTCGTCTTTTGAGCTTCTAGTCATGAAATCTATGCAGCCTACTCAATCACTTTTTATAGCTACTGTTTACAGGCCTCCTGGGCCATATACAGCGTTCCTCTCTGAGTTTCCTGAATTCCTATCAGACCTTGTAGTCATAGCAGATCATATTCTAATTTTTGGTGATTTTAATATTCACATGGAGAAGTCCACAGACCCACTCCAAAAGTCTTTCGGAGCCATCATCGACTCAGTGGGTTTTGTCCAACATGTATCTGGACCTACTCACTGCCACAGTCATACTCTGGACCTAGTTTTGTCCCATGGAATAAATGTTGTAGATCTTAATGTTTTTCCACAAAATCCTGGACTATCGGACCACCATTTTATTACGTTTGCAATCGCAACAAATAATCTGCTCAGACCCCAACCAAGGAGCATCAAAAGTCGTGCTATAAATTCTCAGACAACACAAAAATTCCTTGATGCCCTTCCAGACTCCTTCTGCCTACCCAAGGACGTCAGAGGACAAAAATCAGTTAACCACTTAACTGAGGAACTCAATTTAACCTTGCGCAATACCCTAGATGCAGTTGCACCCCTAAAAACGAAAAACATTTGTCATAAGAAACTAGCTCCCTGGTATACAGAAAATACCCGAGCTTTGAAGCAAGCTTCCAGGAAATTGGAACGGAAATGGCGCCACACCAAACTGGAAGTCTTCCGACTAGCTTGGAAAGACAGTACCGTGCAGTACCGAAGAGCCCTCACTGCTGCTCGATCATCCTACTTTTCCAACTTAATCGAGGAAAATAAGAACAATCCAAAATTTCTTTTTGATACTGTTGCAAAGCTAACTAAAAAGCAGCATTCCCCAAGAGAGGATGGCTTTCACTTCAGCAGTAATAAATTCATGAACTTCTTTGAGGAAAAGATCATGACCATTAGAAAGCAAATTACGGACTCCTCTTTGAATCTGCGTATTCCTCCCGGGCTTAGCTGTCCTGGATCTGCACAGCTCTGCGAGGGCCTGGGATCGGGAGAGACACTTAAGTGTTTTAGTACTATATCTCTTGACACAATGATGAAAATAATCATGGCCTCTAAACCTTCAAGCTGCATACTGGATCCTATTCCTACTAAACTGCTGAAGGAGCTGCTTCCTGTGCTTGGCCCTCCTATGTTGAACATAATAAACAGCTCTCTATCCACCGGATGTGTACCAAACTCACTAAAAGTGGCAGTGATAAAGCCTCTCTTGAAAAAGCCAAACCTTGACCCGGAAAATATAAAAAACTATCGGCCTATATCGAATCTTCCATTCCTCTCAAAAAATTTTGAAAAAGCTGTTGCGCAGCAACTCACTGCCTTTCTGAAGACAAACAATGTATACGAAATGCTTCAGTCTGGTTTTAGACCCCATCATAGCACTGAGACTGCACTTGTGAAGGTGGTAAATGACCTTTTAATGGCGTCAGACCGAGGCTCTGCATCTGTCCTCGTGCTACTAGACCTTAGTGCTGCCTTTGACACTATCGATCACCACATTCTTTTGGAGAGACTGGAAACCCAAATTGGTCTACACGGACAAGTTCTGGCCTGGTTTAGATCTTACCTGTCGGAAAGATATCAGTTTGTCTCTGTGAATGGTCTGTCCTCCGACAAATCAACTGTACATTTCGGTGTTCCTCAAGGTTCCGTTTTAGGACCACTATTGTTTTCACTATATATTTTACCTCTTGGGGATGTTATTCGAAAACATAATGTTAACTTTCACTGCTATGCGGATGACACACAGCTGTACATTTCAATGAAACATGGTGAAGCCCCAAAATTGCCCTCGCTAGAAGCCTGTGTTTCAGACATAAGGAAGTGGATGGCTGAAAACTTTCTACTTTTAAACTCGGACAAAACAGAGATGCTTGTTCTAGGTCCCAAGAAACAAAGAGATCTTCTGTTAAATCTGACAATTCATCTTGATGGTTGTAAAGTCGTCTCAAATAAAACTGTGAAGGACCTCAGCGTTACTCTTGACCCTGATCTCTCTTTTGACGAACATATCAAGACTGTTTCAAGGACAGCTTTTTTCCATCTACGTAACATTGCAAAAATCAGAAATTTTCTGTCCAAAAATGATGCAGAAAAATTAATCCATGCATTTGTTACTTCTAGGTTAGACTACTGCAATGCTCTACTTTCCGGCTACCCGGATAAAGCACTAAATAAACTTCAGTTAGTGCTAAATATGGCTGCTAGAATCCTGACTAGAACCAAGAAATTTGATCATATTACTCCAGTGCTAGCTTCCCTACACTGGCTTCCTGTTAAGGCAAGGGCTGATTTCAAGGTTTTACTGTTAACCTTGTGATGTCACGAGAGGCTGTGTCCTGGAGGGACGTTACATCCCCCTGAGGTGGCTGCAAACCCAGACAGCTATGGCTCCATCTGCTGGTATGGTCGGGAACTCCACCCCTCTATGGCCAATCTTCCCACGCAGCTGAAACAAATGAGGAGCTGATGAGCTGAAGGTTTGGGAAGGGAAGAGACACAGTCTCCAACCTGGGCTCTCTGGAGGACAAGAGTGCTGCACGTCCACTTCCATGGGGAATATAAGGATTTGGAGATACTTACCTTTGGGAAATACTCACCTTTGGATATATGCACCTGTGGAAATACGTGAGAGACATTTGGAAGGACTTTTTGCTGGGTTGGCCACTAGCTGCAACGTGGACTAAAGTAAGGCTGGGGAAAAGTTATCTGAGCGAGTGAGAATTATGACTTTGGATGTGGAAGAGACATCCCTGAACTGTTAACCCTTAAAGAGCCACAAGAGAACAGAATTTTGTTATATTTTCGTTAATTTCCCAAGACCTATAATAAAATCCTTGTTTTGTTTGAACCTTGTCTCCTTGCACTACTTGAGCAATCCCGCTGAAAGCTGTGTAGCCTCTCGTGACGTCACAGATGGTGGAGAATACGGGCACGCTCAAGCGTTAATAGTGCATGTCAGAGGAGGATACCGAAGGTTTGATCACCCAGTTTTCCAAGTTGGCCGTAGGCTCCCCGCCCGACTGAAATGGAGGACATATTGAAAGCCCTTGTTGCTGGCCAGCAAGCCCAGATGCAAGCAAACGTGGCTCTCTTGGAGGAGCAAAAGAAAGCCAACCTTCTGAAGGCAGAGGAATTGCAGTTGCAGAGACAGAGGGTGGTCCAAAATACCCGCCCAATAAAGGCAAGTGACTTTATATCTAAGATGGGAGCTACCGATGACATTGAGGCATACCTGCATGCATTTGAGGCCACGGCCACTAGGGAAGCCTGGCCCAAGCAACAGTGGGTTGGTCTGTTAGCCCCCTTCCTAACCGGGGAATCGCTGAATGCTGTCCGGGACCTGGGCCCTGACCAGGTTACTGACTATGATGCCCTGAAGTCTGAGATCCTCAGCAGATATGGACTCACAAAGTTTGGTATGGCCCAGCGCTTTCACAGCTGGACCTTCCAACCAGACCAACCTCCTCGGGCGCAGAGGCATGAACTTGTCCGAATCGCAAGGAAATGGCTGGATCCGCAGAGGAATACAGCAGCGGCGGTGGTGGAGGCCGTTGTGGTGGATCGTTACCTACGCGCCCTGCCTTATGAGGCAAAACGGTTCATCAGTCAACAGGCCTTGACCACGGCTGATCTGACCGTGGAAGCTGTGGAAAAGTACCAGGCCACAGCGGAGATGCTGAATGCTTCCCGAAAAGACCCCAGGAGGGCGGCCCCACCACAAATGGGAAGAACCCGTCCAAAGGACCCCAAGGTCTCGAACCCAGCCACGTCAGGACTTATCCCGGCTCCAGGGGGAGCCAGAAACCAGGCGGGTCCAAGAAGAGTACACCAGGAGGGGGAAACTCGACAGTGTTACCGGTGTGGGGAGATGGGACATATCTCCTGGCAGTGTGGGAAACCAGCCGATGAACCTATGCCCACTGCGGAGTCCTCCAGCTCAGCACCCACACACCGTTTTGCCTCGCTCTTGGGAGTCGTAGATGGCGGCCCAGATCGACCCCCCCACCTGCCCGGTAACTGTGAATCACCATGATGTGGAGGCCTTACTGGATTCTGGTAGCCGGGCCACCCTGGTGCGTAAGGATTTGGTGGGCCCAACGTGTCTGACCCCGGGGAAAGTCCTCCCAGTTTCCTGTGTCCATGGGGACACCAGAGAATACCCCATTACTGAACTTACAATGACCAGCACACGGGGAACCATACACACGACGGCGGGGGTGGTTGATTCCCTCCCCGTCCCTGTCCTAATTGGACGAGACTGCCCAGCCTTTTACCCACTCTGGAGAGAGTCTCAGGAGAGGATAACCCGAGTACCTCGGAAACGGAGAGGCAAGACTCATCCTGGGAAGGCTCCGGTGCAATCCTCCGAGTTACTCACTCCCGCCCGGGCTCTGATAGGGATGGCAGGTGCCCAGACCGACACAGAGACGGAGGTACAGAATCTGGACAAAGAACTGTCTGGTCTGAAGGGGACCGCTGAGAGGTATCGTTTGTTAAAGCAACAGTTAGACATGAAGACAGAAGAGTTAGATATCCTCCAGGCTAAACTCCAACAGAGCTCCTTCCCTAAGCAACAGGAGGAGCTGGAGAGGCTGCGCAGGACCATCGAGGAGTGTGAGGAGACCCTGCGCAGTAGTAAGGAGGTCCAGAAGAAGGCAGAGGAGAAGTACAAGGTGTTGGAGAACAAGATGAAGAATGCGGAGGCAGAGAGAGAGAAGGAACTGAAAGCTGCTCAACAGAAGCTAAACTCTGCTAAAACCAAGGCTGATGCGTTCAGTAAGAAACTCAAGGAGAGACAACAGGAGGCTGAGTCCCTGGTCCTAGAGGTGGAGGAGTTGAAGAGAGAGCAGGCTGGCAAGCACCACGGCAATGCGGACGCCCTCTCCCGGCGTGATGCCTTCTTCGCTGCCTTTACCCCGACGAGGACGTCGGTCCCGAGGAGGGGGATGTGTGATGTCACGAGAGGCTGTGTCCTGGAGGGACGTTACATCCCCCCTTAGGTGGCTGCAAACCCAGACAGCTATGGCTCCATCTGCTGGTATGGTCGGGAACTCCACCCCTCTATGGCCAATCTTCCCACGCAGCTGAAACAAATGAGGAGCTGATGAGCTGAAGGTTTGGGAAGGGAAGAGACACAGTCTCCAACCTGGGCTCTCTGGAGGACAAGAGTGCTGCACGTCCACTTCCATGGGGAATATAAGGATTTGGAGATACTTACCTTTGGGAAATACTCACCTTTGGATATATGCACCTGTGGAAATACGTGAGAGACATTTGGAAGGACTTTTTGCTGGGTTGGCCACTAGCTGCAACGTGGACTAAAGTAAGGCTGGGGAAAAGTTATCTGAGCGAGTGAGAATTATGACTTTGGATGTGGAAGAGACATCCCTGAACTGTTAACCCTTAAAGAGCCACAAGAGAACAGAATTTTGTTATATTTTCGTTAATTTCCCAAGACCTATAATAAAATCCTTGTTTTGTTTGAACCTTGTCTCCTTGCACTACTTGAGCAATCCCGCTGAAAGCTGTGTAGCCTCTCGTGACGTCACAACCTATAAAGCGTTACATGGGCTTGCTCCTACCTATCTTTCCGAGTTGGTCCTGCCGTACATACCAATACGTACGCTACGGTCACAAGACGCAGGCCTCCTAATTGTCCCTAGAATTTCTAAGCAAACAGCGGGAGGCAGGGCTTTCTCCTATAGATCTCCATTTTTATGGAACAGTTTGCCTACCCATGTGAGAGACGCAGACTCGGTCTCAACCTTTAAGTCTTTACTGAAGACTTATCTCTTCAGTAGGTCATATGATTGAGTGTAGTCTGGCCCAGGAGTGTGAAGGTGAACGGAAAGGCTCTGGAGCAACGAACAGCCCTTGCTGTCTCTGCCAGGCCGGTTCCCCTCTCTCCACTGGGGTTCTCTGCCTCTAACCCTGTTACAGGGGCTGAGTCACTGGCTTGCTGGTGCTCTTTCATGCCGTCCCTAGGAGGGGTGCGTCACTTGAGTGGGTTGAGTTACTGACGTGATCTTCCTGTCTGGGTTGGCGCCCCCTAGGTTTGTGCTGTGGTGGAGACCTCTGTGGGCTATACTCGGCCTTGTCTCAGGATTGTAAGTTGGTGGTTGAGGATATCCCTCTGGTGGTGCGGGGGCTGTGCTTTGGCAGAGTGGGTGGGGTTATATCCTTCCTGTTTGGCCCTGTCCGGGGTTTCTTCGGATGGGGCCACAGTGTCTCCGGACCGCTCCTGTCTCAGCCTCCAGTATTTATGCTGCAGTAGTTTATGTGTCGGGGGCTGGGGTTAGTTGGTTATACCTGGAGTACTACTCCTGTCTTATCCAGTGTCCTGTGTGAATTTAAGTATGCTCTCTCTAATTCTCTCGTTCTCTCTTTCTCTCTGAGAACCTGAGCCCTAGGACCATACGTCAGGACTACCGGGCATGCTGACACCTTGCTGTCCCCAGTCCGCCTGGCCTTGCTGCTATTCCAGTTTCAATTGTTCTGCCTGCGGTTACGAAACCCCTACCTGTCCCAGACCTGCTGTTTTCAACTCTTAATGATCGGCTATGAAAAGCCAACTGAGAGACCTGAGCCCTAGGACCATACGTCGGGACTACCGGCCGTGGTGACTCCTTGCTGTCCCCAGTCCGCCTGGCCTTGCTGCTATTCCAGTTTCAACTGTTCTGCCTGCGGTTATGGAACCCCTACCTGTCCCAGACCTGCTGTTTTCAACTCTTAATGATCGGCTATGAAAAGCCAACTGAGATTTATTCCTGATTATTATTTGACCATGCTTGTCACTTATGAACATTTTTGAACATCTTGGCATGGTTCTGTTATAATCTCCACCCGGCACAGCCAGAAGAGGACTGGCCACCCCTCATAGCCTGGTTCCTCTCTAGGTTTCTTCCTAGGTTTTGGCCTTTCTAGGGAGTTTTTCCTAGCCACCGTGCTTCTACACCTGCATTACTAGCTGTTTGGGGTTTTAGGCTGGGTTTCTGTAAAGCACTTCGAGATATTAGCTGATGTAAGAAGGGCTATATAAAATAAAATTGATTGATTGATTGAATTGATGCTAAAGAAAACAAGATAACAGCTGTTTAATCAAACAATCATTAACATATTTGTGGGCTCATCTGGAATGTATTGTTATGAAGCCCTCTCTTTTTCTGACTTCCTGTTGCACCATGTGACCCATATATGCTGCATTTAGGCAGATAGCCCAATTCTGATATTTTTTCCACTAATTGGTATTTTGACCAATCATATCAGCTCTAAAAAACATTTTACGTGAGAAGATCTGATTTGATTGGTTAAAATACCAATTAGTGGAAAAATTTGGCTGCTTGTCGAAACACAGCCATTGGCTGACCTTTTGAAACCAAAGCTGAACCTCAATCATTGAGGGATGTGAGTGGGCATATTTATTGAAGTCTAGCCAGGCCACTTGTCTTGACTGTCTTTGTAAATGTCAAGTGCCACCATTGCTGTGTGCTAGCACATGGCAATCGTCATGGGATTTAGCTGAAATTTAGCAGAAGGACGGAGGTGTGTGTTTCATGATTAATGACTCATGGTGTAATTGTAGTAACATACAGAAACTCAAGTCCTCTGTACCTCAATTGGTAGAGCATGGCGCTTGTAACGCCAGGGTAGTGGGTTCGATCCCCGGGACCACCCATACGTAAAAATGTATGCACACATGACTGTAAGTCGCTTTGGATAAAAGCGTCAGCTAAATAGCATATTATTATTATTATTATTCTGTTCACCCGACATAGAATACCTCACAATCAAATGCCGACCGTATTATCTCGCAAGATACTTTTCTTCGGTTATAGTCACAGCCGTGTATATCCCCCCTCAAGCCGATACCACGACGGCCCTCAAAGAACTTCACTGGACTTTATGCAAACTGGAAACCACATATCCTGAGGCTGCATTTATTGTAGCCGGGGATTTTAACAAACCTAATTTGAGAACTAGGCTGCCGAAGTTCTATTAACATATCGACTGTTGTACTCGCGCTGCTAAAATCCTCGACCATTGCTATTCGAACTTCCGGGATGGTTATAAGGCCCTCCCCGCCCTCCTTTCGGCAAATCTGACCACAACTTCATTTTGCTCCTCCCTTCCTATAGGCAGAAACTCAAACAGGAAGTACCCGTGCTAAGGACTATTCAACGCTGATCTAACCAATCGAAATCCACACTTCAAGATTGTTTTGATCACACGTACTGGGATATGTTCCGGGTAGCTTGTGAAAATAATTTAGACAAATACACTGAAACGGTGACTGAGTTTATCAGGAAGTGTATTTGTGATGTTGTGCCAACTGTGACTATTAAAACCTACCCGTGGATAGATGGCAGCATTCGTGCAAAACTGAAAGCGTGAACCACCGCATTTAACCATGGCAAGGTGACTGGGAATATGGCAGAATACAAACAGTGTAGCTAGTCACTCAGCAAGGCAATTAAACTGGCAAAACATCAGTATAGAGACAAAGTGGAGTCACAATTCAACGGCTCAGACACGAGACGAATGTGGCAGGGTCTACAGACAATCACGGACTACAAAAGGAAAACCAGCCACGTTGCCGACACCGACGTCTCGCATCCAGACAAGCTAAACACCTTCTTCGCCCGCTTTGAGGATAACACAGTGCCACCGACGAGGCCCACTACCAAGGACTGTGGCCTCTCCTTCTCCGTGGCCGACGTGAGTAAGACATTTAAGCATGTTAACCCCCGCAAGGCTGCCGGCCCAGACGGCATCCCTAGCCGCATCCTCAGAGCATGCACAGACCAGCTGGCTGGTGTGTTTACAGACATATTCAATCTCTCCCTTTCCCAGTCTGCTGTTACTACATGCTTCAAGATGGCCACCATTGTTCCTGTACCCAAGAAAGCAAAAGTAACTGAACTAAATGACTATCGCCCCATAGCACTCACCTCTGTCATCATGAAGTGCATTGAGAGATTAGTCAAGGATCATATCACCTCTACCTGTCACCCTAGACCCACTTCAATGTGCTTACCGCCCCAATAGATCCACAGACGATGCAATCGCCATCACACTGCACACTGCCCTATCCCATCTGGACAAGATAAATACCTATGTAAGAATGCTGTTCATAGACTATAGCTCAGCCTTCAACACCATAGTACCCTTCATCATTAAGCTCGAGGCCCTGGGTCTGAACCCCGCCCTGTGCAACTGGGTCCTGGACTTCCTGATGGCCGCCCCCAGGTGGTGAAGGTAGGAAACAACATCTCCACTTTGCTGATCCTCAACACTGGGGCCCCACAAGGGTGCATGCTCAGCCCCCTCCTGTAGTCCCTGTTCACCCATGACTGCGTGGCCAAACACGCCTCCAACTCAATCATCAAGTTTGGAGACGACACAACAGTAGTAGGCTTGATTACCAACAATGACGAGACTGCCTACAGGGAGAAGGGGAGGGCTCTCGGAGTGTGGTGCCAGGAAAATAACCTCTCACTCAACATCAACAAAACAAACAAGATGACCATGGACTTCAGGAAACAGCAGAGGGTGCACCCCCATATCCACGTCGACGGGACCGCAGTGGAGAAGGTGGAAAGCTTCAAGTTCCTTGGCATACACATCACTGATAAACTGAAATGGTCCACCCACGCAGACAGTGTGGTGAAGAAGGCGCAACAGAGCCTCTTCTACCTCAGGAGGCTGAAGAAATTTGGCTTGGCACCTAAAACCCTCAAAAACTTTTACAGATGCACAATTGAGAGCATTATTTCGGGCTGTATCACTGCCTGGTACGGCAACTGCACCTCCCGCAACCACAGGGCTCTCCAGAGGGCGGTGCGGTCTGCCGAACGCATTACCGGGGGCAAACTACCCGCCCTCCAAACTACCCGCCCCTACAAAATCAGCAGGGGATCAAATACTTTTTTCCCTCATTGTACGGGGCGTCAGGTAGCCTAAAGTTTAGGAGCATTGGGCCAGTAACCAAAATGTTGCTGGTTTGATTCCCCGAGCCGACTAGGTGAAAAATGTATGTGCCCTTGAGCAAGGCACTTCATCCTAATTGCTCATGTAAGTCGCTCTGGATAAGAGCGTCTGCTAAATGATGTAACACGTAAATGGTACTGTAGAAACTACAACACGATATACAGAAGTATATTGATGGCGTATTAAGGCACTTACTTTAATAGGAACACACATGTCCAAAGTTATTATTAGTAGTGAAGGCAATGCGTGCGCCAGTGATGTTTCAAATGTAAATTGTCAGCAACAGTGAAATGGGCTACTTATATGTGAATTAATAAGGAGGCGGAACACAACGCAATTCAAACTGTTGTTAGAAAATGCAACTTGTTAGAAAATAATTTGAAATTGACAATTTAAATCATCGCCTATAGATAATTAGCAGGCAGTGTGCCTTGGTTTGAGGGCAGCGTGGGTTAACTGTCCAGTTGCGTAATAATCACATTTTGGAACAGTGTGTGCATTCTGACATCATGTGCATAAAAAACTCACGCTGGGGCGACCGTTAGAGATATTAGAGATATTTGGAACTCACACGTGAAAAGGCTTTCCATGTGACCTGACCAGGAAACACCTGCCCTAAAATAAACCTCCTATGGGGATGCATGGCCATGTGACTGACTCCAATACCAATTTATGGTGCTGCACTCTCAAGGATATACTTCTCATTATGAGAAATCTTACCATTCAACTAAAAACAGGTGTTGATAGAAAGTAACAGTTCATTTATTGTAGCTAAAAAAGGTACACATCTGATTGGTGCCACTTTGATATGGCCTCCTTTTGTTTTTGGAAGACATTGAGACACCATTGCCTGAGTGCCCTCAACAAATATTAAAGTCTAGCATTGCTTTAAAGCAAAATCATCCTCAATTTCCTAAGGATTCCTAATGTGGTTCTCATCTTCATTGCAAAACGACCTGAGCGTTTTGTGCCAAACAGAATCAAAGATTGTGTTTTGTATATTTATGCATGTGTCACGGATTCCGCCGAGGCTGCTCCTCCTCCTTGCTCGGGCAGGCTTCGGCGTTCGTCGTCCCCGGAGTACTAGCTACTGCCGATCGATGTTTTCGGTGTTTGTCTTGTGTTGTCTAGTTTGTACACCTGTTGCTTATTTTGTGTTGATTGTGTAACATATAAGTTCCCTTGTTTTACGTTTGGTCTTTGTGTGTTATTGTCATTTTGTCTTGTTGATGTTCGGCATACCTAGTTCGCCTTTTACGCACAGAGTGTGTTGCTCCTCCTGTGTTGTGGAGACTTTTGTTTGTGCGTGTTAACTTTAAGTAAAGTAGTCATCCCGTTTCTCTGTGTCCTGCGCCTGACTTCACTGCCGCGTACACATCACCCCTTTTGACAGAATAACACACCACCATGGAGTCAGCAGGACCAGCGGTGGTAACGGAGTCTCTGGAGGATCGTGTCAGCAGCCAGGACGCCATGATCCGTAGACTTGGCACCGCCATGCAGGAAGTGATGGACACTCTGAGCCGATGGGAAAGAGGAGGCTTGCCCACACCTCCTCCTACAATACCACCACCATCGGCCAGACCCATCGTACCATCTCCAGTGTCCAGTGGGATTCGGCTCTCGCTCCCGAGGGCATATGATGGCACCGCAGCCGGGTGTCAGGGTTTCCTACTTCAAGTAGAACTCTACCTGGCAACCATTCACCCGGCGCCCTCGGGATACGAGAGCGTTTCCGCCCTCATCTCCTGTCTATCCGGCAAGGCATTGGAGTGGGCCAATGCCGAATGGAGGGGAATAGACGCGCCACCATCAGCTATGCGGAGTTCTCCCGCCGCTTCATGGCGGTTTTCGATCATCCCCCAGAGGGTAAAGCGGCGGGGGAGCGTCTGTTCCACCTCCGACAGGGGAAGAGGAGCGCGCAAGAGTTCGCCCTGGATTTCCAGACTCTGGCGGCTAATGCGGGGTGGAATGAGAGGGCCCTCATCGACCACTATCGGTGCAGCCTACGAGAGGACGTTCGCCGAGAGTTGGCCTGCAGGGACACCAACCTAAGCTTCGATCAGTTGGTGGACATGTCGATCCGTCTGGATACCCTGCTGGCTACCCGCGGACGTCCGGAGTTGGGCCCGTCCATTCCATCCCCCAGCACCTCCGAGCCGAGCCCTATGGAGCTCGGGGGTGCTGGTGCTAGAGAGAGGAGGAGAGAGACCCAGAGAGAGGCCGTCCCCTGCACCAACTGTGGCCGTAGAGGACACACTGCGGCTCGGTGCTCGGGAGGGTCTCCTGGGGATCGAGGCAACAGGTCACGCACTGATGAGTCATTTCAGGTGAGTAGGCGCCCAACTCACCCAGAGCTCTCTGTTGTCCACTTGTGTATTCAAGTTGAATTTCCCCAGGTTTCATCTCATTCCCAGCATAAGGCGCTAGTCGATTCAGGCGCAGCTGGGAATTTTATTGATCGTAATTTCTGTGTTAAGTTAGGGATTCCCCTCCTACCAGTAGATGTGCCTTTTCCTATCCATGCCCTAGATAGCCGTCCTTTGGGATCAGGTTTAATTAGGGAGGTCACGGCGCCACTAAAGATGAAGACGCAGGGGGGTCATGAGGAAATCATACAGTTGTATCTGATCGACTCTCCTGCGTTTCCCGTGGTGCTGGGGCTTCCTTGGTTAATCTCTCATGACCCCACTATTTCGTGGCAACAGAGGGCTCTCAGGGAGTGGTCTGATCAGTGTGTCGGGCGGTGTACAGTGAGGGAAAAAAGTATTTGATCCCCTGCTGATTTTGTACGTTTGCCCACTGACAAAGACATGATCAGTCTATAATTTTAATGGTAGGTTTATTTGAACAGTGAGAGACAGAATAACAACAAAAAAATCCAGAAAAATGCATGTCAAAAATGTTATAAATTAATTTGCATTTTAATGAGGGAAATAAGTATTTGACCCCTCTGCAAAACATGACTTAGTACTTGGTGGCAAAACCCTTGTTGGCAATCACCGAGGTCAGACGTTTCTTGTAGTTGGCCACCAGGTTTGCACACATCTCAGGAGGGATTTTGTTCCACTCCTCTTTGCAGATCTTCTCCAAGTCATTAAGGTTTCGAGGCTGACGTTTGGCAACTCGAACCTTCAGCTCCCTCCACATATTTTCTATGAGATTAAGGTCTGGAGACTGGTTAGGCCACTCCAGGACCTTAATGTGCTTCTTCTTGAGCCACTCCTTTGTTGCCTTGGCCGTGTGTTTTGGGTCATTGTCATGCTGGAATACCCATCCACGACCCATTTTCAATGCCATGGCTGAGGGAAGGAGGTTCTCACCCAAGATTTGACGGTACATGGCCCCGTCCATCGTCCCTTTGATGCGGTGAAGTTGTCCTGTCCCCTTAGCAGAAAAACACCCCCAAAGCATAATGTTTCCACCTCCATGTTTGACGGTGGGGATGGTGTTCTTGGGGTCATAGAAAGCATTCCTCCTCCTCCAAACACGGCGAGTTGAGTTGATGCCAAAGAGCTCGATTTTGGTCTCATCTGACCACAACACTTTCACCCAGTTCTCCTCTGAATCATTCAGATGTTCATTGGCAAACTTCAGACGGCCCTGTATATGTGCTTTCTTGAGCAGGGGGACCTTGCGGGCGCTGCAGGATTTCAGTCCTTCACGACGTAGTGTGTTACCAATTGTTTTCATGGTGACTATGGTCCCAGCTGCCTTGAGATCACTGACAAGATCCTCCCGTGTAGTTCTGGGCTGATTCCTCACCGTTCTCATGATCATTGCAACTCCACGAGGTGAGATCTTGCATGGAGCCCCAGGCCGAGGGAGATTGACAGTTATTTTGTGTTTCTTCCATTTGCGAATAATCGCACCAACTGTTGTCACCTTCTCACCAAGCTGCTTGGCGATGGTCTTGTAGCCCATTCCAGCCTTGTGTAGGTCTACAATCTTGTCCCTGACATCCTTGGAGAGCTCTTTGGTCTTGGCCATGGTGGAGAGTTTGGAATCTGATTGATTGATTGCTTCTGTGGACAGGTGTCTTTTATACAGGTAACAAGCTGAGATTAGGAGCACTCCCTTTAAGAGTGTGCTCCTAATCTCAGCTCGTTACCTGTATTAAAGACACCTGGGAGCCAGAAATGTTTCTGATTGAGAGGGGGTCAAATACTTATTTCCCTCATTAAAATGCAAATCAATTTATAACATTTTTGACATGTGTTTTTCTGGATTTTGTTGTTGTTATTCTGTCTCTCACTGTTCAAATAAACCTACCATTAAAATTATAGACTGATCATGTCTTTGTCAGTGGGCAAATTTACAAAATCAGCAGGGGATCAAATACTTTTTTCCCTCACTGTATAGGTGTTTCCGTAGGGGCGACCACGGTGGAAAGTCCGAACCAAATGCCCGCACTGCACATTCCTCCTGAGTATGATGATTTGGCACTCGTGTTCAGTAAGAAGAGGGCGACACAATTGCCACCTCATAGACAGGGGGATTGTGCGATAGACCTCCAGGCAGGTGCTGCACTTACGCGTAGTCATGTGTATCCTCTGTCTCAAGAGGAGACGGCGGCTATGGAGACATACATAGCCGAGTCTCTGGGACAGGGAGACATACGGCCCTCCACTTCTCCTGCGTCCTCAAGTTTCTTTTTTGTGAAGAAGAAGGATGGAGGTTTGCGCCCGTGTATTGATTACCGTAGTCTCAATCAGATCACTGTTAAATACAGTTATACTCTCCCTCTGATTGCGAGTATGACGGAGTCATTACACGGAGCGCGCTTCTTCACAAAATTGGATCTCAGGAGCGCCTACAAACTGGTGCGCATTAGGGAGGGAGATGAATGGATAACAGCATTTAGTACCACCTCGGGTCACTACGAGTATCTCGTCATGCCATACGGGTTAATGAATACTCCTTCAGTCTTCCAATCATTTGTGGACGAGATTTTCCGGGATTTGCATGGGCAGGGTGTAGTGGTGTATATTGACGACATTCTAGTATACTCTGCTATACGAGCCGAGCATGTGGCCCTGGTGCGTCGAGTGTTGGGTAGGCTGTTGGAGCATGACTTGTATGTGAAGGCGGAGTAATGACTGTTTTTCCAGGAGTCCATCTCCTTCCTGGGCCATCGGTTGTCCGCGTCAGGGGTGGAGATGGAGATTGACCGCGTTTCAGCCGTGCGTAATTGGCAGACTCCTACCACGGTTAAGGAGGTGCAGCGGTTTTTGGGTTTTGCCAATTACTACCGGAGGTTTATCCAGGGTTTTGGACAGGTAGCAGCTCCCATTACCTCCCTGCTAAAGGGGGGCCCGGTGCGTTTGCAGTGGTCGGCTGAGGCGGACAGGGCGTTTAGACAACTGAAGGACCTGTTCACCTCGGTTCCGGTGCTGGCACATCCGGACCCCTCTTTGGCGTTCCAATTGGAGGTGGACGCGTCAGAGGCGGGTATTGTGGCCGTACTGTCTCAACGCACGGGCACGCCTCCTGAACTCCGGCCCTGTGCTTTTTACTCTAAGAAGCTCAGCCCGGCGGAACGTAATTACGACGTGGGGGATAGGGAGCTGCTAGCTGTGGTCCAAGCCCTAATGGTGTGGAGGCATTGGCTTGAGGGGGCTCAACACCCTTTTCTCATTCTGACTGACCATTGTAACCTGGAGTACATCCGGGCAGCTAGGAGACTGAACCCTCGTCAGGCTAGGTGGGCCATGTTTCTGGCCCGGTTTGTCTTTAAGCTCACCTATATACCAGGGTCACAGAACGTTAAGGCAGACACCCTGTCCCGGCGATATGACACAGAGGAGAGGTCCATTGAGCCCACTCCCATACTGCCGGAGTCTTGTCTGGTGGCACCGGTGGTGTGGGAAGTCGATGCGGAGATCGAGCGGGCGTTACGTACCAACCCTACTCCTCCAGAGTGTCCGGAGGGGCGGAAGTACGTGCCGCTCGAGATTCGTGATCGACTAATTTATTGGGCTCATACGTCAACCTCCTCTGGACATCCTGGTATTGGCCGGACAGTGCACTGCCTTAGTGAAAAGTACTGGTGGCCAACATTGGCAAGGGACGTGAGGGTTTATGTCTCCTCCTGCTCGGTGTGCGCTCAGTGTAAGATGCCTAGACACCTGCCCAGGGGGAAGTTACAACCCCTACCCGTTCCACAACGGCCGTGGTCTCACCTATCGGTAGACTTTGTCACGAACCTTCCCCCCTCCCAGGGGAATACCACTATTTTGGTCGTTGTGGATCGGTTTTCTAAGGCCTGTCGTCTCATCCCAATGCCGGGTCTCCCTACTGCCCTACAAACTGCTGAGGCCCTGTTTACTCACGTCTTCCGGCACTACGGGGTACCTGAGGATATAGTGTCTGATCGGGGTCCCCAGTTCACCTCTAGAGTCTGGAGGGCGTTTATGGAACGCTTGGGGGTCTCGGTTAGCCTTACCTCGGGATTCCACCCTGAGAGTAATGGGCAGGTGGAGAGAGTAAACCAGGATGTGGGTAGGTTTCTGAGGTCTTATTGCCAGGACCGGCAGGAGGAGTGGTCGGGGTATATCCCCTGGGCAGAGATTGCCCAGAACTCCCTTCGCCACTCCTCTACGAATCTGACCCATTTTCAGTGTGTGTTGGGGTATCAGCCGGTTCTGGCACCCTGGCATCAGAGCCAGATCGAGGCTCCTGCGGTGGATGAATGGTTTCGGCGCTCGGAGGAGACGTGGAACGCTGCGCATGTCCATCTGCAGTGGGCTATCCGTAGGCATAAGGCGAGCGCCATTCGCCACCGCAGTGAGGGTCCAGTGTATGCACCTGGAGATCGAGTCTGGCTCTCGACTCGAAACCTGCCCCTTCGCCTGCCCTGCCGGAAGCTGGGTCGGCGGTTTGTGGGGCCATTTAAAGTCCTGAGGAGATTGAACGAGGTATGTTACAGGTTACAACTGCCAAATGATTATCGCATTAACCCCTCGTTCCATGTGTCTCTCCTCAGGCCGGTGGTAGCTGGTCCACTCCAGGACAATGAGATACGGGAGGCTCCTCCGCCCCCACTGGACATCGAGGGGGCTCCGGCGTACTCAGTCCGGTCCATCGTGGATTCGAGATGTCGGATGGGGGGTCTGCAGTATCTCGTGGAGTGGGAGGGGTACGGTCCGGAGGAACGGTGCTGGGTGCCTAGGAGGGACATCTTAGATCCCTCCCTCCTGACGGAGTTCAACCGGAGTCATCCCACTCGCCCTGCTCCGCGTCATCCTGGCCGTCCCCGAGGCCGGGGTCGGCGCACGGCTGGTGCCGCGCGTCAAGGGGGGGGTACTGTCACGGATTCCGCCGAGGCTGCTCCTCCTCCTTGCTCGGGCAGGCTTCGGCGTTCATCGTCCCCGGAGTACTAGCTACTGCCGATCGATGTTTTCGGTGTTTGTCCTGTGTTGTCTAGTTTGTACACCTGTTGCTTATTTTGTGTTGATTGTGTAACATATAAGTTCCCTTGTTTTACGTTTGGCCTTTGTGTGTTATTGTCATTTTGTCTTGTTGATGTTCGGCATACCTAGTTCGCCTTTTACGCACAGAGTGTGTTGCTCCTCCTGTGTTGTGGAGACTTTTGTTTGTGCCTGTTAACTTTAAGTAAAGTTGTCACGATCGTAGGAGGAAGTGGACCAAGGCGCAGCGTGATATGCGTACATACTTATATTTATTAGAGTACCACATGAACAAAACAACAAAACGATACGTGAAGTCCTAGGTAACAGACACAAACCATGCACGGAAGAAGATCCCACAATACACTGTGGAAAACAGGCTGCCTAAGTATGGTTCCCAATCAGAGACAACAAGCAACAGCTGATACTCGTTGCCTCTGATTGAGAACCACCCCGGCCAACACAGAAACACATGAGCTAGATAATGAACCTAGAACACAAACACATAGAAACTACACACCCTGGCTCAACATAACAGAGTCCCAGAGCCAGGGCGTGACAGTACCCCCCCCCCAAAGGCACGGACTGCGACCGCGCCAAACATAAACCGAACAGGGGAGGGCCGGGTGGGCATTCCTCCTCGGAGGCGGTTCCGGCTCCGGGCTTGACCACCACCCCCCAACAATCCCCCCGTAGCGCCCCTGGTCCGGTCTGGCCCCGCTGGCTGGAGCTGGACTGGACATCGGTGGAGCGGATTGCTTAGGCTCCGGTGTGGAGCAGCTGACCGGTACCTGACCAGGCACCGGTGACCCAGACACGGGCTGTGCCGGACTGACGACGCGCACCACAGGCTTGGTGCGGGGAGCAGGAACGGGCCGGACCGGACTGACGACGCCGCACCACAGGCTTGAGTGCGGGGAGCAGGAACGGGCCGAACCGGGTGACGACGCCGCACCACAGGCTTGGTGCGGGGGAGCAGGAACGGGCCGGACCGGGCTGACGACGCGCACCCCTGGCTTGGTGCGGGGAGCAGGAACGGGCTGGACCAGGCTGACGACGCGCACCCCTGGCTTGGTGCGGGGAGCAGGAACAGGCCGGGCCGGGCTGGCGACGCGCACCATTGGCTTGGTGCAGGGAGCAGGAACAGGCCGGGCCGGGCTGGAGATGCGCACCATTGGCTTGGTGCGGGAAGCAGGAACAGGCCGGGCCGGGCTGGCGACGCGCACCATTGGCTTGGTGCGGGGAGCAGGAACAGGCCGGGCCGGGCTGGAGATGCGCACCATTGGCTTGGTGCGGGGAGCAGGAACGGGTCGGGCCGGACTGGGAACACGCACCACTAACTTAGTGCGGGGAGCAGGAACGGGTTGGGCCGTACTGGGAACACGCACCACTAACTTAGTGCGGGGAGCAGGAACGGGTCGGGCCGGACTGGGAACACGCACCACTAACTTAGTGCGGGGAATAGGCACGGGCCGGACCGGACTGGTGACACACACCACTTGCTTGGTGTGAGGAGCGGGTCTGGGTTTCTTCATAACCCTCCGCTCCCTCAGCTGCCTACACAGTTCCTCTCGCCGTGCCTCTACTCTCTCCTTCTCCCTTATCGCCTCCAGTAGCTCCTCCCTCTGACCCACTAACTCCTGCTCCCTCTGGACCAATAGCCCCCTTAACCTGGTGGCCTCCTCTCCTATTCTCCCGATACGCCCTGTAGCTGCCTCCTGCTGCCCCGTCATCCATGCCGTGTGCCCCCCCCCTAAAAATGTATTGGGGTTGCCTCTCGCCTGTCTGACGACGGCACTGTTGGCGCCGTACCTCCTCTCTCGCCAGGGCCTTAACTTTAGCCCATGGCCCTTTTCCCGCGAGCATGTCCTCCCAGGACCACCATTGGCCCACCTGGGCCATCGCCAACCTCTCCAGCTCCTTACCCGGCGCTTGCTCCTGGACACGCTGCTTGGTCCTGTTTTGGTGGGATCTTCTGTCACGATCGTAGGAGGAAGTGGACCAAGGCGCAGCGTGATATGCGTACATACTTATATTTATTAGAGTACCACACGAACAAAACAACAAAACGATACGTGAAGTCCTAGGTAACAGACACAAACCATACACGGAACAAGATCCCACAATACACTGTGGAAAACAGGCTGCCTAAGTATGATTCCCAATGAGAGACAACAAGCAACAGCTGATACTCGTTGCCTCTGATTAAGAACCACCCCGGCCAACACAGAAACACATGAGCTAGATAATGAACCTAGAACACAAACACATAGAAACTACACACCCTGGCTCAACATAACAGAGTCCCAGAGCTAGGGCGTGACAAAAGTAGTCATCCCGTTTCTCTGTGTCCTGCGCCTGACTTCACTGCCGCGTACACATCACCCCTTTTGACAGCATGTGATTGTTTTTAATTGGTTCCTTGGGATCCTTTTCTTCATGTTTCTTTCAAACAATTTATCACCGGAACAAACTGTCTTCAGGAAGTGGCAAATGTTCTGCCTTAAATCAAAACATTCACTGTCTGCTCCACTCAAGCATCAATCAATACTAACTCCCCTCCCAAGGGAAAACCGGTCCAGACTATTCACACTTGCACTTTCGCCTCCTGTTCTATGTCTAAGAGATGTCAGTCTTTTCCAAATCACAAGCCTCTTACATCAGCAATGGCCAGTTCAGCTCAATATGAAAAAACGCATGACATTTAATGGGATGTAAGCTGATGTGTATTTTCAATATAAGTGCTTCTCAATCTTTTGCGTGTGGTCATTTCCTCGTGGTTGCTTCCAAAATTGTTGGCCGTGAAAGGTTAGTTCTGCAATTGCACCATTTGGGGAACATTTCTTTCACATCAGTGTGACATGAAGAAAGATATGTTTTGGAGAGAACCAAAACATTATAATGAAAAATGTAGGTGAAAGATATACATTTGGGGGCAGAGAGCACCTCATTCATACTGTCAACTAAAATATACTGTATTATAGGATGAAAATGGTAAACATGTAATTTACTGGGGTGGCCTGGCAATGAGATTGAAAAAGGGCACATATCCACATTTCATTTTCCATTGCAATCAAGAAGTGGAGTCATTACCTCACACCATTTACCCCCTCTTTATGTTGACAAAATGGCACCCTTATGGACATGAAGTTTCAGAAAAAGCAAAATTATTTTTTATTTTTTAATTAATTCCGGGTTTTAACCGTTATGAGTGAAAATGATGCACTGAAGGGCTCATTTACTCTGTGAATAACATTGGGCATAAAAATTACTTGGTGCAAGATATATTTATTAAATGTTGGACCCAAACATACTGATCTGCTGTATTCTGTCTGAGCTATAGAAAGAGAAGGAGAGTGTTTTTAGATGCTGAAATACTATGTTTCAAACCAAAAAGGGATGGATTGTTACAGCTTTTATTCTATTTACGTAGAAAGAAAGTAATTTCTATTGACTAGGAATGAAGAGTATTACAACAATATGGTATCCCGGGAAACTAACCCACTAACCTGCCATGCTCTACCAACTGAGCAAGAGGACATATCTTCAAATTTGAGCATCAATGGGCAGTCCCAATAATATATACAATTTACAAAGAATGTGTGTTATATCAATAGAAAAAAAAGAGAAAATAAAATCAAAGGAAAGGCAATGTCGAGTTACCCAAGTGTAGCTTTGAGGTGCTGTCTTGTGTTCCTTGGAAGTCACCTTCTTGAAGCTGCCAAGACCACTTCCACTACTGTAGATGTTGCTGTAACCTTGGCAAACTGGAGATACCCTTAGCAGCTTGCTCTGTCAACCTGGGTTGGTGTGATGTACAGAGTACACATACTGTACCAGGCCTTTTCCAAACCATGTCTCTGTTGTAGATTCCACTAGGGCGGCAGGTAGCCTAGCGGTTAAAGCATTGAGCCAGTAACCAAAAGATTGCTGGTTCGAATACCCAAGCCAACGAGGTGCAAAATACACTGCTCAAAAAAATTAAGGGAACACTAAAATAACACATCCTAGATCTGAATGAATGAAATAATCTTTTTTCTTTACATAGTTGAATGTGCTGACAACAAAATCACACAAAAATTATCAATGGAAATAAAATGTATCAACCCAAGGAGGTCTGGATTTGGAGTCACCCTCAAAATTAAAGTGGAAAACCACACTACAGGCTGATCCAACTTTGATGTAATGTCCTTAAAACAAGTCAAAATGAGGCTCAGTAGTGTGTGTGGCCTCCACGTGCCTGTATGACCTCCCTACAACGCCTGGGCATGCTCCTGATGAGGTGGTGGATGGTCTCCTGAGGGATCTCCTCCCAGACCTGGACTAAAGCATCCGCCAACTCCTGGACAGTCTGTGTGCAACGTGGCGTTGGTGGATGGAGCGAGACATGATGTCCCAGATGTGCTCAATTGGATTCAGGTCTGGGGAACGGGCGGGCCAGTCCATAGCATCAATGCCTTCCTCTTGCAGGAACTGCTGACACACTCCAGCCACATGAGGTCTAGCATTGTCTTGCATTAGGAGGAACCCAGGGCCAACCGCACCAGCATATGGTCTCACAAGGGGTCTGAGGATCTCATCTCGGTACCTAATGGCAGTCAGGCTACCTCTGGCGAGCACATGGAGGGCTGTGCGGCCCCCCAAAGAAATGCCACCCCACACCATGACTGACCCACCGCCAAACCGGTCATGCTGGAGGATGTTGCAGGCAGCAGAATGTTCTCCACGGCGTCTCCAGACTCTGTTACGTCTGTCACGTGCTCAGTGTGAACCTGCTTTCATCTGTGAAGAGCACAGGGCGCCAGTGGCGAATTTGCCAATCTTGGTGTTCTCTGGCAAATGCCAAACGTCCTGCACGGTGTTGGGCTGTAAGCACAACCCCCACCTGTGGACGTAGGGCCCTCATACCACCCTCATGGAGTCTGTTTCTGACCGTTTGAGCAGACACATGCACATTTGTGGCCTGCTGGAGGTCATTTTGCAGGGCTCTGGCAGTGCTCCTCCTGCTCCTCCTTGCACAAAGGCGGAGGTAGCAGTCCTGCTGCTGGGTTGTTGCCCTCCTACGGCCTCCTCCACATCTCCTGATGTACTGGCCTGTCTCCTGGTAGCGCCTCCATGCTCTGGACACTACGCTGACAGACACACCAAACCTTCTTGCCACAGCTCGCATTGATGTGCCATCCTGGATGAGCTGCACTACCTGAGCCACTTGTGTGGGTTGTAGACTCCGTCTCATGCTACCACTAGAGTGAAAGCTCCGCCAGCATTCAAAAGTGACCAAAACATCAGCCAGGAAGCATAGGAACTGAGAAGTGGTCTGTGGTCACCACCTGCAAAACCAGTCCTTTATTGGGGGTGTCTTGCTAATTGCCTATAATTTCCACCTGTTGTCTATTCCATTTGCACAACAGCATGTGAAATGTATTGTCAATCAGTGTTGCTTCCTAAGTGGACAGTTTGATTTCACAGAAGTGTGATTGACTTGGAGTTACTTTGTGTTGTTTAAGTGTTCCCTTTATTTTTTTGAGCAGTGTATGTCGATGTGCCCTTGAGCAAGGCACTACACTCTATTTTGCTCTAAGGGGGCTGTACTACTATGGCTGACCCTGTAAAACAACACATTTCACTGCACCTATCTGGTGTATGTGACAATAAAACAATAAAAAAAAATTATGCATGTTGTCATCCTCAATATGTATAATTAAAGATTTAGAGTAACTTTGTGCTAACTGATTTAATATGCACACTGATTGGTTGGAGCATGATACCAATTTGACACTTTTTTGTCTGTACTTTCATCTTTGAAAAGGGGTTGGGTAAAATACCAAACATTCACACTGCTCTGACATGCCAAGGTAAAATTAACCTAAAATAAAGTACGAACACTAAAATGTCAAATTGGTCATGCAAAACAACACATACATTTGAATAAAATATATTTTAGTTAGATTAGAGAATTTTTTTCAAAACATTTGCCTTTTGGGGCGATTAGATAAATTATATTTTTTCACGACATTTGCCTTTTGGGGGAATGTGATTCAAATGCTATTCATAGAGTTAAATGGCCAGCAACAATCAGCATTTTCATACAAATGGTACAAACTTCGAAGATCGGATTTTTAATTACCTCCTAAAAGCAATTTAATTGGTGTGCTTGTTAGTGAAGCCAATGGCCTATCATACTAAAGTCTACTTACCCCGATTCTATTCAACTGTGGCCATAGTATCATCCTGACTCTTTAATTAAAGCTCCCATCACATCAACTCTTTCAGAGAAACGTCTCTAATACATAGTTTCTGTTAGCCTCTACGTTATTGTGAGGGGAAATAGTTTGGCATTGTTGGCATTTGTTTAGATGTGTGACCTTTTTAACATTCTTCAAATATAAGGCCATTGTGTTTCCCACCGAAGCAGCCGTTTCCAAAAACGTTGCAAAGTGGTGGTGCGGGTTGAGTCATACTTTTTCAGTAATAATATACTGTATCTGGTCTGTTATACCTGACAAGGCTGGGTTCCCATGCAAAAAAATGTCCAGCTAATTTCAGTGATCAGAGCCAAATGTATGAGTCTGGGTTAGGAGAAGTCAATCTACATTTGACAGTCCATAATCAGCACCACTGTAGAGCTCATCTCTGCCAGACTTTGACACATTGCTTCACACAATGCGTCAAGTCAAGGCTGGGAAAAAGTACAACTGATGTCATTTCCTGATTTTTCTCAAGCATGCTCTGATAAGATCTGTTTTCCTCACACACGTGTATGCAGACACAGACACACACACACAATCAAACCTCTTGTTCAGTTCTCAGTGTAATTAACGTATTTTGAAAGGAAGTAAAAAGAGACAATCACTATACTTTTACAAGTAATATATCCCTGCTACCAATACATGTCAGACCTTCAGCTACAGTATGAACTAAGATGCCATTTTGCATCAGAAAATACCACATTGCCTAAATTACTTCTAACTATTGTTTAAACATAGTTAATGACTACTTTGAAATGTTTTTCCATTACAATTTGCTCCCACAACTGCCAAAATGCCCAAACATTAATAATTCCTGGTCATCCTAGCACATAGTGACAAAGATACCCTCCTTTGTTTTCCTCCAGGCCAGATGCAATGACAGTTGACCTTCTCATGGCGATGAGGGGTGATGGCGAGGACAAGTGTTTGGGTCGTTGATTGAAAGCTCTGGGTCCACCTTTCCTGTCACAGTGTGCGCACACACACACAAAGACAGACAGACAGACACACACGCATGACGCGACATTGTTGACAACTAGCCAGACAGGAGTAAACAGGCTAGAATTGGGCAGAGAGAATGATAAACTGAGAGATTGCCTCAAGATTCCCACTGGCTTTACCTTTCCAGCATCTCCAGATCAATATTGTCTCAGCTAATGAGGGCCTTTGATAAATAGGAAGTCAACACAGTTTGCTTTTCCCCCATTTCTTATGTTCCACCTCCTTTTTCAAAACAAAAGTTGGACATAGGACCTGTAATCAAAGTAAAAGGATGAAACAGATAGATTAATTAATAAATTAGCTCACCCAACTACCTCATCCCCATATTGTTATTTATTTAGCTAATTTGCACCCCAGTATCTCTATTTGCACATCATCTTTTGCACATCTATCATTCCAGTGTTAATACGAAATTGTAACTATTTTGCACTATGGCCTATTTATTGCCTTACCTTCATAACCTACTACATTCGCACACACTGTATATATATTTTCTGTTGTATTTTTGACTTTATGTTTTGTTTACCCCATATGTAACTCTGTGTTGTTGTTTTTATTGCACTGCTTTGCTTTATCTTGGCCAGGTCGCAGTTGTAAATGAGAACTTGTTCTCAACTGGCTTACCTGGTTAAATAATAAAAAACTAGATTACCTTAAATCAGTCATAGATTGATGAGATTGAGGGAATCCAAAGGTCACGTCTGTAAGTAAACAAAAGGAAACCACAGAGAGAGAGCTGTTTGTGATTTAGACGCTGCAGTCGAAACCACCAAACGGAAATTACATGAATAGAAACAAAGTTCATCTCCAAATGAAAACATTTAAAAGCAGCATTAACTGTGTGATCACGCTCTCTGTAGCTGATGGGAGTAAGACCTTTAAACAGGTCAACATTCACAAGGCCGCAGGGCCAGACGGATTACCAGGATGTGTACTCCGAGCATGTGCTGAGGGTAGTGCGTATGCCCAGTACATCACTGGGGCCAAGCTTTCTGACATACAGGACCTCTATACCAGGCGGTGTCAGAGGAAGTCCCTAAGAATTATCAAAGACTCCAGCCACCCTAGTCATAGACTGTTCTCTCTGCTACCGTACCGCAAGCGGTACCGGAGTGCCAAGTCTAGGTCCAAAAGGCTTCTTAACAGCTTCTACCCCCAAGCCATAAGACTCCTGAACAGCTAATTAAATGGCTACCCGGACTATTTTACGCTGCTGCTACTCTCTGTTTATTATCTATGCATAATCACTTTAACTATACCTACATGTACATATTACCTCAATTACCTCAACTAACAGGTGCCCCCGCACATTGACTCTGTACCGGTACCCCCTGTATATAGCATCGCTACTGTTTTTTTACTGTTATTTTACTGCTTGTATTTTCTACTTATCTATTGTTTACTTACCACTTATTTTTCTTAAAACTGCATTGTTGGTTAAGGGCTTGTAAGTAAGCATTTCACTGTAAGGTCTACACCTGTTGTATTCGGTGCATGTGACAAATACAATTTGATTTGATTGATTTGATTAATAAACTCAGATTGGTCTGGCATAATGCTAAAACTTGATGCAATATCTCTACATAAATCAATGTAGGCGCCTTTCCTTAGACCCACTTTCCTTGATACTCTTTTTCAGTCGACTTTGAGTGTAGCCACATTGGACTACAGGAAAATGAATAAGCAACAAGCTGCTAACAACATGTTTGTCTGGACGTCCTGCTGGTGTGATGATCAGAGAGCGAGCGCTGTGCCGGGAGGCTGACTGTGTGGCTAGGACCTTCTGCTCTAAGCCTAGCATATAATATGACAGGGAAAGACTAGCCGAAGCATTAAAAACAAAAATAGACAGCAGCAAATAAATAGAACACACATAGGATGTATAAGCCCCACGCATGTTTAAGCGTATAGACGGACAAACAAAACCGAGAGAGCGGGAGAAGACACCATGGGAATGCAGTGCTTCTCTTACATTTACATTTTAGTCATTTAGCAGATGCTCTTATCCAGAGCGACTTACAGTTAGTGAGTGCATACATTATTTTTTTTATTTTTCATACTGGCCCCCCGTGGGAATCGAACCCACAACCCTGGCGTTGCAAACGCCATGCTCTACCAACTGAGCTACATCCCTGCCGGCCATTCCCTCCCCTACCCTGGACGACGCTGGGCCAATTGTGCGCCCTCTCCCGGTCACGGCCGGCTACGACAGAGCCTGGATTCGAACCAGGATCTCTAGCGGCACAGCCTTAGACCACTGCGCCACTCGGGAGTTGAAGACTCTTCAATGTCTTCAACTCCAAAGTGAGGTCATAGTCGGCCAACTTCTAGGAAATAACTTTAAAGAAGATAGTTGTATGATGAATTGTACAATTCTAGAAGTATCTGTCTGAAGTTATTGTGCTATCTGAATGAGGCTAACGTTTTCATCTGGAGCCCATTTTGTATTCATGCATTTCTCCAGCAATCTATTGTTCACTTCACAGCTAAGAGAACATAACAAGTAATATAAGAGCCATGGTGAAATAGGACTTTAGATGTATTTTCTATTTCACCTTTGTTAAGAACCTAAAAAAGCTACTTACCTTTTTACAGCAATTTAAAAAAACGTTTCCATTATTTGATGTTTGAAAAAGCAAACATCTCTTTTTGATGAAAGCTCTTATAGAGATGCAAATTTCCTGACTATAGCTTACAAAAGAGTGGAGCATTCCTCTTTTATGCCTCCGTGTAGCACGTCACTGCTATTTTATCTGGGAGCTGTCACTCAAGTATTTCAGGTATCGGTCTGGCTTTTTCAAGGCCATGCTTTTCCAAATCATGTCACAAGTTCATGGTCTGTCAATCACAAACAAATTTTAGGCTGTAGGTGTACAGTTGAACTTGTTCACAATCACCATTTCTTGTGAGACCTTCTTAGTTAGCAGTATTTTCAACATGCAGTAGAAACTCAGTCACCAATTAATTATAATCAGTAGCTAAGCTTCCATCCAATTGGCAACAGATTTTAATGCGAATATTCTAAAATCTTCATAAAAACAATATTGGCATTTTCCCACCAGAGTTGTGTTTCCATCAAATTGACTTGTTGCGGATAAAAGGCTGTGCGTTATGATGTATTGCACATAAAAATAACTTTTGCGGTTAAATTCCCATGTACCAACTAAAAAATACTAGTTAAATGGGTTTCCATCGCATTTTCAACTCTACTGACGGTTTTGTCACAAGAAATGTTGCATTATATAGCGAATGTGCCCACTCTGGTCTTGGTACACCCGCTCTAGCCAACAGCTCGCAGATACAGTGCGGTAGGCTAGCCTACATGATGAGATTATTATAGATTTTTTTAAATTTGTTAAACATCAGCCAAGTCATCGATCATCATGTCACCAGAATAAGACCCTCGATATTTATTGGAAATGATCATCAAGCTCATCACCGTGCACTTTCACCACCCTGTGAAGTTCATAGATCATAACTTATTTCATGTAGCCTAGTAAACTGCATGCTTTCTTGCATCGTAGTGGGAGGACCACACATATCATTGCTTGACTCCAAGTTTACTTCAATATGATGGTTATTATATCAATATTTGCGCATAAAGGCTTTTCCAACGCCATTTCTCGCATAATACATTTTACTGACACAAAATTTGGAAAGTTTACCGACAAATTTGCTGTTTCCATCAGGCCTGTCGTGACTTTTTTTATCCGACGTACTTTACTGGCATAAAAAGGTTGGATGGAAACGTAGTTAGTGATCAGTGTCCATGCAAGACATGGACACTGTATTGGTGTCAGTGTCAGTTGACCATTGACAATGATTCAATACACACTTAAATCCTGATGCGACTTTCTTGGAAAACCTGCAAAACCCCAAATGTGCCTCACAACTAACACGGCTGACATTTATCACAGAATTTTGGAAGATGACCGGAATATTAATTTGGCAATTGAGCAATATCACTGGAGCGTGAATCAGTCAAATGAAAGATCTGGGCCAATTCAAATTACAAGGAAATGTTATTACAATGTGGAAATTCAACACAATAATTCCTTTTTACTTTCTACTTCTACAAATGTCGATTTTAGCATTACTGTCAGCAGAGCATATGTTAGGGATTTACTAACATTACATGTGACATATTAGTCACTGATTGCACAGATAGCAGTTATTGAGCAAGGCTGGTGACACACACTCTGCAGATAAAGACATTAACATGATAGAGAGATGATATGATCATGCAATGATGTAGCCACACAAAGGGAAAGCTAGTTTCTTACTGCAATATTTATGTGAGAGCAATGATATTGGTGACACTATAGTAGTTATCCAGTTATTGTTTCCCAGAATAATTTAATTCTGAGTACATACCGTGTTTAACTTTACCAGATAAGGGAACACTAAAAAAAATTGTTATAATTCAGACAGTACATCGTTTGTTTCTTGATAGCTAGAGACATAGGTTTCCAAACACTGCTAACTTGGTGGAGAAAAGTACTCACCTCAACCCCAGCCCATCTCTACCTTTCCCTGGAGCCAATTTAAAATCCCTTGTTCGATTCTCCTCGTGGCTGTCACTCCCCCTTCCCCTCCTTCCCCCCCCTATCCCCCTTCTCTCTCTGACTACCCTCTCTCTGGCTCTTGTCCTTCGTTTGTCTTTAAAGACTTGAGGCGTGAAGGATTGCACCTGTGCAAGGCATCTCATCCCAGCAATCCTGCGCAGAGCACTGCTTACACGGAGGCCCTCTTTATGACAACATCAGTAGAGGCCGGCCTCTTTTTTTCCTTCCTATCTTGTCCTAGTGTGCTCTCTCCTTTTAAATCTCATTCTCTCTCTGCCCAAGACAATTTTGGATCCATCCGACCATGCACCGGCCCTTCACTGAAGCCATCTGGGGTTTGATGTTCTGAAGGAGGGCCTGGGTAGCCGCGGTCCGGAGAAAACCAAGACGCAGCCACGTCATCAAAACAACAATTAAGTGCTCATGGATCCGCATGGCCGATAGACGAGCCGGAATGGCTTTGATAGCAAACGACTGCTGAGCTTGCAAGCTCGCGACCAATTGGGCTCATGCGCGAGATGGAGGGATAAAGGAAAGTAGAGAGAGAAAGGAGAGGTTGAAATGAGGTGAATGGAAAAAAGACTCACTGGCAGAAGGCAGGTGTGTTTTCCTGACTTGGCTCTCGTGCCATTATTATAACTTTCAGCTGGTGCCTGCTTAAGTGTGACACTCCATGTGGGACTCACTAAGTAGCCCTGCAAGGCTCTGTCACTATCTGATACAGTTCCCCATCCTCAGGCACATTCCTCTGATGTATAAGATCATGTGATCTCTCATGTAAAATATTTTCGTTCTCTTTATCATTTCACTCTCAGCACTAATAGATAGTTGTACCTTATGTTTCAATTATTCATTGTCTGACATTGAAGTGGAGATCGCCATCACTCAGTTACACATGGCAAAAATATGGAGGTACACTCATGGGGAAAAAAGGTGCTATCTAGAACCTAGAAGGGCTCTTTGGGTGTCTACATAGGAGAACCCTTTGAAGAACCCTTTTTTCTTCCAGTTAGAACCCTTTTGGGATTCAATGAACCCTTTTTTCCATGAGTCAAGTAAACACTGTCCTTAGGATTTAATGTAACAAAGTATTAGAATACTATTTGTATCCAAGTGATCGAATGTCACCCGTATGTCACGATCGTTGGAGGAAGTGGACCAATGCGCAGCGTGATGAGTGAACATACTTTTATTTGATTCACCACACGAAACAAAACAACAAAATGATAACGTGAAGTCCTTGGTTACAATACAAAACCAACACGGGACAGAAGATCCCACCAAAACTGGACCAAGCAGCGTGTCCAGGAGCCAACGCCAGAGTTGACTCTGATGGATGTCCACCTCGACTGGGTCAAGCAGCGTGTCCAGGAGCCAACGCCAGAGAGGACTCTAATGGATATCAACCTCGACTGGGTCAAGCCGCGTGAGGAGGAGAGAGGTTGGACTTGGGAGCAGAAGATGGAGAGTCTGGCGAGAGCCATGGAGGCCATAGCCACGGGGGAGAGACGAACCCAATAAATGTTTAGGGGGGGGGGGCTCACACCGTGGACGACGGGACTGCTGGAGGCAGATAAGGGGCGAGTTAGTGGAGGAGGAGAGAAGGCCACCGGGTTACGGGAGCCATTGGTGAGTAGAGGGAAGGAAAATGTAGAGGCACGGCGAGAGGTACTGAGGTGTGTTGCCAGTCCGGTCCGGCCCGTTCCTGATCCCCGGGTAAGGCCAGTGGTGTGTGTTCCCAGTGCGGTCCGGCCTGTTCCTGTCCCTCGCACCAAGCCTGTGATGCGCGTCGCCAGCCCGGTCCGGCCTGTTCCTGCCCCTCGCACCAAGCCAATGGTGCGCGTCGCCAGCCCGGCCCAGCCTGTTCCTGTCCCCCGCACCAAGCCAATGGTGCGCGTCGCCAGCCCGGCCCGGCCTGTTCCTGCTCCCCGCACCAAGCCAATGGTGCGCGTCGCCAGCCCGGCCCGGCCTGTTCCTGCTCCCCGCACCAAGCCAATGGTGCACTTCGTCAGCCCGGTTCGGCCCGTCCCTGCTCCCCGCACCAAGCCTGTGGTGTGCGTCGTCGGCCCGGTCCGGCCCATTCCTGCTCCCCGCACCAAGCCTGTGGTGCGCGTCGTCAGTCCGGCACAGCAATCCGCTCCATCGATGTCCAGTCCAGCTCCAGCCAGTGGGGCCAGACCGGACCAGGGGCGCTACGGAGGGTGGTGGTCAAGCCCGGAGCCGGAACCGCCTCCAAGGAGGAATGCCCACCCGGCCCTCCCCTGTTCGGTTTATGTTTGGCGCGGTCGCAGTCCGCACCTTTGGGGGGGTACTCTCACGCCCTGGCTCTGGGACTCTGTTATGTTGAGCCAGGGTGTGTTGTTTCTATGTGTTTTGTGTTCTAGGTTGATTATCTAGCTCATGTGTTTCTGTGTTGGCCGGGGTGGTTCTCAATCAGAGGCAACGAGTATCAGCTGTTGCTTGTTGTCTCTGATTGGGAACCATACTTAGGCAGCCCGTTTTCCACAGTGTTTGGTGGGATCTTGTTCCGTGTATGGTTTGTGTCTGTTACCTAGGACTTCACGTATCGTTTCGTTGTTTTGTTTCGTGTGGTGAATCAAAATAAAGTATGTTCACTCATCACGCTGTGCATTGGTCCACTTCTATCGACGATCGTGACACCGTAACACATTGACTATTCAAACCAACAGCTGTTACTCTATCTTTGTCTCTGATTGAAAACACAGCAATTCAAAAAAATCGAACTAAACATTCCGAGTCTGGTTAGAAAGACCCAGAGCTGGTTGAACGTGATATGCAAAGTTCAATTAATAAAAGTGCTCTCAGTAGCCTTCTTTTATTTTATCCCATGCTGCTCCCATTACACACACGTGTCTCTGGGGGACGATACCTGAACCATCAGAAATACCTTAGAATAGGTTTCCAAGTTGTAATGTGTTAATTAGCAGACAAATGCACCTATGGTGTCGGGTGGATTTCTGAGGATATGTCACTTTCATTTGCTGGGTTTCTGTGAACATGAAGGGGCCTCTGAAGCAGTACAACATTGCTGTGAGTAATACCTTAAATATCACACCTTAAGCTGAGAGCTGACATTTTGTCTGGAGACAGGCGTATTACTCTTTCACTCCCTCACAGATCTCAATCAGATTTTTAGTCGATAATTAAGGAGAAAAGTGCATTTCATTTTGGGCTAATTTTATTTTAAGTGTATCTCATTTTGAAGTAACTTTGTGTAATGCTTAGAAAAGTTACCCTGCAATCATTGATTGAGGCTTTTGCTATTAGTCATCCTTGAGCAGTCACAGCAAACATGTCTCACATTATACACACACAACCAGCCCTAAAGATTTAGTGCCAAAGTTTTGTGTGTTACTTCTCAGCTTGTGAAACATGTTAAATCTTTCTCGATTGACTTGTCGTGTCTGCTAATTTTAGACTTTCAGTTAAATGTGAGCCAACCGTCAGAGAGAAGCATGAACAGTTTCTCACGAGGAAGATTCAAACTCTGGAAATTTCCTGTCAGGTTAGCAATGCCATGATTAACAATCGAAATACAGCTAGAATGCTTGCCAGTAGATTTCAAAGGATTGCTATTATGCCTCACATCACGACTGACCTACTGCAGTGTGTTTTCACATTTCACGCTATGACTCAGAATCCACACCTGCGATTGCTGCTGCCTGTATGGACCTCATCACGGATCGCCTGTTCTAGCATTCAGGGAAACTAGTGGATGGGCGAACCTGGGGAAAGTAATGATGTGCATCCCTCTTCAGGCCATCTGGAGACAAACTGAAAACATATTTCATGCAATTTATATCAGTGTAGAAAATAACAGCTTGAGAAATATTCTCTGTTGGGAGATACTTCATCACACTGCAATATGATCGGAAGAACTTCACCCAGGAAGAAGGGAGATTTATAATACTGATGAGAAGCTGCACAACACATGAATGTAGAAATGTAGAAAATAAATGATTTTTTAAAATCCATGTTAAAGTATAATTGATTTTACAATGTCTTTCATAGAAAATAAATAGATTGGAAACATTTTGTACTTAAATGTTAATTAAGTGTGAAAAAAATATTTTCAGGAGGAATAGGTTAATCATGAATGTAAAGGAAGATTGCTTCCATCTCCAGGTACAAGGGAGAAGATAAAGCAAGAACTTATATGTCAACAGAATTATATTCGAATGGGTAAGGGCCATTGGAGGCTGGTGGGAGGAGCTATAGGAGGACGGGTTCATTGTAATGGCTGAAATGGAATTCATGGAACGGAGTCAAACATGTGGTTTCCATATGTTTGATGTGTTTGATACCGTTCCATGTATTCCATTAGAATGAGCCCGTCCTCCTATAGCTCCTCCCACCAGCCTCCACTTGTAAGGGCGCAGACATTGGCAAATAGGGAAGTTAAATGTTAAGAGTGGTCAGAAATCCTTCAATCTTATTAAATGAACATCTAATGGTCAGATGGCTGTAAATAATTGTTCACCATGGGCAATGTAAGAGTGACAATTGTGAAATTACAAAATCTATCATTTGAGTATCTTAGATGACCTATAGATCTACATCTGTGGTTATGTGAGTATAAGGCCTCATGTATTTAAGACCTAAAAGTGTATGAAATAATTGTTATCCATGAAGGTTAATTGAGTCACAGCATCCTCTTCAGAGGGACACTAGTTTTTGACAGGGACATTGGGGGCAGTGCAGACAGAGGGTCTGGTTCAGGGAAGATAACACTTGGAGAATGAAGGCCATATAGTACATTTGACCTTGAACTGGCTGAGGGACTGAGATAGATTGCCAATGAGCAACGTTGGTTTGTGAGCAAGATATATTTCTCAGTGACAGCTTGTGGTATGGCTGCAACAGAGTGCTTCTTGCTCAAATGCTCTGTGGATATCGTTGGTTCTTCTCTGGACGGCAAACATGACAACCATACTGTTCAGAACTTGTGTGATGAATGGATGTGCAGCAATATTGTCTTGTATGGCAATACTGCTGGATTTCAGCATCATCCCTTGAAGGATGTGCTTGTCAGTGTGTTTGTCTTTTTTATCCTGAGAACACAGTGTTCTCATGAATCACCTGTAAGTAATATATCTGGAAATAGGATCAATGAGCTAGCCCTGTTATCATAGAAACTCTAACTGAGGCTGAATAGTAGGCTAGGCTTCCCTCTAAAAGTAGGTCAGGTAAACAGTTGGTCTGTTATAAAGCACATCCTGCAGTTTATGATCTTACATATACTTCCTTTCATCTCACAGGATATTAGTAATGGTAGAGTCTAAGTTTAAAAAGGGTAATGAACTTGAGATATGCATCAATGAGAAGCCCGTACTCAGAAGCATTTCTGAAAGTGTGACATAAACACAATGCAAGCAAACTAAACAGCAAATCATTTGTAAGACACGTACCGCACAACAGGCATCTTTTGCTATTGTCTCAGCTTGAGAATTGACAATTACTCCAGTCCACAATCTGTTTTGCTCTACAGTACGTTATCACACATCATCATGAAGAAGGTGCATATTTGTTGATTGCTTAACTTAACTTATGCCAATCGACAGCAGATAAACAAGAGAAAGTTACCCTTGTGCAAGATACAATGCCCAATGTACACCATATTGTTTCAATACCACATACAGTGAGGGAAAAAAGTATCCCCTGCTGATTTTGTATGTTTGTCCACTGACAAAGACATGATCAGTCTATAATTTTAATGGTAGGTTTATTTGAACAGTGAGAGACAGAATAACAACAAAGAAATCCAGAAAAACGCATGTTTTATATTTGCAAATATATTAGCATTTTAATGAGGGAAATAAGTATTTGACCCCTCTGCAAAACATGACTTAGTATTTGGTGGCAAAACCCTTGTTGGCAATCACAGAGGTCAGACGTTTCTTGTAGTTGGCCACCAGGTTTGCAAACATCTCAGGAGGGATTTTGTCCCCCTCCTCTTTGCAGATCTTCTCCAAGTCATTAAGGTTTCGAGGCTGACGTTTGGCAACTCGAACCTTCAGCTCCCTCCACAGATTTTCTATGGGATTAAGGTCTGGAGATTGGCTAGGCCACTCCAGGATCTTAATGTGCTTCTTCTTGAGCCAATCCTTTGTTGCCTTGGCCGTGTGTTTTGGGTCATTGTCATGCTGGAATACCCATCTACAACCCATTTTCAATGCCCTGGCTGAAGGAAGGAGATTCTCACCCAAGATTTGACAGTACATGGCCCCATCCATCGTCCCTTTGATGCGGTGAAGTTGTTCTGTCCCCTTAGCAGAAAAACACCCCCAAAGCATAATGTTTCCACCTCCATGTTTGAAGGTGGGGATGGTGTTCTTGGGGTCATAGGCAGCATTCCTCCTCCTCCAAACACGGCAAGTTGAGTTGATGCCAAAGAGCTTGATTTTGGTCTCATCTGACCACAACACTTTCACCCAGTTCTCCTCTGAATCATTCAGATGTTCATTGGCAAACTTCAGACGGGCCTGAATATGTGCTTTCTTGAGCAGGGAGACCTTGCGGGCACTGCAGGATTTCAGTCCTTCACAGTGTAGTGTGTTACCAATTGTTTTCTTGGTGACTATGGTCCCAGCTGCCTTGATATCATTGACAAGATCCTCCCGTGTAGTTCTGGGCTGATTCCTCACCGTTCTCATGATCATTGCAACTCCACGAGGTGAGATCTTGCATGGAGACCCAGGCCGAGGGAGATTGACAGTTATTTTGTGTTTCTTCCATTTGCGAATAATCGCACCAACTGTTGTCACCTTCTCACCAAGCTGCTTGGCGATGGTCTTGTAGCCCATTCCAGCCTTGTGTAGGTCTACAATCTTGTCCCTGACATCCTTGGAGAGCAATTTGGCCTTGGCCATGGTGGAGAGTTTGGAATCTGGTTGATTGATTGCTTCTGTGGACAGGTGTCTTTTATACAGGTAACGAGCTGAGATTAGGAGCACTCCCTTTAAGAGTGTGCTCCTAATCTCAGCTCGTTACCTGTATAAAAGACACCTGGGAGCCAGAAATCTTTCTGATTGAGAGGGGGTCAAATACTTATTTCCCTCATTAAAATGCAAAAAAATTTATAACATTTTTGACATGCGTTTTTCTGGATTTTTTTGTTGTTATTCTGTCTCTCACTGTTCAAATAAACCTACCATTAAAATGATAGATGGATCATTTATTTGTCAGTGGGCAAACGTTCAAAATCAGCAAGGGATCAAATACAGTTTTCCACAATGGCACCAATAAACTACAGTGGGGAAAAAAAGTATTTAGTCAGCCACCAATTGTGCAAGTTCTCCCACTTAAAAATATGAGAGAGGCCTGTAATTTTCATCATAGGTACACGTCAACTATGACAGAGAAAATGAGGAAAAAAAATCCAGAAAATCACATTGAAGGATTTTTAATGAATTTATTTGCAAATTATGGTGGAAAATAAGTATTTGGTCAATAACAAAAGTTTCTTAATACTTTGTTATATACCCTTTGTTGGCAATGGCACAGGTCAAACGTTTTCTGTAAGTCTTCACAAGGTTTTCACACACTGTTGCTGGTATTTTGGCCCATTCCTCCATGCAGATCTCCTCTAGAGCAGTGATGTTTTGGGGCTGTCGCTGGGCAATACGGACTTTCAACTCCCGCCAAAGATTTTCTATGGGGTTGAGATCTGGAGACTGGCTAGGCCACTCCAGGACCTTGAAATGCTTCTTACGAAGCCACTCCTTCGTTGCCCGGGCGGTGTGTTTGGGATCATTGTCATGCTGAAAGACCCAGCCACGTTTCATCTTCAATGCCCTTGCTGATGGAAGGAGGTTTTCACTCAAAATCTCATGATACATGGCCCCATTCATTCTTTCCTTTACACGGATCAGTCGTCCTGGTCCCTTTGCAGAAAAACAGCCCCAAAGCATGATGTTTCCACCCCCCATGCTTCACAGTAGGTATGGTGTTCTTTGGATGCAACTCAGCATTCTTTGTCCTCCAAACACGACGAGTTGAGTTTTTACCAAAAAGTTATATTTTGGTTTCATCTGACATTCTCCCAATCCTCTTCTGGATCATCCAAATGCACTCTAGCAAACTTCAGACGGGCCTGGACATGTACTGGCTTAAGCAGGGGACACGTCTGTACTGCAGGATTTGAGTCCCTGGCAGCGTAGTGTGTTACTGATGGTAGGCTTTGTTACTTTGGTCCCAGCTCTCTGCAGGTCATTCACTAGGTCCCCCCGTGTGGTTCTGGGATTTTTGCTCACCGTTCTTGTGATCATTTTGACCCCACAGGGTGAGATCTTGCGTGGAGCCCCAGATCGAGGGAGATTATCAGTGGTCTTGTATGTCTTCCATTTCCTAATAATTGCTCCCACAGTTTATTTCTTCAAACCAAGCTGCTTACCTATTGCAGATTCAGTCTTCCCAGCCTGGTGCAGGTCTACAATTTTGTTTCTGGTGTCCTTTGACAGCTCTTTGGTCTTGGCCATAGTGGAGTTTGGAGTGTGACTGTTTGAGGTTGTGGACAGGTGTCTTTTATACTGATAACAAGTTCAAACAGGTGCCATTAATACAGGTAACGAGTGGAGGACAGAGGAGCCTCTTAAAGAAGAAGTTACAGGTCTGTGAGAGCCAGAAATCTTGCTTGTTTGGAGGTGACCAAATACTTATTTTCCACCATAATTTGCAAATAAATTCATTAAAAATCCTACAATGTGATTTTCTGGATTTTTTTTCCTCATTTTGTCTGTCATAGTTGACGTGTACCTATGATGAAAATTGCAGGCCTCTCTCATCTTTTTAAGTGGGAGAACTTGCACAATTGGTGGCTGACTAAATACTTTTTTTCCCCACTGTATACAAACTTCAAAAGCCATTCCTCGACACAGACAATGCTAAATGGCTCTTCTTTCGACTTCTCCAATATGAAAGGTTATCTATTCAGGTTATAATATCATTAAACCTGAGACAGGCACAACACGACCAATAGTAGTGCTACTGGTCTTCCCTGAACTTCACTGACAGACAGAGAGAATGTAATTCCTGGTAATCTGCAAATAACACACTGTCACACCACTAAACCATTAAAGAGAAAGCAGTCAGACCATTATGGCATGCCTGTGCTTTAAAGATCCCCGTTTACTGAAGGCGGGGGCATGAAATCCCCATTTCTCTCGGTGTTTGCTTGGCCCTGCAAGCAGATGTGATCACAATAACCATGTCAGCCTCAATTCTCCACCAGTGATTTTCTTATTAAAATAAACCGAACGTTTGCGTCTTGAGGGACCTCTCAGCAGCTCCCTAGAAATGTTCGGTAACACATTATTTGGATAGTCCATCTGTAGATGCTCTACAGACTATCAGTAACATTTCAACTAACTATCTACTAACCATAACCCTAGCTCTAACCCTAACCCTAACCCTAAACCCAGTAACACTTTACTTGACACCTAGTGTCATAATATGTTATGACGCGGTTATAATGTCATAACAATTTACATAACTTGTCATAACCTGTCATAATATATCGTCATAACACTGCCATGACACATATATTTAGACCTGTTGTGATGTATATTGCGTTATTTTATGGCTGGTTATGACACCTACATAAGTGTCAAAACCCACAAAACCTACCACACAAGGCAAAATATTATATTACACCATAGCCTACTTGTCAACATTATTTTTATGGTATGTAATTTTTTTTGAAATTGACCATATTCAATTATCATTGTAATTGCACACACATTGATGTTAGACATGCACCTACCCCAATGCTCTGTTGCTGATGACTGGGATGAATTCAGGAGCAGGAGAAGACACCCTCTTTTTGACTGATGACTGACATAAGGGCTTGTACGTGATAGGCCTATCTGGCTTACATGATTCTTATGGTTATAATGCTTCTTGACAGTGTCAAAGTGTATTTTCTTAGTCGAAGTAAAGTGACACAGGATGGTCATAATGCTTCATGACAGTGTCATAAAGTGTATTTTCTAAGTTCTTTAAAATATGATGAAAAAAAAACATGACTGAAGAACAACAACAACAAAGGATTTAAGAAACAAACGAAAGGAAACTTCTTGGCAGGGAAAAAATACATTTGAATAAATATGGGTTTTGACAATCTTATGTGTCATAACGAGTCATAAAATAACGCAAAAAATGTCACAACAGGTATAAATATATGGGTCATGACAGTGTTATGACCATATTATGACATGCTTATGACCGTGATATAACGCTAGGTGTCAAGTAAAATGTTACCCCTAACCCTTACCCTAATTCTAAACCTAAACGTAACCTTAGCAAGCAGTTGCTTATCAACAGTTTGTTGACAGCGTTACCATCTGTAGAGCATATACAGATGGAAAATCCAAACTATCCAAATCAAGTGTGACCTCTCTCTCTCTCTCACTCACGCTCACACTCACATTCACACACACACACACACCGAGCAGCTCAGAGAAGAAGACAGATGAAACCAACAAAAATATAAATAACTAAAGACACAGCCACAAGAAATCAATTCGGGCCAGAGAGTCCTGTGTGGCAACCTGGTGGAAATGAGTGTGTGCAGCCTCACTTTACATTAGGTTATACAATAACATTGGATATACTAAATACAGTATAACCACAGTTATTTGCCTGATCACTATACATGTCTATCAAGTCACCTTGTAAGCATGTGGTTGATTACTACACACTGGGCACACATACACTGGTTAAATAAATGTTTCATAATGTAATTTGTCAACGTATTGTGACGTGGAAAAACGCAGAAAATACATTGGATTTGAAAAAGGTTGTCAACCAGTACTTTTTAATCTAATTTCAACCAGCATTGTAAACATTGAAAATAGGGTAAAACTTTAACTTAAATATTCTGACCTAACCTGACTAAAAGGTTGTTACATCAATCTAATTTCAACATAATAATCAGAAATATGTATACGTTGAAATTGCATTGAAAATTCCACAAAGAAACATAACAAATATTTTTCATCCTATTTTCAAGATACTGTACATATTGCATGGCTGAAATTATGTTGCATTTCATATTTGATTAGACATATGCTATTTGACCTTGTTTCAATTCAATGTTGTAAACTGGTATGTTTGAATCAATGTCATTGTTTCAAGGTCATGCCATAAACCTAAATAAATAGGTATATTGAAATGAAATGTGATACCACAGTCCAACGATTCCTGCGTGAATAGTGACTCTTACTGATATATGAGGGGTAATGCCTTTCAGTCTGAACAAGTCTATAATCCAGATGCCTACCTCTATGTACCCTGCTTAGCTTTGGACTCAAGCTGTGTTCGATTCACCTAAACTATCATGTCAACACATAGACACTGCTCAGCTTCCATACTCATTTGCGTCGACTACCTAAATAACGTTGAATAATTGAAAGTAAGTCCTCTAACTTTTCTTACACAAGCTGTATATGAAAGAGTGAGGTTGGGTTTATGTAGGTTACAATGACATCTGATTTTCCAAAAGGACACCATCATTTCAATGTGAAGCTAGGTATACTATAATTCGTCCATGGTTGATTGGATCTTTGGAAGTTTATTAGTAGTTACCATTAGCCCTAAAAATAGGATGCCAAATTCATGATATTAATAGAAAACTTATACGTTTGGATATTATCTTTTATATATGTTATTCATAACATATATACACTGAGGGTATAAAACATTAAGAACACCTGCTCTTCCATGACAGACTGACCAGGTGAATCCAGGTGAAAGCTATGATCCCTTATTGATGTCACTTGTTAAATCCACTTCAATCAGTGTAGATCAAGGAGAGGAGACAGGTTAAAGAAGGACTTTTAAGCCTTGAGACAATTGAGACATGGATTGTGTATGTGTGCCATTCAGAGGGTGAATGGAGAAGACAAAATATTTAAGTGCCTTTGAACGGGGTATGGTTGTACATAGTTATTGCACAGGCCTGCATCTGTTGATACACAGCAATCAGTAAGTAATGTGATGGTAAAAATCAACAAGAATTCCAAATTGCAAACGTACCTTTGCCTTTACATGCAAACGAAACAACCCAACGTAGACACTCTAACCAGAGAATGTTGACTATTTGGAGTCAAATCTTTATTAAGCCAAATGGAGAACAAATTGACATTTGATAGCTCAAGAGTTGAAGATACTGTACTGTACAACTTTTGGAAGAGCGAAGTACGGGCAGCAAAGTTTATCCAGCTCTCTAGCACATAAATCCCCCTTCCTCCACAAATCTTGCAGTGGAGAGCTGCTCAAGCACTGTTTCATTGGCTTTATTCATTTTCTCCCCGAGTGTGGGGAAACTTGTTCTAGTAGATTGAATGATTGAGGTCAGGATATTCAGTTCCTTTCTAATCTGTGTCTTCTCAGTTCTTCGCTTGCTTTCTGTCTACCGCATTGATACCACCGAAATATACTGCTAATGGAATTTCCATTCTACTAGTGTTTCTTCAACACTGGCAGCTTGCCCAGTTGAAATATCTTGCCAACAGTGAAGTATTTAATGAAATCTCATCCATAAACAAATGCACGTTTGGATGCTGTGTTTTTTCTTCAACCCAGCTGCCTCAATTACTTTTCTTTTACCTGTTAGGGGTGAGATAATTTCCTTTAATTAGGCTAGCTGGGGGGGAGGGCCCCCCAGCTAGCATAATTTTAAACTGCAACATTTTCTCTCAGCCTCATGGCAAAATGTGTAGAATAGCAGGAAATTAGCTCACAGGTTCTTGAAAGTCAGAACAATCCTTGTCCGGCAGGGAAACTTCACTTTTATAGTTCAATTTCTTTTTATTTTGTTGCATTATTTGAGCTTAAAATTTACATTAAAGGGAATTTTATAAGGGATTTTTTCCCCCCTTCTAAATACTTTCAATATTATTCATGTTGGCTCTATGTGTCAAGGTTGAGCGTAGATGTGGTGTGGAATCAAGCGCAGGACACACAGAGGCTTCGTACTAACGTCTTTAGTGAAGACAACAAAATAACAAGCCAACACGGCTAAATACAACCCGGCAGGCAAGCGAACTTTACGCACACCGGTAAATGTACAAAACAAAAGGCGCACACTGTGCGGAACTCTCTACAAAACAATACCGAGAGAATAAATGAACTAGCATCCCAATTTGACAAAGAACAATTACACACAACACATGACAAAACCCAAGAGAACTTATAGGACACATAATTACCACTAACAAGGAACAGGTGTAACAAAACAGACCAAACCAAACAAACATCGAAACATAGAACGGTGGCAGCTAGTACTCCGGAGACGACGACCGCCGAAGCCTGCCCGAACAAGGAGAAGGAGCAGCCTCGGCCGAAACCCTTGACGCGCGGCTCCAGCCATGCGCCGACCCCGGCCTCGAGGACGACCAGGAAGACGCGGAGCAGGGCGCGTGGGATGACCACGACGGAACTCGGTCAGAAGAGACGGGTCTAAGATGTCCCTCCTCGGCACCCAGCACCGCTCCTCCGGGCCGTACCCCTCCCACTCCACGAGATATTGGAGACCCCCCATCCGGCGTCTCGAATCCAGGATGGACCGAACAGTGTACGCCGGAGCCCCCTCGATGTCCAGCGGGGGCGGAGGAGTCTCTTCTATCTCATAGTCCTGGAGTGGACCAGCTACCACCGGCCTGAGGAGAGACACATGGAACGAGGGGTTAATATTCTTGTAATCAATTGGCAGTTGTAACCTGTAACACACCTCGTTCAATCTCCTCAGGACTTTAAAAGGCCCCACAAACCCCCGACCCAGCTTCCGGCAGGGCAGGCGGAGGGGCAGGTTTCTGGTCGAGAGCCAGACTCGATCTCCCGGTGTGTACACCGGCCCCTCACTGCGGTGGGGATCGGCGCTCGTCTTATGTCGACGGATGGCCCGCTGCAGATGGACGTGTGCAGCGTTCCACGTCTCCTCCGAGCGCCGCACCAACTCATCCACCGCAGGGGCCTTGATCTGGCTCTGATGCCAAGGTGCCAGAGCCGGCTGGTACCCTAACACACACTGGAAAGGAGTTAGTTTAGTGGAGGAGTGGCGGAGAGAGTTCTGTGCCATCTCGGCCCAGGGAACATACCTCGCCCACTCCTCTGGCCGGCCCTGGCAATACGACCTCAGAAACCTACCCACATCCTGGTTTACACGTTCGACCTGCCCATTGCTCTCCGGGTGGTACCCCGAGGTAATGCTCACCGAAACCCCCAAACGCTCCATGAACGCTCTCCAGACTCTGGAGGTAAACTGGGGGCCTCGATCAGACACTATATCCTCGGGTACCCCGTAATGCCGGAAGACGTGGGTGAATAGTGCCTCGGCGGTCTGTAGGGCAGTAGGGAGACCCGGCATGGGAAGGAGACGACAGGCCTTTGAGAACCGATCCACAACGACCAGGATGGTGGTATTCCCCTGTGAGTGGGGAAGGTCTGTAACAAAATCCACCGAGAGGTGAGACCAGGGTCGTTGTGGAACGGGCAGGGGTTGTAACTTACCCCTGGGCAAGTGTCTGGGCGCCTTACACTGGGCACACACCGAGCAGGAGGAGACATAAACCCTCACATCCCTGGCTAACGTTGGCCACCAGTACTTTGTGCTAAGGCAGTGCACTGTCCGGCCAATACCTGGATGCCCAGAGGAGGGTGACGTGTGAGCCCAATAAATGAGTCGATCCCGAACCTCGAGCGGAACGTACGTCCGACCCACCGGACACTGTGGAGGGCTAGGGTCGGTGCAAAACGCCCGCTCGATCTCCGTATCGACCTCCCACACCACCGGTGCCACCAGACAAGACTTCGGTAGTATGGGAGTGGGCTCAACGGACCTCTCCTCTGTGTCATACTGCCGAGACAGGGCGTCTGCCTTTCCGTTCTGGGACCCAGGGATGTAAGTGATTTTAAACACGAACCGGGCTAGAAACATAGTCCACCGAGCCTGGCGAGGATTTAGTCTCCTAGCTGCCCGAATGTATTCCAGGTTACGGTGGTCAGTCAAAATGAGAAAAGGGTGTTGAGCCCCCTCAAGCCAATGCCTCCACACCTTTAGGGCCTGTACCACGGCTAACAGCTCCCTGTCCCCTACGTCATAATTTCGCTCCGCCGGACTGAGCTTTTCGAGTAAAAAGCACAGGGGCGGAGTTTAGGTGGTGTGCCGGACCGTTGCGAGAGAACGGCCCCGATACCGGCTTCTGACGCGTCCACCTCCACTTGGAATGGTAAAGCGGGATCCGGATGCGCCAGCACCGGAGCTGAAGTAAACAGGTCCTTCAGTCTCCCAAAAGCCCTGTTCGCCTCAGCTGACCACCGCAAGCACACCGGACCCCCCTTCAGAAGGGACGTTATGAGAGCTGCCACCTGTCCAAAACCCCGGATAAACCTCCGGTAGTAATTCGCAAAGCCCAAGAACTGCTGCACCTCTTTAACCGTGGTTGGGGTTTGCCAATTACGCACGGCTGACACACGGTCAACCTCTATCTTCACCCCTGACGCAGACAACTGATAACCCAAAAAGGAGACCGACTCCTGGAAGAACAGACATTTCTCTGCCTTGACATACAGGTCATGCTCCAACAGCCTCCTCAACACTTGGCGCACCAGGACTACATGCTCGGCTCGGGTAGAACTGTACACCAGAATATCGTCTATGTACACGACCACTCCCTGCCCCTGCATGTCCCGGAAAATCTCATCCACAAAGGATTGGAAGACTGACGGAGCATTCATTAACCCGTATGGCATGACGAGATACTCGTAATGACCTGAGGTGGTACTAAATGCTGTCTTCCATTCATCGCCCTCCCTAATGCGCACCAAGTTGTATGCGCTCCTGAGGTCCAATTTTGTGAAGAACCGTGCCCCGTGTAATGACTCCGTCATAGTCGCAATCAGAGGGAGTGGATAACTATATTTCACAGTAATCTGATTGAGACCGCGGTAATCAATACACGGGCGCAAACCTCCATCTTTTTTCTTCACAAAAAATAAGCTTGAGGACGCAGGGGAAGTGGAGGGCCGTATGTATCCCTGTCTCAGAGACTCTGCAATGTATGTCTCCATCGCCCTCTTCTCCTCTTGTGACAAAGGATACACATGGCTCCGCGGGAGCGCAGCTCCTGCCTGGAGGTCTATCGCACAATCCCCCTGTCTATGAGGTGGCAATCGCGCCGCCCTCGCCTTGCTAAACACGAGTGCTAAATCCTCATACTCGGGGGGAACGTGCATTGCGGGCATTTGGTTTGGACTCTCCACCGAGGTCGCCCCTACGGAAACACCCAGACATAGCCCCACACACTGGGCAGACCACCCCTTAAGAGCCCTCTCTCGCCACGAAATGGTGGGATCATGAGTAATCAACCAGGGAAGCCCCAGCACCACCGGATACGCAGGAGAGTCGATCAGATATAGCTGAATCGTCTCCTCATGACCCCCCTGCGTCTCCATCCTAAGTGGCGCTGTGACCTCCCTAATCAACCCGGATCCCAACGGACGGCTATCTAGGGCATGTACAGGGAAGGGATTATTAACCGGAAGGAGAGGGATCCCTAACTCTATACAAAATGTTCGATCTACAACATTCCCAGCTGCGCCTGAATCTACTAGCGCCTTATGCTGGGAACGAGGTGCAACCTGTGAAAAACAAAGAGGTATGGTTAGGTGCACGAAAGAGAGCTCCTGGTAAGTGGGGCGCCTACTCACCTGGGAGGACTCCCCAGTGCGTTGCCTGCCGTCTCTTCCTCCTGGAGACCCTCCCCAGCACCTAGCCGCAGTGTGCCCTCCACGGCCACAGTTGGTGCAGGGGAAGGCCCCCCTCGGACTCCTTCTCCTCCGTTCTCTAGCGCCAGCACCCCCGAGCTCCATGGGACTCGGCTCGGAGGTGCTGGAGGGTGGAATGGGCGACCCCCACCCAGGATGTCCACGGGTGGCGAGCAGGGTGTCTAGCCGAATGGCCATGTCAACCAATTGGTCAAAGGTGAGAGTGGTGTCCCTGCACGCCAACTCTCTACGGACGTCCTCCCGGAGGCTGCAGCGGAAGTGGTCTATGAGGGCCCGCTCATTCCACCCTGCATCTGCCGCTAGAGTCCGGAACTCCAGTGCAAACTCTTGAGCGCTCCTCATCCCCTGCCGGAGGTAGAATAGACGCTCCCCCGCCGCCTTCCCCTCAGGTGGATGGTCGAACACTGCCCGGAAGCGGCGGGAGAACTCTGCATAGGTGATCGTTGCGGCGTCTATCCTCATCCATTCGGCGTTGGCCCACTCCAACGCCTTGCCGGTGAGACAGGAGATGAGGGCGGAAACGCTCTCGTGTCCCGAGGGCGCCGGGTGTACGGTGGCGAGGTAGAGTTCGACTTGCAAAAGGAAACCCTGACACCCGGCAGCGGTGCCGTCGTACGCCCTCGGGAGCGAGAGCCGAATCCCACTGACTTCCGGAAGTTGGACAGGTGGACTGACCGATGGTGGTGGTGTGGTAGATGGGGGCGTGGGTACCCCGCTGGTCTCCCATCGATGGAGGGTGTTCATCACTCTATCCAGAGCGTGCCCGATCTGGTTGATTCTGTCCTCCTGTCCACGAAAGCGCTCCTCAATAACCTCGGTAGGTGCGGCTGCTCCTGCTGATTCCATGGGGAAAGGTGTGTAATTCTGTCAAGGTTGAGCGTAGATGTGGTGTGGAATCAAGCGCAGGACACACAGAGGCTTCGTTCTAACGTCTTTAGTGAAGACAACAAAAGAACAAGCCAACACGGCTAAATACAACCCGGCAGGCAAGCGAACTTTACGCACACCGGTAAATGTACAAAACAAAAGGCGCACACTGTGCGGAACTCTCTACAAAACAATACCGAGAGAATAAATGAACTAGCATCCCAATTTGACAAAGAACAATTACACACAACACATGACAAAACCCAAGAGAACTTATAGGACACATAATTACCACTAACAAGGAACAGGTGTAACAAAACAGACCAAACCAAACAAACATCGAAACATAGAACGGTGGCAGCTAGTACTCCGGAGACGACGACCGCCGAAGCCTGCCCGAACAAGGAGAAGGAGCAGCCTCGGCCGAAACCGTGACAGTACCCCCCCCCCCCCTTGACGCGCGGCTATGCCTGGAAATGCAATTGTCTGGAGCAAAGGATCCCAATTTCAAACTCTCAAAAAAGCTGTTTAAAATTCTAAAAACTGGCAATAATTTAAAAATGTTCTTATGTACAGTTGAAGTCGGAAGTTTACATACACCTTAGCCAACTACATTTAAACTCAGTTTTTCACAATTCCTGACATTTAATCCTAGTAAAAATTCCCTGTCTTTGGTCAGTTAGGATCACCACTTTATTTTAAGAATGTGAAATGTCAGAATAATAGTAGAGAGAATTATTTATTTAAGCTTTTATTTCTTTCATCACATTCCCAGTGGGTCAGAAGTTTACATACACTCAATTAGTATTTGGTAACATTGCCTTTAAATTGTTTAACTTGGGTCAAACATTTCGGGTAGCCTTCCACAAGCTCCCCACAATAAGTTGGGTGAATTTTGGCCCATTCCTCCTGACAGAACTGGTGTAACTGAGTCAGGTTTGTAGGCCTCCTTGCTCGCACACGCTATTTCAGTGAAGTGCACCAGTCCCTCCTGCAGCATAGCACCCCCACAGCATGATGCTGCCACCCCTGTGCTTCACGGTTGGGAGGGTGTTATTTTCCATGCAAGCAACCCCCTTTTTCCTCCAAACATAACGATGGTCATTATAGAAAACAGTTCTATTTTTGTTTCATCAGACCAGGACATTTCTCCAAAAAGTAAGATCTTTGTCCCCATGTGCAGTTGCAAACCGTAGTCTGGCTTTTTTATGGCGGTATTGGAGCAGTGGCTTCTTCCTTGCTGAGCGGCCTTTCAGGTTATGTCGATATAGGACTCGTTTTACTGTGGATATAGATACTTTTGTACCTGTTTCCTCCAGCATCTTCACAAGGTCCTTTGCTGTTGTTCTGGGATTGATTTGCACTTTTCGCACCAAAGTACGTTCATCTCTAGGAGACAGAACGTGTCTCCTTCCTCAGCGGTATGACTGCTGCGTGGTCCCACTGTGTTTATACTTGAAGACTATTGTTGGTACAGATGAACGTGGTACCTTCAGGCATTTGGAAATTGCTCCCAAGGATGAACCAGACTTGTGGAGGTCTACAATGTTTTTTTCTGAGGTCTTGGCTGATTTCTTTTTATTTTGTTGCATTATTTGAGCTTAAAATGTACATCCTTTGGTTAAAATATGTTACATTGAATTAGGTTTTAGTATCATAAAGCAACTGAGAAAAAGTGCTACTGTGTATACAACTTAAATGAAGAAGAAAAAGTATTATTTTATAAACTTTGTAAAACAAACTGACAGATTTTTGTCTAACATCAACTCCGTGAGAGTGCTAAAAGATATGATAAAATTGTTGTTTTTATTGGGGATTTTCAAATGAATCCTTTTCCATATTTTACAAATGTTTGTATTGAACTTTTATTGGTAGAGGCAAAAATGTCTGTTTTGAGAATCTGTTGTCAACCTCGTCAGTGGCAATATTTTTTTCTCAATATTCAGAAAAATAATTATTGTATCACTGTTCTGCAACATATGCTTAAACAATTAAAGTATCTGCTGTGCTAGACCTAAAGTATAATGTTTGCTTTATGAATTATGTTTTATTTTCTAAATCTAGCCTTGCTCTGACTTTGCAGGGGGCCCGGCGAAACTGCGCTACGCCACTGGATAAAAAGGGGGGAAAAAATGTTTTTGTTGTCATTTAGCAGACATTCTTATCCAGAGCAACTTACTGTAGTGAGTGCATTTTCTTTCATTTTTTATATATTATTTCGTACTGGTCTCCCATGCGAATCAAACCCACAACCCTGGTGTTGCAAGCACCATGCTCTACCCACTGAGCCACAAATGTAAATGTAAAGAGCTGCTAGAGAGAGCATGTGCTGTAATTCATCTTCGGTATTCATCATGGAGATTGTGAGTATATTGGTGAGGGATGGCTTGCACTTCTTTAAAAGCCCATTAATGCTTTTTTACCTTTCGTGGAGTGTTAAATTAAAGCAGTGACACAGACAATCTACCGGGCTCCTTACAGAGACCAGTTGAGAAGAGAAGGAATGGAATCCTGACACTTTAACTATTGGTTTTGGAAAAAATAGTGGCAATTGACAATATTTTAACTGTTGTCGAAGAACAAACACTGGAAAACTGGTAACATAGTATCATAGTAATGATAGTAGTATTTTAGAATTAAGTTGATTTTTAGAAAAATACATAGGCGATAAGATGTACATTAAACAAAAATTATAAAAAACATTGTTCAATATAGAGTCTGAGGCCAATTATACCAAGAAGGTCATCTTAAAAGCTGAAAAAAAAGTATTCATACGTTTAGTCAAATGTTGCAATTAAAACAAAATTAGCGAACAGCATGAATTTAAGCTTGTTTTAATGGCTCTTCAAAATAGCAAATGACTGTGAGCCATAGCAGGATAGAGTAATTAGAAAGTGCTCCTCATAATAAATCTCTGAGTTCAGTGAAACCCTACATGATGCAACAGCGTTTAAAAACAATTATCTTATCAACACTTCCTATTGAAACTCTATCAAAAGCATACTTCATGCATAAGGTCATGATGTCTGATGCAATATGAGTTATAACAGATCATTTATAAAATATAAACTTTTGTTAGCTAGTTAGCTTGATTATCATATCAATATAGATATGACAGCGAAAGCAGGCTTAACAATGGACGGCAAACTCAATGTTTTCTCAAACATACCACGGGCACAGAACTGCTGCAGTTCAACACCTTGTTTTATGAGCACAGTAGTCTCTCCTTCTTTTGAGATAAACTAAAATAACCTTGTCAAGGTATGCTAACCAATATTCCCAGGGGTTAGAGATACATGCAGCTTGGGGTTGTATCTCCTCCCTGGTGGGTACCTCTATGCCATCTGTCCTACCGGTCTCTGTACTAGAGTGATTTACTTCCCTTTCCAGTACCTGGTCTCCTCCCCAACACCAATTATGTACGGAGGCAATTTCTCGACCAGTGGGCCCCATCTCGGGCGCCAAAGTTGGGAATAAGAAAATAAATAATTGAAGAAAAGCCTTAACCCTTTACACTTGTACCCGTATACGGGTTGAAAATGGCAGATTTGTGCACTAATAAGCGTCTAAATTGGAACGCAGTGGCTGTACAGTAACATGCAATACATGATATCAGAGCTCAGGCTCTGTGCTTCTTCACAGTGCTGTATGGGTTTTGTTCTGAACTTGAGCACTGCGCGCAACAAGAAGTTGCCCCCACTCCTCCCAGTAATTGGGCAACTTTTGTCAATGTTTTGTTGTCTGAATGAGGGAAATGCTGTATATTAAGATGACTTGATGTAATTGAAAGATGAGACGTTGAGGATTATAATAAATACCGCTTTACGTCATACAAATGTGCATTTCACATCTCTAAATTATAAAACATGTCAAATACAGTGTCAAAGTGTATGATCACTATGTTTGATGTACAGTTACAATATGACATGTCGTCATACCCTCGGTTGTTCTGAACAGAATGAGCCTATCTATGTTTGTCTATTGTGAAGAACATTTGCCGCTGCACACGCATCTGAATGCACTTATGGCGACTTTCTATGCGCACCAAAATTATGATCTGTTTCTCTGAATTATCTTGTAAAAGCCTAACACTGTAAGATCGTATTTTATAACTTAGCTAGTCATGTTAGCAATAGAACAAGCTTTCGAATCATGCCCACCTGACCCAGATTGCGATTTATAATGGACCGTTTTTGCATTGCGTAAACAACAACACTAATTGTGTGATGGCGGGGATGCAGGGTTGTATTCCAAAATAAATAACTACAAGTGTGCTTACTCTAGTTCCTCGACAGCTAGGAGAGCTAAAAAAAAGGACCATATAGTTGAAGACTTCTTTGAGTCATAAAAGTGCATTGTAATTGCTTAGGAACTGTGCACACTTTGGAGAGGTGTGTAGCCACTTGAAGACACCAGTTAGTCATCTCACTCAAACCCTTGTAATTTTTATGTTGCACCTACCCACATTTTTCAGGAATAGCCTTATCATGTTACTGAATGTATCCAGAGTATTTTCAGATTTCGTTATCAACAAATGCAGCAAAGTGCAGTACATGTAAAATACACATACCAACAACAGTGTAATGTTTGGATTCAGTCTTGTGTCAGGTGAACTGTTGTTTACTCACCTTTGGTCTAATAATATTTCCATTATCTCTGAACTGTTCTCTTTCAATTGCTACCATGGTTATGCATATGCTTTTCATTTGTCTTCTGTAAGAAACATTTCAATTTAGCCCTATCCATATAGGCCAATTCCCACAAGTGTAAAAGGTTAAGAAATGTGGGAGCATGCTGTGTATACATTTACAGTACTTAGGATCCCTGGTGGCTATGACAGATGCTTGGAGGGTGCGAGAAAGCTTGGTGCACAAAATAAATGGATCCCTCATGGAGAACGTAGGAAAATCAACATCCAGTTTTGCTGTAATGATGCAGCAGTTAATCTCCTGATTATAGTCATTTTAGTTCTATCATTACACCTGTGTGCTTTTCCGGAAGGATTACACTGCTTTATCTAGCCTTAAAAATATGTTCCTAAATGGTCTGGGTTGGATATTGGGGGTGGTTTTTGTTTGCAAATCTTAAATCCATTTGCAGATTCATATTCGCCTCCTTCCTCCAAGACATCTATTTGAGTGGGGGAATAAATCAATGAACATTGCCATAAAATTCAGAACAGGCTCGAACCAAGCGGATTTGAAAGTAATGGGGAAAAACACTCATAAGCAACATTCTCCTACAGCATTCTCCTGTTTATTTTTAATTCACAATCTGTAGAAGCAATGAGAATAGAAAGGTTCAGAACTTTTGTAAAACATCACAGTATGGTTGAAATATATATGGCAAATAGAAATCCTATATGGATGGTGTTAAGAGATAGATGGGAGGTATTGAATAGAGTTGAAGGATGGGACTAATAACAAATAACAACAAATAATAACAAAGATAGCTAATAATGTAAGCATACTGTGTCCATAATAAGTATATAGGTTGTATGTTGGGAGCTTTTGGGAAAGAGCACAGTTAGAAAGATATGGCATTTAGAAGCAAACCGGATGGACATCATGAAAATGATCGGAGAGGTTGAGAGTAGAAGAAGTTCAGGAGCAAAAAAATAAATATATATATATATATATATATATATATAGATATAGATATAGAATTATTGTAAAATTAACTCTGTCCATAAGGTGTAGATAGTAAGTATAGACCGGAAGTAGAGGCCTGGGCGTTGTTGTTCACTAATTTACTCCAAGTAGGGAAAGGATGGTGGGGTTGAAAAGTAATAAAGGGGAATATATATATAAAAAATAAAAATAAAACATGGGGGATTGGAAGTGATGCAGACAATTACATTGATAGAAGATGCAATCTATCTGCAATATTAAGCTGATCCATCCCCCAAAAAAAAAAAAAAAAAAAAAGAAAAGTACTAAAGTTCTGAATTCTTATGTAAATGTGATATTTCAGTTTTTTATTTTTAATAAATAGCTAAAATAAAAAATAAAACAGTTTAAAAAAAATAAAGAAATAAAAAATAAAGAAAAAAAATATATATATACAAAATTGAAAAATAATAAAAATAACATTAAAAAATTTAAAGATAAATAGAAAAAAAAAAAAATAATTCACATACAGCTTCTCAGATGTTTTGGCAAGAAAATACTGTCTAAAACACTCCATTGGGATTAGACCCAAGGACAAGCAATGAATAAAGCGTGTTTTTGTAGAAGCAAAATAACACTTAATTACTTAACTCCCAGTGATTGACATTGAACAGTGCAGCACTAGATGACTTTTGTTGTCATGACACAATTTATTCAAATGTTGTAGGTATTTGCAATGGCATGTGCCATTTTGGAGGCAACTGTTGCTTTAAATTACTAGCAACCTTGTGGAGATAGAATCAGGAACTTTTCATTTTATTTTCACTCTTTTAATTATTTTCTCCACCACTTTATTTTACCTAATTCATTATGGGTTATGGGAGTAAGTCCCCTTCAGTTCTGCCTGCCAATGTCCCTGAGTAGGACCACAGATCACTGAGGAATAACAGTCCTATAGAGCTGGGGATAGGCAGAGATCACTATGCAGACCCATCTGGAGGTTTAGGCTTGGGACTCACCTTCCCCGTCAGCAGGCTTGATTCTGGCAGCAAACATTGTCCTCACAGCCACTCTTTATTTATAGGCCACTATTATAATGAAGGTCAAATAAAGGACCTTGTGTTAAGTTAGACAGAACTTCCCTCTATTATAGCAGCATAAATGTTCTGAGGGCCTAACGCTGTGGGGGAACATTGAATAGCTACCAAGAGAGCATGTGTCATGCAGTCTTTTCTAAACCAGATGGTAAATAGCATACTGTAGAACTGAATGGAAGACTATTACATTAACTACTATGTCCCAGAGATAAACCTTCAGTGTACAATTATTTATTCCATGCTATTTAATCCTACCCTCTAAAGGATCCATTTAAAACCTTTTACAGAGAATGTCATGTTCTTAGTCTTGTTCTCTACTGCTTCAGTTCTAAGCCATTAAGAACCTAGAATAAAAATAAATGGGCTGATGGTGGGCCACTGCCTACAAGATGGGGAGTGGGGTCATTAAGCACTGATAGATTTCCAGAGGAAGACTCACAGATGACTGCGCAAATGAGCATCCAGAACATTAGAGCAGAGAGAACCAGTTAGGGCTTAAGTTATGTCTGCCTTAGAACTTTCTCTGGTTCTCTATCCCTCAAACTCCAAAAGGTAGCCCTTTCCTGCAGTCAAATGACGTACCTAATTTAAAAAAAAACATACTGAACATCCAGTGTTTCTATGTCAAACAGTTTTGTTATTTCAGACTTCTGTGATGTATATAAAGTGTAATATTGGGATGCAAACTCAAATTGGAATACATTTCAACTCTACAACTGACATGGTACAGGTGTCTTTTTTTTTTGTAAGCCCATAACCATGTGTGAGGTGTATACTTTTGTTTCAAAGTAAATTTGTTTAGAATACCAAGAAACACTGTGACCCTCATTTAGCCCACTGCAGTAAAAAGGCACAATTCACAAGTTTAAGGACCAGACATTGAAATGGGTTTAGAATATTTATTGAGTTAATGGAATGGATGTGAGAAGGATGATTCAGGAGAGGAATGAGAATGGACCGGATGAAGCCGAGGGCTGCAGATGAAGGATCCAGAGGGTGGACTCCAGAGTTCGGCTTGTAGTCTCAGGTAGACATTGTCAGGCCGTGGTAGTTAAGCTGCTGTGGTGATGGCAATCCCCCCCCAGGAGATCCTTGGAAGAAACTAAGAGATACTAGATAGAAGGGGAGGGATGCAAAACTTGATAAGGCTAGTCAGGCACAGTGTCGTACAACACGACATTGACTGCAGAACAAAGGAGGAATGTTAGTTTGGTCAGGTTTAAGTAGGTCGGCAGTGGTGATTAAGGAGTGCAAGGACAGGTGTGGAGACTGATTAGTAATCAGTTGCAGCTGATGATTGTTTGGAACTGCGTTCAAGGCAACTAGTTAGTGTTGCTAACAGGCGTGGAGGCTGATTGGCTATTAGTAGCAGCTGCTGCTTGTTGAGTTGATAGGGAGCTGCATTCAAGGCAACTAGTTCAAGTGTTGCATTCAAGTCTGGTCCTCTCTCCTGAATTTTTGTTCATTCTTAACACCATCAATAAAAAAATGCCAGGCGCCTTTGTGCCTGCGTGCACCGGCGCCCGCCACACTGAGCATTCAAAATGCATGGAGGCAACAAGGCCCTCTCTGTAAACATCAACAAAATGTTATTAGTGCCAAATCATCCATCCTTGCTTTCTCCCAACAGGTCTGTCAGTAGATCATGAAGTGTTCCGGTGCAGAGAGCAAAAACACCTCATTACTGGCATCTGTGCAGCGCAAGGCTGTGGGTATTGATCACCAAACACTGTGAGTGTGCTGGAGAACACTAACGAAACCAGGCATTGGAGACAGATCTTGTTAATTTATGTCAATGAGAGTACAGTTGTGGTCAAAAGTTGAGAATGAAAATTAATATTTGTGTCACAAAGTCTGCTGCCTCAGTTTTTATGATGGCAATTTGCATATACTCCAGAATGTTATGAAGCATGATCAGATGAATTGCAATTAATTGCAAAGTCCCTCTTTGCCATGAAAATGAACTTAATCCCCAAAAAGAACATTTCCACTGCATTTCAGCCCTGCCACAAAAGGACCAGCTGACATCATGTCAGTGATTCTCTCGTTAACACAGGTGAGTGTTTTTGTTTGTGTATAAAGTATTTGGCAACAAGAAAAAAAAAATCACAATCATTTCAATGGTCTTGTTATCATTGGAATAGTAACATATTATATCCTTCATGTTAAAAACATGGGTAGTGCTCAAAAAGGTAAATAAGTATTCTGCAAGGTTTTCCCAAAAATCTATCACAGATTTACATTCATAGAACAAGTGTGTAAGATTTTCACCTTTTTCACAGAAAACACAGATATCATCAATATCAACATATTTGGACAACATAGAATTACATGTTTGGTATACAATATTTGTAAGGCATCAACCAAGCTTTTTATCAGACAATGTCAGGAAATGCATGTTCCAGAAAAATGTTCCTCTAGGCGGAAATTGGTTCCGTGAATGGAAAATCTGTCTTATGTATTTGTTACAACAAGAAACATTGTTACAACTTTGTTTCTCAAGTAAGCTCACGCCTTCCAAGCTGAGTTCTGTGATCATCATTAGTGTAGTTGGACCACTGGGAATGACTTTGATCACAGAAATAAACTCTCTGAAAGGTATTGGAAACTCATTCAATGTTATAAATTGTTCATATGAAAGAATTTTACCCCTGTTGTCGAAAACATCAAGAACAAAGTCAATATTCCTCTCATGCCAGCTAGGGTAGAACAATGACTTATTCCTCACAGTTATGTCTGAATTATTCCACAAAAGAGCTTTATGTGGGGAAAAGTTGTGCAGGAAACATATTTTCCAGGACATTAAAGCTTGTTGGTGAAACCTATCCAATTTAGCAGGTAATCTTTCAGGAATATAATTACATTTTCAGTAAAAATGGAAGACCTCCCAACTTATTAAACACATTGGTTGGAATGAAATACCAACTTGATTCTGTATTGACCAAACATCTTTTCAACCAATTGATCTTGAAAGTGTTATTTATGTCAACAAAATCCAACACTTCAAGACCTCCTTCAGATCTTTCATTTGAGAGGACTGACTTTTTTAGTTTGTGAGACTTATTTTTCCAGATGAAGTCAAGAAAGGTCTTGTTGATCTCTTTACAGGTAGAGGGATTTACAAATAAAGATAATGAGGGGTACACAATGCAAGACAGTCCCTCTGCCTTGGACAGACGCACTCTCCTAAGTATATATAGATCTGTTTGTAGCCAATTATTAAATATATTCTTGGTTTTCTTAATTTTAGGAGAGAAATTAATGTTCTCTGACTAAGTGGTTTTTTGATAGATGTATTCCTAAATATTTAACACAGTCCGTTACAGGAATATTTTCAGTTTCTTTATCATCAGAGTCATATAAACATAAGATTTCACTTTTAGAAATGTTCAGTTTTAAACCAGATGCAATAGAGAATGCAGTGATAGCATTAAGGGCATGGGCGACCTCGTCTTTGTCTTTTAAAAAAAGAGTAGTATCGTCAGCCAGTTGGGAAATTTTGATTTCTCTGTTAAAAATGGATAAGCCAAAAGATTTGCATTGTTCAGAATATCTAGAGATAGAAGTTCCACTACCAAAATGAATCAAAAGGGCGAGAATTGGACATCCCTGTCGTAAATTCTGTTGATACTGAATCTTTTGGATGTATTAAGGTTTGGTATCACAGAACTATTTATATCTTTGTAAAATATGCGAATGACTTCGATAACATTTTCACCGAAACCAAAAAGTTTAAGAGACCGAAAGAGAAATTAATGTTCAATTGTGTCAAAGGCTTTACAGAAGTCCAAAAATAAAATAACAGCTGAGTCAATTGCATCGGAATAATCTAAAAGGTCCAAGACTAAACGAATGTTGGGAACTTATGTGACGGCCCTTCATAAATCCTGTTTGAGTCTAATTTATAAATGGTATCTATTCCTTTCTTTAGTCTTTTGGCATAAACCAGAGCAATCAATTTTAAATCAATATTTAATAAAGTAATTGGTCTCCAATTGTCAATGAGAGAAGGGTCTTTATCAGGCTTCGGAATCAGTGAAATAAGGCCCTGTTTCATAGTGGAGACCATTTCATCATTTTCAATGCAATCTCAAAACAAAAAAATAGGGTCTTCTAGTAACTCCCAAAACTGCCTATAGAATTCAACTGACAGGCCATCAGGGCCAGGTGACTTCCCTTTTCATTGAATTCAGAGCCTCTCTAATTTCTTCGATTGACACAGGTGATTCGCAAAATGAGTTGAAATCATCCTCAATTACAGGGACATAATTCTGAATGTAGCAAATGTTGCTTTCACAACCATCTTCCTGAAATTGTGAGTTGTAAAGGTTTTCATAAAAGGAATTGACAAATTTTGATAGTGTAATGGGATCTTTGCATAATACATCATTAATTTTGAGTGCCGTTATAGATTTTATTTTGTAGTTTCTCTTTTCAAGTGCAAAGAAATAACTGGTGTTTCTTTCCCCCTCTTCAATCCATTTTGCTCTTGATCTGACAAAGGCACCCTTTGCCAGATCCGTGTAAAACTGTTCTAATTCTAGAACTGTTAGTCTGTTCTAATACAGACTCTTCTTCTTGAGATAGATTATCTTTCTTTAGAAAACTGTCAAGCTTTAGGTGCTTCAGCTCTTTGGCACATTTAATGGCTACAACTCTGACTTTATATATTTGAAGAATTCATGACCCAAGTCTTTTCTTGCAAAAATATCTTTGGCTAACAATCTGATGTTTCCAATAAAAATAGGATCTTTAAGAAGTGTGTTGTTTAATTTCCAATATCCTCTAATAACCTTTGATTTTTTAGCAGCTTGTATATTCAGGGTAATCAAATTATGATCAGAAAAGGGAGCCAAATGATGATCTACATCTATAACAAATTGTAACAAAAAGGGAGAAATAAGGAATAAATCTATTCTAGATTTTCGTGACATAGTTTTGTTGGTCCAGGTATAACCCTTTGCATCCAGATTGAAATAACGCCAGGCATCATCAACAGAGAGATCCTTGCATAATGTTGTGATGATATTGCTATTTTGAGAGCTTTGACTCATTCTTGGAGGAAAATAATTAGCAGAGTCATCAGGTGTTTCGTTAAAATCCCATGAGAGAATTAGAAAAACCTTTGAGTATTTGTTGCGTAAATCCTGTAATTATCTGGTAAATTGGGCAAAAACGGTCTTATTTGGAGCATGTGAGTTAGAGTTGAACTCGGAAGTTTAAATACACTTAGGTTGGGGTCATTAAAACTTGTTTTTCAACCACTCCACACATTTCTTGTTAACAAACTATAATTTTGGCAAGTCGGTTGGACATCTACTTTGTGCATGACACAAGTAATTTTTCCAACACTTGTTTACAGACAGATTATTTCACTTATAATTCACTGTGTCACAATTCCAGTGGGTCAGAAGTTTACATACACTAAGTTGACTGTGCCTTTAAACAGCTTGAAAAATTCCAGAAAATGTCATGGCATTAGAAGCTTCTGATAGGCTAATTGACATAATTTGAGTCAATTGGAGGTGTACCTGTGGATGTATTTCAAGGCCTACCTTCAAACTAAGTGCCTCTTTGCTTGACGTCATGGGAAAATCAAAAGAAATCAGCCAAGACCTCAGAAACAAAATTGTAGACCTCCACAAGTCTGGTTCATCCTTGGGAGCAATTTCCAAACGCCTGAAGGTACCATGTTCTCTGTAAAAACAATAGTACGCAAGTATAAACACCATGTGACCACGCAGCCGTCATACCGCTCAGGAAGGAGACGCGTTCTGTCTCCTAGAGATGAACGTACTTTGGTGCGAAAAGTGCAAATCAATCCCAGAACAACAGCAAAGGACCTTGTGAATATGCTGGAGGTAACGGGTACAAAATTATCTATATCCACAGTAAAACGAGTCCTATATCGACATAACCTGAAAGGCCGCTCAGCAAGGAAGATGCCACTGCTCCAAAACCGCCATAAAAAAAGCCAGACTATGGTTTGCAACTGCACATGGGGACAAAATCGTACTTTTTTGAGAAATGTCCTCTGGTCTGATGAAACAAAAATAGAACTGTTTGGCCATAATGACCATCGTTATGTTTGGAGGAAAAAGGGGGTTGCTTGCAAGCAAAAGAACACCATCTCAACCGTGAAGCACGGGGGTGGCAGCATCATGCTGTGGGGGTGCTTTGCTGCAGGAGGGACTGGTGCATTTCACAAAATAGATGGCATCATGAGAATGGAAAATTATGTGGATATATTGAAGCAACATCTCAAGACATCAGTCAGGAAGTTAAAGCTTGGTCGCAAATGGGTCTTCCAAATGGACAATGACCCCAAGCATACTTCCAAAGTTGTGGCAAAATGGCTTAAGGACAACAAAGTCAAGGTATTGGAGTGGCCATCACAAAGCCCTGACCTCAATCCTATAGAAAATGTGTGGGCAGAACTGAAAAAGCGTGTGCGAGCAAGGAGGCCTACAAACCTGACTCAGTTACACCAGCTCTGTCAGGAGGAATGGGCCAAAATTCACCCAACTTATTGTGGGAAGCTTGTGGAAGGCTACCTGAAACGTTTGACCCAAGTTAAACAATTTAAAAGGCAATGCTACCAAATACTAATTGAGTGTATGTAAACTTCTGACGCACTGGGAATGTGATGAAAGAAATAATTCTCTCTACTATTATTCTGACATTTCACATTCTTAAAATAAAGTTGTGATTCTAACTGACCTAAGACAGGGAATTTGTACTAGGATTAAATATCAGGAATTGTGAAAAACTGAGTTTAAATGTATTTGGCTATGGTGTATGTAAACTTCCAACTGCAACTGTATGTCCATATACATAACAGATGATGAAAATAGCATTGTGAAGTTTAACAGTTACTATGACCCATCTCCCATCCTGTGAAGATGTGGATTCTAGAATGTCACCTTTAAACTTGTGGATAATCGTCAAAACACCAGCAGAATGGTTTGATCCATGACTGAGATATGCCATGTCACCCCATTGTGACTTCCAAAATTTCAAGTCACTTTCACACAAATGAGTTTCTTGAAGAAGGACCAAATCTGTGTTACTGCGTTTACAACATAAAAATAAGGATTTCCTTTTCGTAAGATCTCTCAAACCCCTGGCATTCAGGCTAACGATATTGAGTGAGTTGAAAACAAACAATTTTCTTTTTTTTGGGGGGGGGTTGGCAAGTGTTCATAAGTTATAGTTCGAACGGTACATTTACTCTTGGCAGTACAGTAAATGTACTCTTGGCAGTACTCACAGTTCAAGTGTGGTTCATGTCACGTCACCAGCGTTAACCAGTAATCTTTCTTCCTTCGATGAACGTGTGTGGGCCCTTGAACCCAGCCTTCTTTCTCTCTTGTTGAGCCTTCTGTATAAGTGGACACAGTTTCTCCCTTGCAGTCTGATCCTGCGGTATCAGAGCCTCTTTGATGCGCTTGGCCATTTCCCAGATGATGTCCCTGTTGTGGCGCATAGCGAAGCGCAGGATGACATTGCGAGGGGGTCCATCAGATCTTCGTTTTCCAAGTCGATGTACCACGTCGATCATGTCTCTTAGCTTGTCTTTGATGCACGGAAGCTCCTTTCTCAGGATATTGATGACCGCTTTCCTAATGTCCTCTCCCTCTACCTCTCTTACACCTTGGATTTTCAGATTCCACCTGCGAGAGTACCGTGGAAGTTCAGCTACATTCTCACACAGCTCATTATTTTGGTATGCAGTTTCTTCAGCTCGTTCTCTGGAAACAATATATTTTCTTGTTCTCGCTCACAACTGTGTGAAGCTGACGGACAGTCTCTGACAAATTATCAATCTTCTCTGATGTTTCTTTGGTAGCCCGCTCTATGATGGAAACTTTGGAGGACGTGGCATCTTGTTTAGAAGTCAGGGTCTGGATTGCAGTGAGAATTTCAAACATGGAAATGTCCTCTTTCACTTTTTTCTCCGGTGGATTTTTAATTGGGGTCTGAGGTAAAGGGTTTGCAAGGATTTCGTCCTGGTCTGTCTTGTTCTTTCTCTTGCTTGAACTCGCAGCATCTTGTGTATCCATGCTGCTCTGGTTCTCGTCGTAGATATCTAGCATGCCTGCTGTCTTCTGTGAGGCTTGGATATTCCGTTTTATGTTGTCTTTCTGTCGTGTTCTTCCCATTCAACTTGACAAAAACTAACTCTAAACTTGCCATATAAAGCTAAAATCAGTTATAGTTTATTTCTACATTGATAGCCAATATTAGACTATTAACCACCTAACCCTCAAAGTTGCTTGGACAAGTGAGAAAACACTCCCTCTCAAAGCGACGCCATCTTGGCCCTAGTAACCCGGCTCTCATTTTAGTCGCCACTCGGATGACGTAAAATCGACATCCGCTCTCAGACTTTGTGGATGTGTTATCTAGTGGAAACCAAATGTAGCCATGTAGACTTTGTGGCTGTGGTAACTAGTAACAACACAACAGAGTCGGGAAATTTGAGACTGTGGATGCCGATGCGATATCAGTTAAGGACAAGATTGGAGATAACTTGATTCCATTTGAGCAACAATGTCTTCAGAACATGTACTAAATATGTTATACGCTTCATAATATTCACGTTGTCAGCAATGTCAAGGTAGCTAGCTAGCTAACTGTGTAACATGGTTGATAATAGCTACTGTGAATGTCCCTGCCTGGTAGAAAATAGAAAAATGACGATAGCTTTAGTACATTAGTTATCACACTTACGTAAAAAAAAAGAAGCATTGTAAAATACTTAATTTTGACTAAAATAGCTCTGCATTTATGGAAAATATCGTTGGCTTTGGTAAGTCCTTTGCCTTTCTCGCTGACTCCTATACTAGCTAGCTAACAACATTACTGGGATTGCCCCTTGATTCTAGCTATGGCTATGAAGATGTTGTGTGTGGATATTAAAAGTGTTGTACTCGACTCTTCTGCATGAAAATCCTTATTGGTTATACATAAAAGACCATGTAGTAAACATTACACTACAATCCTAATAAGTGTTGTGTACGTGTTTTTCTGTAGGATTCCAGTTTTGAAGAGCTGCAGACCGTCCAGGGGCACAGGCAGGGCTGCAGAAAGAATTAGACATGAAGACCTTGAAAGGGCTGTCTGACAGAAAGAAGAGAGGCTGGCCGAGATTAAGGTTAGTAAAAATCTTTCACCTGTGGTACTGTTTACCCGTTTCACAACATTATAATCATATTACAGCATTCTGTCATTTGTAGCTTTTTTTTCATATCATTACATGCTAAATTGCAAGAGCTGGCCTTTGAAGAAAGGGTAGAAGTGCTGGAGCTGGCCAATTCCCGCCTACCTGGAGTGATTTTTGACATCATGGAGTACCAGAGAGCTATCCCAGGGTCTCCGGACAACCTCGCTGGTGCACCTGCATGAATTGTACCTTACAACACACAACTGCTGCCATTTCACCACTGCAATATTCAATTTATTTATTACCAAGTATGTTTATATAACAGGTTAACACTTTCCACGACTACACTATACTTTATTCTTCATTTGCATCACAATTAGGAAAATTACTCAATTTGGTGATGTCTTTTAAGTTGTTGTTTTTGTGAATTTTTCCTTGGTCTGGGTGATATAAGTTCAGTACTTTATCAGAATTTTCCCCTTACAATGTGCTTTTGTTATTTAGAGGAAGGTTAGAGACTACCTTGTATTCTTGTTTATCTCCCTAATAAAACTATTTGACCTGATCTGTGTAATCGGAGCGACTTGTTTTGTACTGTATTTACACCAGGGTAGTCCATCCGTCTTTCTGGATATCTACCCACCTGTAGGTCTGCTAATTTGAAGTGTAAATCTCCAAGAGCATAGATATCCAGGAAAAGAGAACAGTTTAGTAAATCATTCAAAAACCATTATAAAAGTGCAATAATTATGACTATATGTTAGATAAAAAATGCACAAGTATTGTTTCTCACACAAGTTTATTGTTGACCACACAAACTTCCCTTATTTAAGATTTATATGTTTGATTGTAGGCCCACCTCTTTCAACAACAATTCTGAGTACTCTGTAGGTTTTCACACTTCCCGGGAACCACCAAGTCTGACAACAGGCAAAGCTCTGGTCCTTCCCAGCTCAAAGGTGTGTTTACTGCACCCTGTGTTGCATGGCGACGTTTCCTCGAAGTTGTAGCAGGTGGTGGCACTTCAGGAATTTCTGGGTCATAGGATCTCAGGATCATTCTGCTTGTAGCCCCATTTGAGCACCAAGTCTTCTCAACACTGCTCTCTGAAGTTCTGGGATGTCGGTGTAGTCCTTTGCAGTCTTCAATGCGTAGACACTTCACCTTCGAGACTTGCTATTGTAGAGTCTCCTTTAGCTGAAAGATAATAATATTTGGTGAGCATTTTGTCTATAGAATGAACTATCACACCTGATTCAAGTAATTGCATTCTAAACTGAAGACCATGATTAGTTGATTATTGGAGTCATGTGTTAGCTGGGGCTGAGTCAAAAATGTATCACCAATCAAGCCCCCGAGGACTGGAGTTGACCATCCCTGACCTAGATCAGAGATAAAACTTGCTAGTTTTAGAATGTTGTGTTGTACAACAGCTGACTAAAGACGGGGCATTCAGATCATGAACAATAGATGTGCAGTTGAGAACGTTTCAATGGTAATGGGGCCGCTTTACAATTCCATGATGAAACCTTCAAACAAAGTTGCCACTTGTAGCAAACAAGTGTCATGAAATACATGCACCAGAAACAGTACAGTTTTTGACTTGTCAGAAATGTCAGCAAGCCAGGCTAGCTATGTATAGCAAAATAGCTAGCTAGGTCTCTGCTTGGCTAGCTGGCTAGCTGCTTAGCTGAACACAGAATGTTAGCACACTGTTCTTTGAATGGCTAAATGGATCCGTCTCGTCGCAAGACTTTGGCTAAAGTTACATGTTGAATCTGGGATACTCCAGCCAATGACATGAGACGTTCTAAAACTAGACCGTTCAGATCAAACAAACCGCTGCGTCGTGTCCCATCTTTTGCATCTGAAATGACATTTTATTGGTCGCATACACATATTTAGCAGATGTTATTGCGGGTGTAGCGAAATGCCTGTGTTCCTAGCTCCAACAGTGCAGTAATATCTAACAATACACACAAATCTAAAAAGTAAAACAATGAAATTAAGAAATATATAAATATTAGGACGAGCAATATCAGAGTGGTTTTCAGACCACAGACATCAGAAATGTAACAAGGTGAGTAATGTAATACACATAATGTAGCTAGTTAAGGCTAACTAGTGAAGCAACATTTTATATTCAAATGACACAAACCAATGTCACAGTCTGCTCATGAGCTACTAACGTTAGCTAGCTAGCTAATACGAACTATTGGATGCGTGGCTTGAAAACAATCAAAACAAGTAATCCAAAATATTGTTTGCATACATATTTACAACTAAATATCAACATTTCACTTTATATCTAGCAAGATATTATCTAGCTAGTTATCTCTTACCCTATCCGCAGACAAAAATGCAAATTCTGGGTCAATTTAAAATCCCTTCAACTGCCTTAGTTCTCTCCACTGTGTGAATGCAAATCCAAGGTCTACTCTCATCTTGGCCCAGGCTCTATCGCTTTCCCTTTTTGCCTGTCTGGGGCCTGTTGCACAAAACTAGGATAAGGGATTAAGCCAGGATATCTTGGTGATCCTGGCTCAATTGATCCGTAATCCGGTTGCACTAAAGATGGATAGGGGGCAGGAGGATATGTTATGGTATAAATTACCATGGAGATTTATTCTGTGGAGCTAGCCTGCTCCAGACCAGGCTAAATTCCAGGATCTATTTAATCTCATCCCTAATGTCAGTCAGCAGTCACCACAAATGGAAACCAATAGTTATTTCACTGCTCACTATACATTGTTATCACATATAACTAGACCCACTGTCATTATTTAAACGTTTGTGATCATTAATGTCAATGATTTTGGATAAAAAATGATTTTTAGATGATGTTGCTATCATTAGATAATTTACAGTTTTCCATAGACTATAAGGCTATATATAAAATGATAGAATATTAGGGCCACAGAGGGGAAAAAAACACAAGTCATAATATTGTAACCAGTTGTTTTAAAGGAGGACAGTTGTTAAAATGACAGATGTGGGGCATTTCGTGAAATTGTACTTCAGTATGGTTTCATAAACAAATATTCTGGCTGATGTGCCAGAATATTAAGTATCACATTGTCATAAGTATCAAAACTGTAAAAACAATATGTAGCTTTTCTGCAGAAAGAACCAGCCTCATAAATTTATGACTTTATCATTTTTCTTCAGTGTGGCCCTAGTACTCTGTCATATAAACAAATACACATTCCATATGAATATAAAAACACAATGTGTAACATTATGTTCCTTTATTGAATAAGGACAAAACAAAGCAGGTAAACCATCAGCTCCTTTCGAAACTGAAGTCACAGTGACTCTACAAGATGGAAAGCACAGAATCCAAGCATATTATACAAAATGATACATACACATTCAAAGGTCTGTATATAACACACCCTGCATGTCTGCACACTAAAATAAATGCAGGACAAATCCATACACATCAACTGAACAGACAAATGAATGGATGCAGTAGCCTCCCTGCAGCCTTGTATTACACACAGTATACCGCACAAACATCATAAGAGGCCAAATTCGTAAAAAAACGAACCCAAAAAAACCCAAATTCCTCTGCCACCGCAGGTACATATTTAACCAAAATTGAAAGCACACATACTAACTAAAATAATTCAACACATATTGGTCCCTCAGCAGCCGACCACTGTCGTCATCAGGGAAGATTGCCGGATTGTCCCAGTCCATGGCTGGTGGCACTCTGGGGGCCCTCTCCTTCCTCAGGCAGGCCACATTGTGGAGGACAGCACAAGCCACAGTAATATCACATGCCCTAACAGGGCTGACCCTTAATTTGTGAAGGCAGTGAAAGCGTGCCTTCAGGAGGCCAAAGGTCATTTCAACTCTGGCCCTGGTCCTGGCATGGGCATGGTTGTAGGCCTGCTGTGCTTCCTGGGGGTCTGTGAAAGGTGTCAGGAGAAAAGGCTGGCAGCCATACCCCCCTGTCTCCCAGCAACACACCAGAGAATTCACCTGTCAACACAAAATCTCATCATTACTACCTCATAAACACAGTGATATTCTTGACACAGCCATGATGGTTATAAATAGGGGGTTGTGTGGCTTACCTTGTGATAGGCACTGATAGATTTCAGAGGCCCGAAAGATTCTGGAGTCATGGACTGAGCCAGGCCATTTTGCCACAACATTGCTGATCACACAGTCAGCATTGCAGACCATCTGAAATCATAAGATGAGGAATATTACACCAATCAATGCACATCACTGGCAATGCAGAGTGTTCGTCAATGGACAATATCAAAAAGTTATGTTCACCTGAACATTAATGCTGTGAAAGGATTTCCTATTCACAAAATCGGCCTCATGGGCACCTGAGGGGGCTTTTATCCTTATGTGTGTGCAGTCCACTGCACCAATGACATTGGGGAAACCTGTCACACAAAGTAATGAGTATCCTACTATGTGTTAACAGTTGTCCTGTAATTTGTAGATCCTCTTACCTGCAATCCTATAGAACTCCTCTTTGATGTCACAGAGTCTTCTGTGGCCAGGGAAGGAGATGAAGACATCTGCTAATGCTTTGATAGCCAGACACACACTCCTTATTGTGCGGCAAATTGTGGCCTTGTTCAGCTGTTCTGCATCCCCCACTGAGTACAGGAAGGCTCCACTAGCAAAAAAGCGCAAGGCCACACAAACCATTTGCTCCACACTCAGTGCATGGCTCCGTGCAGTGCGGTGCTTAATCCTGGGACCCAGTAGTCTGCATAGATACCTGATGCCATCTGCAGAAAACCTGTATCTTTCATATAGATGGTCATCAGGGAAGGCCAGTGGGTCCAACCGGTCCCTGAAGACCCTTTCTCGCCTGAAGGCTCTCCTCAGCACAAGTGCTTCTTCATCCACCACATCTCGCACGAATGGGCATGCCATTGTCAGAGCAGAAAGGAACACACAATTTTGGGCCTTCATATAGGCTAGTGGCCACACCTGGTGCTGGGGGGTGGGCAAAAGAGGGCGATGCCTTATAACGATGACTTGGTTGTACTGATTGCTGGGAAAATAAAAAAACCTTAGAAAGATGCCACCGTCCTGTGTGCTCACAATAAGAGCTCATATGTCATGGCTCACTTGACTTCACGAGAATATACCTAATTTTTATTTTGAGCTGTGTCATCTTCTTGGAGCTGGGGAGGAAAGAAAAATAATGATTAATACATTTGTGTTACAGTTAGCATACAGTGTACATTGAAGGCATATCTCACCTCCCTCTCAAGTTTTTTTATTTCAAGGTCCAGTTTCCTAATTGTCCTCTTTTTTATTTCGGACTCCAGTGCAAGATTTTCCATCTTTTTCTTCTTGTACTGAATGTCTATGTCTGCCAGTTCTATTTGGCGCCGGAGGTGGTTGCCATACAACTTTCTGATAGCTTGTGAGCTCTGTGAACACAATACAATTAGCGCAGCTGGAATTTGGCAGGATGTGGTGTCCTTTTATTAATACGCACTATGTTGCCAGGCTGGTTTTCCCACTGTATAGCATCTGGGTCCTGTAAAATAAATTAGATTTTTTGATTTTGATGAGGACTCCTCACCATTGTAGAGTAAATAGTACTTTCACAGTCTTAACATGATACCTCATGCCTTCTGGAATCCAGAGAGATGGTCTCCTCCTCATCATCGTCTCCATCATGTGCTGTTGCTGCTGCACTGGGGCCTTCACCCTATCACATTTAATCGGATTCATATTGAAGCTAGTAGACAAGACATGCCAGGCCTACAGTATGCCTTTGATGGAGTACTCACTGGATCAGCATCGTCTGGTGCTTGTGCTGGTGGCTCTAACAGGAACACAGTGCTGCCAGACACTGCAAGGCAATAGGTAAACCAAAGTCAGACAGTCCAAATTGATTCAATATGAATGTGGTTGTATCCCATGTAGAGATGGAAGGACATACCTTGAATGAAGCGGGTGGCATCTTGGGAGGAACCTATGCTCGTCTCTTTCCCCCCAGGGATCCCCTCTAAGACGGGCCTGCCTTTATTTAGCTCCAAGGCCATGTCCTCTGCTGGGGTAAGGTCAGCCTTTGGTGACCCACCACCCGTGCCTTGTCTGTGGGTATTCTTTTTCACTGCTAAAACAGTACAGACAATGTGTGAGCAGGCACCTTCTGGGTACAATATATGCTTGTGCTTTGTTAAATATTAGTCAGGGACCATACCATTCTGCAGAATGTTCTTGTATTTGATTTTGACCTGCTGCCATGTCCGTTTTGGCCCGTTCATGTTTAATCTACACACACACACACACACACACACACACACATTTAATGGAGTCACACTGCAAAAAATTACTTGGTATTTTTGTCTTGTTTTCAGTAAAAATATCAAAAAATTTATCATAGCTTTATACAGTGTGATGGAGTTACTTTACACAATTTCACTCATATCTGCAGTGCATTTCAATTAAAAATGTAACCGTTTCATAATTACAGTACAACTGCATTTTTGGAGATGTGAATTAAATATTTGAATTGTAATTGTGATGTTTCAGCGGAGCGGTGAGTGTGTAATTGTGCACTACTTACGCATTCAGGCGGTCTGCAATACTTTGCCACGCTTTTTCTCTTTGCTTTATCACTGTGGCGGTGTTGCCTTTCTTCTTAATTATATCTTTTACCTCCTCGTATGCCTCCATGAGGATTTGTGCTTCCGACGGGGAAAAGTACGCGGCTCTAGTTGCCATGGTAAATCAGTTAATCTGTGATCTGTGGCGGGGTCTATTTGAGTGAGCCGTGAGCGCGCACCTATCCAGGATTGGTTTCACCTGGCTTAATGAATCCGTGTCTGCTCATCCTGGCTTGGTCTTTGTGCAACCAATTAAGCCTGGACGCACATGTTTTGGCTTCATTGAGCTCAGCTGAGTCATTTATCCCGGATGTCTTAATTCTACTTTTGTGCAACAGGCCCCTGCTCTCCAAATTTCTGTGTTTCTTTGGTTTAGATGGAGTGCAAAGCTGTCATCAAGGCAAAGGGTGGCTACTTTGATGAAACTCAAATATAAAATACATTTTGATTTGTGTAACACTTTTTTGGTTACTACATGATTCCATATGTGTTATTTCATAGTTTTGATGTCTTCACTACATTTACATTTACATTTCACTACTATTCTAAAATGTAGAAAATAATACAAATTTTAAATTTTAAAAAATTGAATGACTAGGTGTGTACAAGCCTTTGACTGGTATTGTATATTCACAGTACTATTTTCCTTCTGTAAAACCTTACACCATCCCTGTAAATTTACACAGAGATGCTGTAATATGTTTTTACATTAAGGAAAAAAGTACTGTAAAATATATTACAGCATCTCTGCTGTAAAGAAAAAGTACAATATTAAGTTGGCAACTCTGGTGCCAGTATAATACTGTACATTTACATGGAAAGTTTTACAATGTTAGTTCTAGTTTGTTTGGTTCTAATGTAATGCAAGTATGTTTGTGTCCACTGAATTGAATTTGCAACTAATTTGTTCAATTGAAACCTCAGGAGTCACTACACTTGTTGCTTTGTAGTTCATGGAGGCATATTTTAGAGCATACAATGTTTGACCCTATTTGATTACATTACTGAAAGCTAATGGCAGGCCGAGGCTGCTGAAGGTTGTACAGTGTTTAATGTTAAGTGGGACCCACAAAACATCTATTTCTGATAGACTTCTGACTACGCAGACAACATCCCGACTGCTACTGGCTATATTCACCTGCGACATGCTGATTGACCAATATCAGACCATTTGAAATTGATTTGTTTTTCACTTCTATAGGCATACTTGAAATATGAATATGTATAGCATGTTATTGCCCCCGTAGAGTACCAAGCATTTTACTAATCTACCCAATTGTTATGGTTCAAGAGCTCAAAAAGCTACACGAGGATGCTACTATTAATATTTATGGCACATTAAGCCCAATCGTGGGGTTACATATCCTAATTGTAATTCCTTTTAAGCACAGACAGCATCTGTGTGATTACATAACAGTCATCAGTCAACAGGACAAGGACACAACCAGGTAATTTCATTAGCGCTAACAAGCTTTGTGCTTTGAAATGTAATGATAATATTAGCAACTCAGGAATTCTTATGTTGATAGTGCTCAAAGTTTTGGGAAGGTGTTGTACTTGTTACAGCACACTTATGATTATATGTTAACAATATATCACAGAACTCTAAAATCTGGTTTCACTTCTTAAAATATGTACAGTTCAAGTTGGAAGTTTACATACACCTTAGCCAAATACATTTAAACTCAGTTTTTCACAATTCCTAACATTTAATCCTATTAAAAATTCCCTGTTTTAGGTCAGTTAGGATCACCACTTTGTTTTAAGAATGTGAAATGTCAGAATAATAGTACAGAGAATTATTTCTTTCAGTTTTTATTTCTTTCATCACATTCCCAGTGGAAGTTTACGTACACTCAATTAGTATTTGGTAGCATTGCCTTTCAATTGATCTTTGTCCCCATGTACAGTTGCAAACCGTAGTCTGGCTTTTTTATGGCAGTTTTGGAGCAGTAGCTTCTTCCTTGCTGAGCGGCCTTTCAGGTTATATCGATATATGATTCATTTTACTGTGGATATAGATACTTTTGTACCCGTTTCCTCCAGCATCTTCATAAGGTCCTTTGCTGTTGTTCTGGGATTGATTTGCACTTTTCGCACCAAAGTACGTTCATCTCTAGGAGACAGAACGCGTCTCCTTCCTGAGCGGTATGACGGCTGCGTGGTCACATGGTGTTTATACTTGCGTACTATTGTTTGTACAGATGAACGTGGTACCTTCAGGAATTTGGAAATTGCTCCCAAGGATGAACCAGACTTGTGGAGGTCTACAATTTTGTTTCTGAGGTCTTGGCTGATTTCTTTTGATTTTCCCATGATGTCAAGCAAAGAGGCACTGAGTTTGAAGGTAGGCCTTGAAATACATCCACAGGTACAATTCCAATTGACTCAAATGATGTCAATTAGCCTATCAGAAGCTTCTAACGCCATGACATCATTTTCTGGAATTTTCCAAGCTGTTTAAAGGCACAGTCAACTTAGTGTATGTAAACTTCTGACCCACTGGAATTGTGATACAGTGAATTATAAGTGAAATAATCTGTCTGTAAACAATTGTTGGAAAAATTACTTGTGTCATGCACAAAGTAGATGTTCTAACCGACTTGCCAAAACTATAATTTGAAACAAGAAATTTTTGGAGTGGTTGAAAAACAACTTTTAATGACTCCAACCTAAGTGTATATAAACCTCAGAGTTCAACTGTAGATAGTGTACATAATTAAGCAATATGTCATGGAATAATGTATATTGGTATGCATACATTATTTAATGAATACATTATTTCCCAGTAAATACTGTACAAACCATTGTTCAATAAAATGTGTTATGAAGAGAAGGCAATTTATAAAGAATAATTCAACATTACAGTCCAATATCTATTACTATTCTGGCAATAACCGAAACACATCAAAACAACACTGCAATACATTGACAAACATGGTGGTACAATTACAACCTGACTTCAAATTAACTTTGTGCTACACTACAAGTGCATGGGAGGTGTTCCTGGAACGAATGAGCTAATGCTTCAAAGTTAAAGATTGTGGTTTCCTGCCAAAGACTTACATTTTTGATTGATCTGTCCACACAGTCTTACCTATCTAAGTGTTTGATGGGGTATGTGGCCGGTGGGGCTATGATTACTCTTTTTCAATCATTTCTCCTGAAAATACAGATTCATTTTTTGTTCTTATTACACTCAAGCCTCATCCAGCATCAATCAAATCTGCACTTTTAATTAAAAATCAATTCAGACTCTGAATTGGCCATTGCACACTAGAAAGGATTGATAAGCCAGTAACAAATAATGCAGGCCTCTCTTGACCTTGGAAGACACGCCGGCTTTATTTCTCTGTGTTTCTGTATTACTGATTAACCAATCTCATGATTAGTTTCAGTCAATACACTCGCTCTGGAATGCAACTATGATGTATTAGGCTAAGTGCATTGCTGTGTGTACAATGCAAACCAACCAAGTGCTCATCTAGGGGAGAGGCCATTTTAAAAATGGATGTGCTCAACATGAAGGTTGTCTCATTTGTATTATCCTTTCTCCTTTAATTGTGTTTCTCCTCTGCTCGGAATTGACAGATACGATGACCCTGTGTTCTTTATAAAGCCATCAGGAGGATTCCGAAACAAATATATAAATATACAATTGTGGCCACACTCTTCCATGATGCTCTCTGCCTCTGGAGGTGACTGCTGGGGTAAATAGCGTTGATCCATACATTCTCACTTACAAATCTCCCTCGCACGACAAGCCTGTCCCCCAGGTCGCCTATCATTACAAACTCAATTTGCGATGAAAACCTCACCCAACATACATCTCTGCTGTTCCAACTTGATCTCACAAGAAACCTAAGCATTGTCCAATTTGCAACTGCCTGAGAAATGTAAGAATTATCTGAATTATCTGAATGCTAGTGAAAGGTTAACGTTAGGATTAGGGGTTATGGTAAGGTTAGGCATGCTACTGTAGAGAGTGGTTAAGGTTAGGCCTAGGTGTTAGTTTAGGTTTAGGCATACTAGCAAGTGGGGGGAAAAGTCAAATACATATTTATTTCAATGAGGTTAAAGTTCTGGAAGGATAGAAGTAGACTTTCTTCCAATCTTCAGAAGAACCTCTTATCAAAGTCCAGCACCGCTGTGTGTTAATGTATCCCAGCAAACAGGGGACATCCTGAGGACAATCGGAGACGTTCCCATTAGGTCCCTTAAGGGTTTCGGCGTAACGTTATCCCACTGGCGTTCGGAGGACGTTGCGTGATGGTCCCAAGGGAACGTTCTCTGGGGAACCTTTGTCTAGTTCCATGTACGTTCCCAGGATGTCACTGAGGACCATGTCAGGACCTTTTTAGGATGTTCTCAGGACTTGTATTTTTCAAGTCCTTAGGAAGTCACGTGATGATCCCAAGGGAATGTTCTCTGGGGGACCTTTGTGCAGTTCCCTGTAAGTTCACAGGAAGTTACTGAGGACCATATCAGGACCTTTTTAGGACATTCTCAGGACTTCATTTTACTAGTCGTTTGGACGCTGCGTGATGGTCCCAAGAGAACATTCTTAGGATGTTCTTGGGACGTTTTGTAATGGTCCACTGGAGGTTTTGTCTCGCTGTTGGCTGGGCTCCCCGCTTGTGCCACCAACCCCCTGCAACCTATCAAGAAAGCTGCAGCCCGCCTGGTGTTCAACCTTCCCAAATGTTCCAATATCACCCCGCTCCTCCGCACACTCCACTGGCTTCCAGTTGAAGCTCACATCTACTACAAGACCATGGTACTTGCTTGCCTACAGAGCAGCAAGGGACACTGCCCCTCCATTCCTTCAGGCTATGCTCAAATCCTACACCCCAACCTGAGTACTCCGTTCTGCCACCTCTAGTGTCTTGGCCCTCCCACTCCTATAGGAGGACAGCTCCCGCTCAGCCCAGTCCAAGCTCTTCTCTGTCCTGGCATCCCAATGTTGGAACCAGCTTCCCCCTGAAGCTAGGACAACAGAGTCCCTGCCCATCTTCAGAAAACATCTGAAACCCTACCTCTTCAAATAGTATCTTAAATAATCCCACAGCACCCCCTCATGATCACTTAGGACTGACTTCTCAATATGACCCAACTGGGGTTGAAACTCACAACCTCTGGATTTGGGGTATGTTGATTTTTCTGCTGTGCCACAAAGTCTGTAGAATTTCAAAAGTCCTATAATTCTTTACCTATAATACATCTCTGCATTTAGGAAAAGAGTGCCATCTGCACTGCTATTTCAGTTATCAGTTAATCTGACTATTCTCTCATTGATTTCAATTATTACTAATTTCAGCAATTTGAGTTTGGGTTTTCAGTATAGTTGTCTACTGTTAGTGGGGCATATTAATGTTTCTCCTGAATCACTATGATAAATATAATAGTTTTTCTGCAGTGTATTTTTAACAAAGCTGAAATTGACATTGTAGTGCAAAGTGTAGGAATAGTCCTACAGGTAAAATCAATTATTGATACAGACATGGTGGCGTAGCAGGAAGAGTGGAATGCCGTGAGTTCAAATCCCATTTGTGGAAATGTTAAATAATAATTACTGTATGAATAAACATGCACAATGTAATCATGTATGTCAAAGTGTGTCAAATATGTAAGTTAAAATCACCATTTGTGGGTGTCCTTAGCATTGCCAAAAGACAAAGAGCTGTGACTGGATCAGTCATTCTCCAATCAGGGCCTTGATGGGCTTGGCAACAGTAACAAGGTGTGATGTGTAATGAAACTAGGGTGCGCGTGCCCTGGGTAGAACTTATTTCTTATTTGGGGGGGGAGGGGGGGGGGGGCAACGTTTCTTTGAGACCATCGGGTGACGTCCCCGGAAAAAAACCGGGAACTAGACAAAAACCTCCAGGGGACCATGACACAACATCCCAAGAAAGTCCTAAAAACGTCCTCGGGATGTCCCCGGGACAAACCGGGAACTAAACAAAACCTCCAGAGGACCATGACACAATGTCCCAAGACTGTCCTAAAAACGTCCTCAGGACCGTCCCTGGGACCAACCGGGAACTAAACAAAACCTCCAGAGGACCATGACACAATGTCCCAAGAATGTCCTAAAAACATCCTCGGGAATGTCCCCGGGACCAACCGAGAACTAGACAAAACCTCCAGGGAACCATGACACAACGTCCTGACGACTTTAGGTGACCATTTCGTGACGTTCCGGGGACATCCTAATGACTGATTATTGTTTACAGGGATGATGCATTGTACACCATTGAGAATTATTTCAATACCATATTTCTGACTTTGTGGTTAAAGACTAGATTCTCTTCACATATTGTGCATGCCATGTTGAAATATGATAATCTTTTCATATGTTCATTTATTAGTCACATCACATAACACATTTTCCAATTGAATGATAAACAATCAGCCACAGGCTGCAAGGTCTTGGTACGATAGAGATGTCACATTTCTGCTGGTGCATCTTTGTTGATGTAGCTTGGTGTTCACTGATAAAACAAGCATACAAAAAATACACAGAATCACACACACACACACACACACACACACACAAAATCAAACTCGAGTTCACTTGCACGCTCATAAAAATGTAGTCACATATAAACATTTAGAAAACAGAAAACACAGTAGCAAACACACACACACACTCACACAGCAGACCAGCAGACCTCAAGCTTGGAATGCTTTGGATGCTCTTGAATATTCTCGTCTCATCTCTCTCCCTTCCCAGAACCCAAAAGGATGGAAAGCACAAGAAAGGGAAAGGGTGCTGTGATCACTGAGCCTGCTTTAAATAGTGCCCTACTGCCGGGCCGCTACATCAAAGGGGATTGGCCGCCTATACACTGTGGTGCTGACGTGTATTGGCCGCCTATACACGTCAGCACCACAGACCGATTAGATATTCACAAGAGCTAGTATTGTGGCTGGCGCTAATGTTTAACTGAGCTGATTGGCAGATTAGCTTGTCAATCAAATGCCATATTAGGGCTTAATAAGCGTGAACTGGGTGACATCAGCCAGTAGAAGCGTAATCCCAACAGATCAATGTCAAGTTCCATCCTGGCACGTGTCAATAAACACACTCTCGCTATCCAGTGGCTGTGTTCAACAAGGTTATTTCAATAATGTAACACAGTTATTAGCAATATCGCTATGTTATGCAATGGTAGCTCACAGTAGAGCAGGTATACTGTATGTCAGAATGGTTCATGCTAATCATGTTATACTGTATGTAACACAGTTATTAGCAATATCGCTATGTTATGCAATGGTAGCTCACAGTAGAGCAGGTATACTGTATGTCAGAATGGTTCATGCTAATCATGTTTTTATTGTTAGCGATTTGTCAATCACACTGTTGACAATCTACTGTATTGGATGGATTGCAAGTCCAGAGAAGAATCAAACGAACAATCTCTCTCTCAGAGAGGCCAGTGCCTGAGGAGAATGCAGACACAAACAAACATCTGAGGCTTCGAGATGCTCTTTCTTGAATCTTCCATAGGTTGCAATGGAAAGTAGGACCAGATAGCAAACACACAATACTCCCTAGTGGATTTCTACATTCAAATCCCTTGCATCAAGTTGGATCTCCCCACATAAATCAAAAGCGACAACTAACAAGCAAGGAAGACGATTTATTGTAAATCTTTTCAGACATGATGAAGATATCTGCACAAAGGGGCAGTGACAGAACAGTAGGGGAGCCTATTTTGTCCTGGTTTCTAGTCTCTTCTTGCAGGGCTGTAACTCTTTTGTCACGATCGTCGGGAACAGAGGACCAATGCGCAGCGTTATTAGCGAACATGCTTTATTTAGTGATGCACGAACAAAAACGATACGTGACGTCCAAAGGTGCAAAAACACAAACCTAACAGGAACAAGATCCCACAAACACTGTGGGAAAACTGGCTGCTTAAGTATGGTTCCCAATCAGAGACAACAAGCAACAGCTGATACACGTTGCCTCTGATTGAGAACCACACTGGCCAACATAGAAATACTAAACTAGAATGAAAAACACATGAAAACTCACACCCTGGCTCAACATACTAGAGTCCCCAGAGCCAGGGCGTGACAGTACCCCCCCCAAAGGCGCGGACTCCGACCGCGCCAACCAAACACCACAGGGGAGGGACCGGGTGGGCACTCCGCCTTGGCGGCAGATCCGGCTCCGGGCATGATCCCCACTCCCTCTCCAACCCCCCAAAGTACCCCTGGTCCGGTCTGTCCCCGCTGGCCGGAGCTGGACTGCACACTGGTGGAGCGGATTGCTCTAGCTCCGGCGTGAAGCAGCTGACCGGTGCCGGACCAGGCACCGGTGGAACAGGCACGGGCCGTGCCGGACTGACGACGCACACCACTGGCTTGGTGTGGGGAGCAGGAACGGGCCGGACCGGGCTGGCGACGCTCACACAGGCCGGGCCGGGCCGGCAACGCGCACCATTGGCTTGGTGCGGGGAGCAGGTACAGGCCGGGCCGGGCTGGCGACGCGCACCATTGGCTTGGTGCGGGGAGCAGGAACAGGCCGGGCCGGGCTGGCGACGCGCACCATTGGCTTGGTGCGGGGAGCAGGAACAGGCCGGGCCGGGCCGGCGACGCGCACCATTGGCTTGGTAAGGGGAGCAGGAACAGGCCGGGCCGGGCCGGCGACGCGCACCATTGGCTTGGTGCGGGGAGCAGGAACAGGCCGGGCCGGGCTGGCGATGCGCACCATTGGCTTGGTGCAGAGAGCAGGAATGGACCGGACTGGGCTAGCGACGCGCACCACAGGCTCGGTGCAAGGGACAGGAACAGACCGGACCGTACTGGGGACACACACCACTGGCCCTACGCAGGGATCAGGAACGGGCCGGACCGGACTGGTAACATACCCCAGTACCTCTCGCCGTGCCTCTACACTTTCCTTCCCCTTTTTGACCAGTGGCCCCCGTAACCTGGCGGCCTCCTCTGCCAACCCGCTGGGCCGCTCTATCGCGGTCTCCTGCTGCCCCGTCGTCCACGGCGTGAGCCCCCCCTTAAACATTTTCTGGGCTTCTCTCCTACCCGTGGACCAGGTCTCCATATCTCCCGCCAGCCTTTCGCCCTTCTGCTTCCAAGTCAAGCCCCTCTCTTCCTCACACGGCTCGACCCAGTCGAGGAGGCGAAGGAGATCCGCTAGAGATCTCCCTGGCGATGGCTCCTGGACACGCTGCTTGGTCCAGTCTTGGTGGGATCTTCTGTCACGATCGTCGGGAACAGAGGACCAATGCGCAGCGTTATTAGCGAACATGCTTTATTTAGTGATGCACGAACAAAATAACAAAAACGATACGTGACGTCCAAAGGTGCAAAAACACAAACCTAACAGGAACAAGATCCCACAAACACTGTGGGAAAACTGGCTGCTTAAGTATGGTTCCCAATCAGAGACAACAAGCAACAGCTGATACACGTTGCCTCTGATTGAGAACCACACTGGCCAACATAGAAATACTAAACTAGAATGAAAAACACATGAAAACTCACACCCTGGCTCAACATACTAGAGTCCCCAGAGCCAGGGCGTGACAGTACCCCCCCCAAAGGCGCGGACTCCGACCGCGCCAACCAAACACCACAGGGGAGGGACCGGGTGGGCACTCCGCCTTGGCGGCAGATCCGGCTCCGGGCATGATCCCCACTCCCTCTCCAACCCCCCAAAGTACCCCTGGTCCGGTCTGTCCCCGCTGGCCGGAGCTGGACTGCACACTGGTGGAGCGGATTGCTCTAGCTCCGGCGTGAAGCAGCTGACCGGTGCCGGACCAGGCACCGGTGGAACAGGCACGGGCCGTGCCGGACTGACGACGCACACCACTGGCTTGGTGTGGGGAACAGGAACGGGCCGGACCGGGCTGGCGACGCTCACACAGGCCGGGCCGGGCCGGCAACGCGCACCATTGGCTTGGTGCGGGGAGCAGGAACAGGCCGGGCCGGGCTGGCGACGCGCACCATTGGCTTGGTGCGGGGAGCAGGAACAGGCCAGGCCGGGCTGGCGACGCGCACCATTGGCTTGGTGCGGGGAGCAGGAACAGGCCGGGCCGGGCCGGCGACGCGCACCATTGGCTTGGTGCGGGGAGCAGGAACAGGCCGGGCCGGGCTGGCGACGCGCACCATTGGCTTGGTGCGGGGAGCAGGAACAGGCCGGGCCGGGCTGGCGATGCGCACCATTGGCTTGGTGCAGAGAGCAGGAATGGACCGGACTGGGCTAGCGACGCGCACCACAGGCTCGGTGCAAGGGACAGGAACAGACCGGACCGTACTGGGGACACACACCACTGGCCCTACGCAGGGATCAGGAACGGGCCGGACCGGACTGGTAACATACCCCAGTACCTCTCGCCGTGCCTCTACACTTTCCTTCCCCTTTTTGACCAGTGGCCCCCGTAACCTGGCGGCCTCCTCTGCCAACCCGCTGGGCCGCTCTATCGCGGTCTCCTGCTGCCCCGTCGTCCACGGCGTGAGCCCCCCCTTAAACATTTTCTGGGCTTCTCTCCTACCCGTGGACCAGGTCTCCATATCTCCCGCCAGCCTTTCGCCCTTCTGCTTCCAAGTCAAGCCCCTCTCTTCCTCACACGGCTCGACCCAGTCGAGGAGGCGAAGGAGATCCGCTAGAGATCTCCCTGGCGATGGCTCCTGGACACGCTGCTTGGTCCAGTCTTGGTGGGATCTTCTGTCACGATCGTCGGGAACAGAGGACCAATGCGCAGCGTTATTAGCGAACATGCTTTATTTAGTGATGCACGAACAAAATAACAAAAACGATACGTGACGTCCAAAGGTGCAAAAACACAAACCTAACAGGAACAAGATCCCACAAACACTGTGGGAAAACTGGCTGCTTAAGTATGGTTCCCAATCAGAGACAACAAGCAACAGCTGATACACGTTGCCTCTGATTGAGAACCACACTGGCCAACATAGAAATACTAAACTAGAATGAAAAACACATGAAAACTCACACCCTGGCTCAACATACTAGAGTCCCCAGAGCCAGGGCGTGACATCTTTCTTGTCCTTCCAGCGGTAGGGGATGTGGTATGGCCATTTGTTGTTCCATGCGATAGAGTAAGAGGCTGTGCTCTGGGTATTTACCCTTGGTCCTGGTGTTCAAGGCAGGGGGTCTTCCTTTAACATTTTGTTTTATTTTGGAGATAACTGTATATAGGCATGTGAAGAGATAGAGCCCTAGCAGTGGTGGAGCATCTGCCCTTTTGCCATCCTATGAAAAAAGCGCACGTTTCACTTTTTAAAATAGATATTTTTTCATAAACTCTTGACTCTTGAAAAAAGTCCACTCCCCCTGCTCGCAGTGCATTGCTGCTATAGACATTTACATTTACGTCATTTAGCAGACGCTCTTATCCAGAGCGACTTACAAATTGGTGCATTCACCCTATAGCCAGTGGGATAACCACTTTACAATATGTTTTTTTTGTTTTGTTTGTTTTTTATTTTTTTTATTTTTTTTTTGGGGGGGGGGGGTAGAAGGATTACTTTATCCTATCCCAGGTATTCCTTAAAGAGGTGGGGTTTCAAATGTCTCCGGAAGGTGGTGAGTGACTCCGCTGTCCTGGCGTCGTGAGGGAGCTTGTTCCACCATTGGGGGGCCAGAGCAGTGAACAGTTTTGACTGGGCTGAGCGGGAACTATGCTTCCGCAGAGGAAGGGGAGCCAGCAGGCCAGAGGTGGATGAACGCAATGCCCTCGGTTGGGTGTAGGGACTGATCAGAGCCTGAAGGTACAGAGGTGCCGATCCCCTCACAGCTCCATAAGCAAGCACCATGGTCTTGTAACAGATGCGAGCTTCAACTGGAAGCCAGTGGAGTGTGCGGAGGAGCGGGGTGACGTGAGAGAACTTGGGAAGGTTGAACACCAGACGGGCTGCGGCATTCTGGATGAGTTGTAGGGGTTTAATGGCACAGGCAGGGAGCCCAGCCAACAGCGAGTTGCAGTAATCCAGACGGGAGATGACAAGTGCCTGGATTAGGACCTGTGCCGCTTCCTGTGTAAGGCAGGGTCGTACTCTCCGAATGTTGTAGAGCATGAACCTGCAGGATCGGGTCACCGCCTTGATGTTAGCGGAGAACGACAGGGTGTTGTCCAGGGGTCACGCCAAGGCTCTTCGCACTCTGGGAGGAGGACACAACGGAGTTGTCAACCGTGATGGCGAGATCATGGAACGGGCAGTCCTTCCCGGGAGGAAGAGCAGCTCCGTCTTGCCAAGGTTCAGCTTGAGGTGGTGATCCGTCATCCATACTGATATGTCTGCCAGACATGCAGAGATGCGATTTGCCACCTGGTTATCAGAAGGGGGAAAGGAGAAGATTAGTTGTGTATCGTCAGCGTAGCAATGATAGGAGAGGCCATGTGAGGATATGACAGAGCCAAGTGACTTGGTGTATAGGGAGAATAGGAGAGGGCCTAGAACTGAGCCCTGGGGGACACCAGTGGTGAGAGCACGTGGTGCGGAGACAGCTTCTCGCCACGCCACTTGGTAGGAGCGACCGGTCAGGTAGGACGCAATCCAGGAGTGAGCCGCGCCGGAGATGCCCAGCTTTGAGAGGGTGGAGAGGAGGATCTGATGGTTCACAGTATCAAAGGCAGCAGACAGGTCTAGAAGGACAAGAGCAGAGGAGAGAGAGTTAGCTTTAGCAGTGCGGGAGAGCCTCCGTGACACAGAGAAGAGCAGTCTCAGTTGAATGACCAGTCCTGAAACCTGACTGGTTTGGATCAAGAAGGTCATTCTGAGAGAGATAGCAAGAGAGTTGGCTAAAGACGGCACGCTCAATAGTTTTGGAAAGAAAAGAAAGAAGGGATACTGGTCTGTAGTTGTTGACATCAGTGGGATCGAGTGTTGGTTTTTTGAGAAGGGGTGCAACTCTCGCTCTCTTGAAGACGGAAGGGACATAGCCAGCAGTCAAGGATGAGTTGATAAGCGAGGTGAGGTAGGGGAGAAGGTCACCGGAGATGGTCTGGAGAAGAGAGGAAGGGATGGGGTCAAGCGGGCAGGTTGTTGGGCGGCCTGCAGTCACAAGTCGCAGGATTTTATCTGGAGAGAGAGGGGAGAAAGAAGTCAAAGCATAGGGTAGGGCAGTGTGAGCAGGACCAGCAGTGTCATTAGACTTAACAAACGAGGATCGGATGTCGTCAACCTTCTTTTCAAAGTGGTTGGACGAAGTCATCCACAGAGAGAGAGGAGGGGGGTTCAGCAGGGAGGAGAATGTGGCAAAAAGCTTCCTAGGGTTAGAGGCAGATGCTGGGAATTTAGAGTGGTAGAAAGTGGCCTTAGCAGCAGAAACAGATGAAGAAAATGTAGAGAGGAGGGAGTGAAAAGATGCCAGGTCGGCAGGGAGTTTAGTTTTCTTCCATTTCCGCTCAGCTGCCCGGAGCTCTGTTCTGTGAGCTCGCAATGAGGCATCGTGCCACGGAGCTGGAGGGGAGGACCGAGCCGGCCGGAAGGATAGGGGACACAGAGAGTCAAAGGATGCAGAAAGGGAGGAGAGGAGGGTTGAGGAGGCAGAATCAGGAGATTGGAGGGAGAAGGATTGAGCAGAGGGAAGAGATGATAGGATGGAAGAGGAGAGAGTAGTGGGAGAGAGAGAGCGAAGGTTGCGGCGGCGCATTACCATCTGTGTAGGGGCAGAGTGAGTAGTGTTGGAGGAGAGCGAGAGAGAAAAGGATACAAAGTAGTGGTCGGAGACATGGAGGGGAGTTGCAGTGAGATTAGTAGAAGAGCAGCATCTAGTAAAGATGAGGTCAATGGTATTGCCTGCCTTGTGAGTAGGGGGGGACGGTGAGAGGGTGAGGTCAAAAGAGGAGAGGAGTGGAAAGAAGGAGGCAGAGAGAAATGAGTCAAATGTAGACGTAGGGAGGTTGAAATCCCCCAAAACTGTGAGGGGTGAGCCATCCTCAGGAAAGGAACTTATCAAGGCGTCAAGCTCATTGATGAACTCTCCAAGGGAACCTGGAGACCACATATACAGTGCATTCGGAAAGTATTCAGACCCCTTACCTTTTTCCACATTTTGTTACGTTACAGCCTTATTCTAAAATTGATTAAATAGTTTTTTACCCTCACCAATCTACACACAATACCTCATAATGACAAAGCAAAAACTGGTTTTTAGAAATGTTTTCACATTTATAAAAAATAAAAACTGAAATATAACATTTACATATGTATTCAGACCCTTTACACAGGACTTTGTTGAAGAACATTTGGATGCTTCGGTATAACCTTTGGAAGCTTGGCACACCTGTATTTGGGGAGTTTCTCCCATTCTTCTCTGCATATCCTCTCAAGCTCTGTCAGGTTGGATGGGTGCGTTGCTGCACAACTATTTTCAGGTCTCTCCAGAGACCACTCCTGCGTTGTCTTGGCTATGTGCTTAGGGTCGTTGTCCTGTTGGAAGGTGAACCTTCGCCCCAGTCTGAGGTCCTGAGCGCCCTGGAGTAGGTTTTCATCAAGGATCTCTCTGAACTTTTCTCTGTTCATCTTTGCCTCGATCCTGACCAGTCTCCGAGTCCCTGCCGCTGAAACACATTCCCACAGCATGATACTGCCACCACCATGCTTCACCGTAGGGATGGTGCCAGGTTTCCTCCAGACGTGCCACTTGGCATTCAGGCCAAAGAATTCAATCTTGGATTCATCAGACCAGAGAATCTTGTTTCTCATGGTCTGAGAGTCTTTAGGTGCCTTTTGGCAAACTCCAAGTGGGCTGTGATGTGCCTTTTACTGAGGAGTGCCTTCCGTCTGGCCACTCTACCATAAAGGCCTGATTGTTGGAGTGCTGCAGAGATGGTTGTCCTTCTGAAAGGTTCTCCCATCTCCACAGAGGAATTCTGGAGCTCTGTTAGAGTGACCATCGGGTTCTTGGTCACCTCACTGACCAAAACCCTTCTCCCCTGATTGCTCAGTTTGGCCGGGCGGCCAGCTCTAGGAAGACTCTTGGTGGTTCCAAACATCTTTCATTTAAGAATGATGGAGGCCATTGTGTTCTTGGGGACCTTCAATGCTGTAGACATTTTTTGCTATCCTTCCCCAGATCTGTGCCTCGACACAATCCTGTCTCGGAGCTCTACGGATAATTCCTTCGACCTCATGGCCTGGTTTTTGCTCTGACATGCGCTGTCAACTGTGGGACCTTATATAGACAGGTGTGTGCCTTTCCAAATCATGTCCAAACAATTGAATTTCCACAGGTGGACTCCAATCAAGTTGTAGAAACATCTCAAGGATGATCAATGGAAACAGGATGCAGCTGAGCTGAATTTCGAGTCTCATAGCAAAGGGGCTGAAAACCTATGTAATTAAGGTGTTTCTGTTTTCGCTTTGTCATTATGGGGTATTGTGTATAGATTGCTGATGAAATAGCTTTATTTAATCCATTTTAGAATAAGTCTGTAACGTAATAAAATGTCGAAAAAGTCAAGGGGTCTGAATACTTTCCAAAGGCACTGTATAAAATTTGCTGCACTCGTCGCACTCGTCCTTGTCGCATGCACGAGCTACCCACTGGCGCAGAGCAGAGAAATGATTACCGCCAGTAGTAGGTTACTTTGGAGTTGCTAGCATGTGTTGTCTCGCGGTCAAGGACAGGAAGGGGGCAACTGCAGTTCAACTATTTGTCAGTAGAAAAGACTAGCTTGTTTCAACTGCACAGCCTACTTAACTAGCTGATTAATCTAGGCTACATTAGTGATGAGCAGCTGATATAGCCCACCCCAGTAGCGGTTCTAGCAAACTTCCTTTCAACTTTGGTTCTAGCTAGCTTAGCCTACAATGTGTGATGAGTGAGTGTGTTTTAGCAGACAATGAAGGCCTATATTAAAACAAATAACGGAGAATTTGCCAACAGGAGCAGTAGAAAAGTATAAATGGAGCTTTTTCCCTATGAGCACCTGCCCCACCAAAGGACTGCGCACGGCCCTGACTGTATTCCATGACTCATTCACTGCAACCACTATAGAAGGTAGACCAAATGCAAGTTCTACTCAAGTTCTACTAAATACCTTTCAGACTGTCAGTACGGTTGAAAGTATGGATTTTTAAAGAATTATACGCAGTTCAAGTAATTTTAACAACAGTCACATTCGTGACATGACAGCGTCGGAGGACATGCCCCCACAATTCATATAAAACCACGTCATACCACACATATGTAAACTATAATAATTCCACAGACATTAACTCTAGAATTTCCAACTGTAAAGTTGGACCAACATTGACATCTTAGTTCAGGCAGTAGATCTGAAAGCATCCCTAACCTGAATAAAACCTAGCATACTCAGTGCAGCATGATGTAGACAGACACACTATTATTATCCTCCTACACAGATGCTCACTTGAAGCCTTTATTGGGCCCCTCTCTTTTAGTTCTCGACAGTACACAAAGGTGCACTTCAATCATCCTTCCAGTAGCTTTTGATTTGATTTGATTTGATTTAGCTGTCCCTGATGACCGTGTCCTTGCTGGCAAGGTATGATGCTTGCCAGCAAGATTGATTGATTTATTGATTTAATTTGACTATTTAAAAACACAATAAAACCACAAATGTGGATACAGTGCATACTTTTTTTGTTAAGGATAACACAAAAAAAGTTAACTTATTTCCATTGTGGTCCTCTTCAAACACATCAAACATGTTACACATTCACAGCTAAAAGCAGGGCAATTGTAGTAAACATCAAATGGCCCCCAAAAAATAGAAAACTGTGGAAAGACCAAAACAATAGCACATTTAAATATTCCTCCAGATGACAGTGGTTGCTCTCTCTTTGAGAATAGCTCACAGAACTAGTCAGCCAGCATCTTTCACTGTCCAAACCGCGTTGGTTTCGACGACTTGCGAGTAGCCTGGCTCCGCCTTGCCGTGCAAATATTTCCACTGCCTCACCATCCTCGCTCGAGTTGCCTGACTGCAGCGCCTCAGTCGCCAGTCCCTGCGCTGAACCAGCCCAAGGAAATCTCAGGAAATCCCCAGCATGAGCTCCCCAAGGACGGCACGTTCAAATAACCGCATCGGCAAAGCTAGCAGCTGCCAGTAAAGCTAGCTAGCAGTCTAATCGATCTAATAATCAATTTACTGCTGCTATTGAAAATAATCACATATCACCAGAGTTATCTAATTATCTTCCAAAACCAATAGCTTGCGGAAAAATTATTGCACATAAAAACACTAAATATAACAAAATTAACAATACATTTGCTGGAGCTAACAGACCAGCTAGTCTGCCCCTAGGGTAGGGATAGGCAATATGGCCAAAATATCATATCACAATATTTATAACATTTTTGACGGTATGACAGTTTTTGATTAATGAAAGTTATACATTTTCTTTATGAGTAGTTCATGACCCTAGGGTGGCAACACATACATTATAAGTGATTTCAATAGGGCTTTTCGTTTCTAATTGTTTTATACTGTTCAATCCAACTTCAAACAAAAATAATTTTCAGCATTTTCTACAATTTCGGCATTTCCTGCACTTTTGTTATTATTTCCACTCTGTGACAGCGCTGCTCTGCATCATATGGGCAAATAATCTAGGCCTAGTTAATCGGTGAACTGTTGGAGTCATATAAATACAATTATTATTCTAATAGTTGGAATATAGTGGGCAGCATCTTGAATGCATTGTTGTTTGACATGACAATGAATAAATAAGCCAGGGAGGAATTACTGACAGGGTAGGATCCAAAGTGTTGGTCAATGTTTCCAGGGGACCCTAATTAGATGTTACATTCCATGTTTTCTTTCCACATGTAGCTAGCAAACATATGAATGTTTCACCTATTCCTCTCTGATTTAAGAGACCGGGCTCTTAGTACATTTAGCACGCTAGCTAGCCAGCTAACTAGCGATAAACATTATCAGCTAACAAGATTTATTTTAGTCATAAATTGCTAAGAAAATACAAACTCGCAGACAGTAGTTTGCAGATAGTAAGATACACAAACTAATAGTGTAATTGTAGAATGCTTGTGGAAAGCAGCATTGTTTTCAGAAACATCTTTCTGCATCTATCTGACCATGCATAGTGCAGAGTGAATTGCAAGAAAGTGTTCGTGACTCCGTGGTCGAGCAACTGCTCTCTCCTTGAGTGACGGGGCAGGGCTTGGTGTGGGAAGCGGCATGCAGCAAGAGGGAGAAAGACGACTCAAGGAGCAAACGGAGTAAACTATAAAAATGGACATTACACCTGCCTGAGTTGCGTATCACATTTAATAAACCAAACATTGAAATACTGTTATAGAAGGTAAAGTAAAAACCCAAACCGGTCCATGCATCAATACAGGTTGTGTATATAGTCAAATATGGTATATGGCCCAGCCCGACTCTAGGGTGCCATGGCCACAAACATGGCAATGAACAGACAGATGCCTGCTTATCTGTCTTTCATCATTTACCCCAAATCATAATGGCTTCTATGGTTTTTATTTAGTTTGACTTAGCTGCTTCCCTCCTGAGGGTGACACCACTATGAGGCTATGAATCATAGTCTCTAAGTGTAACTTGAATGTCTATTCTAAGGCATACCTCCCAGCATGACAGCCAGGTGTTCGTTCTCACCAACTTTATATGGAGAAGAGTTTTGCATCCTTTATTTGAGAAGGATATTAACTTTGAGAGACATACATTTCAGTCTTCCTGACTGCGTCATTTCTTACAGTTATGTCACCTTCTCTGAACATCTCTGTCTATAAAATGAAGTTAATATGTGAAATAAGGCTATATTATATAATAGTTCCCAAAAAGTGAATGAATAAGAAAATGTACAGTGTAACACTAATATACAAATGCTCACTTCTCACTAGAGTTCCTTTAGTTTAAAAATTGATTCATATTGTCTGTGAATCTGCAACAAGGATGTTTTGTGAGTATACTACTTGTTTATTAAGAGTGATATAACCATTAAGTTTTCAAATTGGTGTCTTATGATCCCCTGACATTGAGCAATTTGAAGCTAATTTTAAAATATGAAATAGTAAACAGACACAGGTTTATAGTTGACCTGTATTGACTTGGCTGTTAATGAAATATGCACCGCATCAGTGAAGCAGAATTAATGAAGATGTTCCTTTAACTTGAGTTACTGTATGCTTTAACAAATATGGGAAGGCAAAAGAACAGTTGACATAGCTTCACTGAATGCACTACAGAGGAGGGGGATGGTGATGATGACAACAAATATGACAAAACAGTTGTTGTATTGATAAGGATGTTAACCATAGTGATACCAACAAATATAATTGTTTTAGGTAGTGTGTATCAATGTGTAGGTAACTTACGCTATACATAGACTATACCTACCAATGTAACTTATTTTTGTAAAGTTGGACCCGTGTAATTTGGGAATGTACTTATTCTTTGTGTTGTTAGTAAGGTTTTCAGACAGCCTATAAAGCACTGTAGCAGTTAGCAGCCATGTTGAGTCTTCTCCTCACAGCATCCATTCGCAATCTCGTTCGAGTGAGCCAGGAGCAAGAGAGAAGCCTCATCCATTTCACATTCTAATTCCTCTCATAATGGCATGAAAATATGCTCCTGCCTTTGCTCTTGTGTTTTTGTTCAGAGCCCTGTGGGGACTTCTCTAAAATAAAGGCATAAGCAATTCCACCTAGGGTCATTATAAAGGCTGCACTATGCCTTGTTGTTGCAGGCTAAACATCGCTCAAGCTGCATTATGAGATGCATTTAACAAATTAGTTAACGTTTAACAAATGGCATTTTGATCTCATCCTAGCAATAACCAATGTAAGTAATCATTTTAGATGTATGTGGGGCAGTAACGGTTAGCAGCGCTGCTCTCTGCTGTTTTAATGAGACTGTCCACAATTTTTGCCTTTGCCTGAGGAACACAGAAAATAATTGCTTTGTGTCTCTGTGTGTTTTACAATGCTGGATTCTTCAAATATTGTGGGTAATTTATCTGAAGAGCTTACAATGTTTAACATATATAAAATAATTGTTTTTAATGTTTTCAGGGGCTGTTTTCTGAGTAGACGTACAGTCTGAAATTTGAGTATTAGCCTCTCCAATTATACAACTGGATTGATTGGTAGGCACACTTTATATCGAGTCTACTATGTCAGTGCGTACAATAAGAGCATATGCATAGGTCTGTGAAAGTAGAGTATGGAAAGTCTTTAAATATACACTACAATGTTGTATTACTGTAAGAATGTGTCTGTGTTTACTGTTGACACCAGCAGCATTCTCAGGTCATTGGTCCTGTGTAGCTCAGTTGGTAGAGCATGGTATGGGTTCAACCCCCATGGGGGGCCAGAATGAAAATGTATACACTCACTACTGTAAGTTGCTCTGGATAAGAATGTCTGCTAAATGACTTAAATGTAAGCTGTTCTACACAGTGTCTGTTACTTTCATCAGATCAATCTAACAGGGAGTGAGTTTTGGGGTATTGACTATTTGCGCTTCAGTAGTCGTTTTACTTCATAGTGGTCATATAGCCAATGGACACTAATATTGTGAACTCTAAAGACACACAAATGATCAGCAAATGGAAATAAGTTTCAATATCATGTCACCTGAGCTGTTTCTCTTCAGTGTTTGTTTCTATTTATTTTCCATTTCCCTTACTTATAACAGAGATAATTAGAAAACCTGTTGCCAGAACTGTCTTTTTGGGAAAATTGTCAGTCATCTATTTGAGAACACTAAAATCACCTACGAATGTTCCAACAAACCATTGCTGAAAGTTTATTTTTCAACACCCAACAGTACATATTTTAAGGATCTGAGAAACAACCACAGCTTATGCCGTCTTTCTCCTGAGTTTTATTTATTTATTTAATCATGTGTGTATGTACAGTGGGGTTCAAATGTATTGACACCCTTGATAAATATCATCAATAATGACTGTATGAATGAAATAATTCAAATATTGAGATATATTGTATGCACATTTCAGAAAGTCACCCTAAGCATGATGGGATGTTAATTGCTTAATTAACCCAGGAACCACACCTGTGTGGAAGCACCTGCTTTCAATATACTTTGTGTCCCTCATCCCTCCTTTACATTATTTTGTCAGTTACCTGTATGCATGTATGTATGTATGTATTTACTTATGCTATGTTTTAGATTGTCCCATGTCATACTGTACATATTGTTAAGTCTGAAATATGTATATGCACCTATGTGCTTTGTGTTCCTAGTAAAATCCCTGAGCTCACTAACATGCAGGTATTTTCTTATCCTGTCATACCACATTTTATCTTATCATATATGCACAAAAATATAACGTGTATGGTACTTGCAACAAATATGATATCGGTGAAATATTCAATTTAGTGGCATGCATTGGTTTTGGCAGTGGTACATGTGAGAAGTCTCCGATGTAAGGTTATCAGAAGGTTAGAAAAACCCCTGAGATTAACATAAAAGGAAGAACGAGCTTGAGAGTCATCAAATATTACCACAATTACTGCTTGAATGCAACATATTTGACAGGGCTTTTGCTTCCATCGTTGCTGTCTTTTGCCAAATTAAAATTAACATGAGGGAGTGAACATGGGAATTGTTGCTTCTTCAAATGACCCTTGTGGTAGGAGATTTCTGAAAGCTGGACAGATACAGTGGCCATGTCTGCATTGCATTTACTTTCCACGTGACAATTATGTAACCTTTCTATCTAGGTTAGTGTCATTGAGATTAGATCTATTTTGCAATAGAGACCAGGAATACGGGAGAGTAGTGAGAGAAGCTGATTTTGATCTCAGTAGGATCCATACTCCAGCACCCATTGAGGGACACTTAATATACACCCCCATAAATTATTGATTGGCTTGCATGGAGCTTCCTACCTGGCACATTAATCTTACATGCTGTCGCACTCTCGACCAGCCTTAACAAATTAAAATTCAGCAGTTTTAATGTCACGTGCGCAAGTTCTAAACCCAACAATGCAGTCATCAATATCAACGTAGTACTACAAATAACATAGGATAAAACAAAAACACACAAAAATATAAAAATAAGATATAAGAAGAACACGAGAAGTTAGTAAGCTATATACAGGGTCAGTTCCAATACCATATTTACAATGTGCAGGGATACTGGAGTGATAGAGGTAGATATGTATCGGGGTAAGGTGACTAGGCATCAGGATATATGATAAACAGAGTAGCAGCAGTGTATATGATGATTGTATGTGAGTGTGTGTGCGTGTTTTTCGAGTCAGTATAAATGTGTATGCATGTTGTGTGTGTGAACAAATGAAGTGTGTGTGTGTGTTGGAGTGTCAGTGTACGTGAGTGTGTAGAGTCCTGTGAGTGTGCAAAAATAAAATACAAGGGTAAACTCAGATAGTCCGTGTAGGCATTTTGTTAGCTATTTAGCAGTCTTATGGCTTGGGGATAGAAGCTGTTCTGGATTTGCCTTACAGTAGCAGAGAGAACAGTCTATAGTTTGGAGTCTTTTAACAATTTTCCGGGCCTTCCTTTCACACTGCCTGATATAGAGGTCCTGGATGGCAGGGAGCTCGCCATTACTGTTGCCATATCAAGCAGTGATGCAGCCAGTCAAGATGCGCTCAATGGTGCAGCTGCACAACATTTTGAGGATATGAGGGCTCATGCCAAACCTTTTCAACCTTTCCACGCCTTCTTCACGACTGTTCACGTGTGTGTAGTCCATTTTAAGGCCTAGTGATGTGGACACCGAGGAACTTGAATCTCTCGACCCGCTCCACTGCAGCCCCATCGATGTGGATGGCGGTGTGCTCGCCCGCCGTTTCCTGTAGTCCACGATCAGCTCCTTGGTCTTTCTGATGTTGAGGGAGAGGTTGTTGTCCCGGCACCACACTGCCAGGTCACTGACCTCCTCCATGTAGGCTGTCTCATCGTCGCCGGTGATCAGGCCTACACAGTCGTGGGTGAACAGGGAGTACAGGAGGGGACTAAGCAAACACCCCCGTGGGGCCCCCGTGTTTAAGGTCAGCATGGCGGAGGTGATGTTGCCTACACTCACCACCTGGGGTCAGCCCGTCAGGAAGTCCAGGGATCCAGTTGTAGAGGGAGGTGTTCAGTACCCAGGGCCCTAAGCTTGATGACAAGCTTGGAGGGCACAATGGTGTTGAACGCTGAGCTGTAGTCAATGAACAGCATTCTCACATATGGTATTAAAGGGATAGTAAAATAGTTGAATTATTATAGGGAATTGGGGATGAGGCTATTGAATATCAGTAATCATCAATCTCACCATCCTAACCACTAGAGAGAATGGACATTTCTCAGATTCCCATTTTGTGTTGCTGTGGTCAGCGCTCTACTTAAATATCCCCTCAATTCCAGCCAGCATGACCACTGGGAACCTCACTCTCTCAGAGCTGCAGATCAAATGGTTGGGAATGGTGTACTCCTGCTGATTGTGGGGAAACGTTGAAATGTAGGACCGAAAATGAAATATGAAAACTAGTCTCCAGTCAAAACTGCAAGGACTAAATGGGAATATTTCCAATGTAGGATAACTTCAGCTGTGCATAGGGAAATAAGTAGCAGAATGATGCAAGCGTGTCAGAGAGGCAACAAAATAGACACAGACACACACAGAGACAAAGATGCATAGAGCTCATTTAAAAGAGTAATTGGGTTTGGTAGAGGCAGACTTTATGCCTCACTGTGTGCAATAAAAAAACATCTACTTTGTGTCTGAAAATACTTAAGGCCTGTCTACTGTGCTGCTCTGATGATATAAAACAACTGTTTTAGTTAGGTGATTATGATAGACAAGAGTGCCAACAAAACAATTGAACTAAATAAATCCATCTCCATTAGGGGGAGGACGAAATTTACCCGGAGGAAAATGGGAGATGGATCATGCTTTTTTAATTTCAATCAGCGGGAGGGTTTAATATATGTATTTATTTTTGCCCAGGGGAGGGTCATATAATTTGTAATCAATTAAATATCATATTGCTCAGGGTTTGAGAATTAGTTGCTTATTATAGTATCTCATATGTGCCCGATGATGCCCCTCATCCCTGATTCTCTGCTGGGTGCAATATCAAGTGCACCTAGTGTGGTCTCAATAAATAACCTTGTGTCAGAGCATTTTGTATTATTCTGTACGTAAATCCGAGACACTCCATAAGTATGATATGTTATGTATTAATTTGTGGATGTCCATCACCCATTTCGTATGTTATTTACGAATTACAATTCGTATTATATGTTACGAATTTGAAAAAGTATATGTTACGAATTTGAACATCGCATGATATGTTACAAATTCTAGCTAGGTGGCTAACGTTAGCTAGGCTAGGGATTAGGGTTAAGGTTAGGGTTAAGTTTAAGAGTTAGGTTAAAGTTAGGGTTAGGGAAAGGGTTAGCTAAAAGGGTTAAGGTTAGGATTAGGGAAAGGGTTAGCTAACATGCTAAGTAGTTGAAAAGTTGCTAATTGGCTAAAATGCTGAAGTTGTCCATGATGAGAATTGAACTCGCAACCTTTGGGTTGCTAGTCATCAGAAGCCCAACCAACCACTGTACTTTCTTTTTTTGCCTTAAGTAACCATTTGTCTTAAGTAACCATACCAAACATAACATACCATACTAATATCAGTGTCCCAGATTTACATTTACTATGTTACGTCTAGTCTATGAGACCATGCTGCAATAAAATGATCCATAGCCTATACCAGCCTTTCTCAAACCCCAGTCTGTGGACCGGCGCCAGTCCTTGGAGGAATGCTTGCCGGTCTGCAGCATATTTGTCTTGAATATGATTCCGTTTTTTTTTTGTGGTCTTCGGCATATTTGACTTGAATAAATACTTGCTGTAGGCCTATTTGCGCAATGCGCTGAACTATGCATGCCACAGTAAACAAATTGTGTTGCCATGACTGAGTATAGCTACACCAAACACACAAACACACACACAAACACATTTGTTTCAAATAACAGCTGCCCACCAAAACCGGTCTGTGTGATTTGTCAGACTTTCCTCAGCAACGATGTTATGAATCCATTGGAAATGAGCAGACATTTAGAAACAAAGCATCCACATCTCAAGGATAAACCTGACCATTATTTTTTTGACAAAAAAAGAGATGACCAACCAAACAAAAATGCTGCAAAATAATTTCACAGACAAATAGATTTTACTGAATTGGTTTGCAATCCAATTAGATGAGACAACTGACATTTCAAATGCCCGACTGTACAGTATATATTCGCTACATATATAAAGAATTTCTTTGTTGCAAAGAGTTGCCTCAGAATACAACTGCAGGTGAAACATTCCGTCTTCTGAAGGAGTACATAACGGACAGATTACAATGGGACCGTTGTATTGGGATCTGTAGGCCTACCGATCCATGCGAGTGACATTTTCCAAGCAAACGATAAAATTACCTATTTCAAGAAAAAGCTGGGAGTCTGGAGAGACCAAGTGGATATAGGCTTTTTTTTATATGTCCCCCCTATTCTCAACTCTGGCTGATGTGGGTGATGTAGACATGGATCACATGCATAAATTGATGGGGTCACATCTGAGCAAAACTCTGCTCAAATTCAAGGACTACTTCCCCTCACAATCTGATGCATAATCCGTTCACCAGCACTGAAGAGACTCACAGCTTGTCACCAGTTCTTGATGCTAAACTATTGGAGCTCTCCTGTGACCAAGGCCTGCATGCTCGTCTTAATGAGTTGCGCCTGTCTATATTCTGGCTGTTCAGCAGTGGAGAATACCCCCAACTCTGCGAGATGGCAGTGAAGACGTTAATATCCTTTCATTCTACCTACTTATGTGAGACCAGCTTCTCCTCTCTTGCTGCAAAAAAATCTAAATATCGCAACCGACTGGCTGTGGAAAACACCTCTGGGATGTCCCTGGCAAAAATACGGTTGAGAAAGGCTTGCCTATACTATAGGCTATAGGCCTAGACTATACGAAGAGCATGCTCGGAGAAGCACAGGGCAAAGTATTATTTCTAAGAAAATGTACTTCCTTCCCGAGATGTTTTTGTGCTGCTGGGATGGTGTATATAAAACTAGGCTACACTGCATTACACACTGCAATGGATAGGCTATCACAATCATGAGACCTGCCCTGCTCTTGCTGATGTAAACCCTTTTGTGCTGCCTAACCAATGACTGTGCTGTATACGGTGGCACTTCAGGAGGAGAGTCAATTTGTCAAATAAATGCAATATCTGTGCATGCGGACTAGGCCTACTGACGTCCTGTTCAACTTGAGAGGGAGAGCGTGAAGATGAGAAGGAGGACCGGAGGTAAGCTTGCTATTGCTATAATTGATTTTAATAAAATTATTCTGGGGTGAATTTAAATTTACTCAAAAAACACAACCAACATATACTTAAAGCTGCAATATGTAACTTTTCGGATGACCCGACCAAATTAACATAGAAATGTGAGTTATAGATCTGTCATTCTCATTGATAGCAAGTCTAAGAAGCGATGAATCTCTTCTATGTGCGCTATTTCTATGCTTCCCGTTCTTAAGTTTAGTTTTTGCATCTTTTACTTTAGGTTTTGTACACCAGCTTCAAACAACTGAAAATACAATATTTTTGGTAATGGAAAATATATTTCACAGATAGTACAATGATTCTCTACACAATGACTGCTTGTTTTGTCACATAAACTGAATTTAGGCGAACTATTCGAATTTTAGCAAGTCGGAAATGGCGGAGCGATTTCTGCACATTGCACCTTTGATAAAAATGAGTTAAAGTCGTTTCAATGATTTGTTAATATCATATTACCAAAACAATTATATTTTATGAGGATAAAATGGAGTGATTTAATCATAGAGATCCTATTAAATTGCTAGAGGTGCCATTTCATAAACCCTCAAAGTTCAAGAATGGAGTGAAAATGGCAGCCATATTAGTCAAACCAGTCTAATTGGAATGAATGGCAGTAGAGGCACAATCCTGATTTTACCTATGCAGAAAAATAAAAGTAAGGGGATATATATCAGAAATGGTGTAATAGAATTATTATCAATCTAAAATATTGTAATATAATTATAAATAAAGTTTATATGGATTTTATAAAAAATGTATGTATAAATAGCCTCTAAAATATATGTAGACAAACCGCTCAGGGATTTCTCCATGAGGTCAATGGTGATTTTTAAAAATAGAAACGGAATAGAGCCTAAGCACAGGCAAAATCCTAGTGGAAAACTTGGTTCAGTCTGCTTTCCAACAGACACTGGGAGACAAATTCACAGCAGGACAATTATGTAAAACACAAGGCCAAATATACACTGCAGTGGCCGAGTTACAGTTTTGACTTAAATATACTTGAAAATCTATGGCAAGACCTGAAAATGGTTGTCTAGCAATGATCAACAACCAATTTGACAGAGCTTGAAGAATGTTTTAAAAGAATAATGGGCAAATGTTGCACAATCCAGGTGTGGAAAGCTCTTAGAGACTTACCCAGAAAGATTTACAGCTGTAATCACTGCCAAAGATGCTTCTACAAAGTATTGACTCAGGGGTGTGAATACTTATGTAAATGAGATATCACTGCAGTGAATACTACAGTAAAGTCCGAAAAAACACTACAGTGAATACTATAGTATTTTTACCATAATATACTATAGTATTTTTTCATGTGGGAGTATTCAATAGTTTGACTGGCATCATCTCTTCCTGTGAGATGTCTTTGTCTCAGAGCAAATGAAAAAAGTGTAATGGAGAACAGTGGGGGGCTCCACACTGGATTCTTATTGTGTTATGTGTGATTGCCTAGAATTGGGCTTGTAACCGAGCTGATTCCCTTCTAAATCAAAAGCGGGGGCATTTCATAGCCATTTTCTTCACCAGAGAGATATGTTGGGGCCGACAACTTTTAATAAGATTTCTAACTCATATCCTGGTTTTTAAATCCTCTTGCGACTTTCCCCCTATGATGCAGAAAAGACAGCCTTCAGTCAGAGATAATGCACTTCATAAATACACTTATCTTCTCATTTGCAAATTAAATGGCTTCTGTCCTTTGCTTGGTAATTTAAATTTCCTTCCCATCTCCGCAAAGACAATGCATTTTTTTTCAGAATTAGACATAACATTCCATTACTACACAGAGTTGCCACCAGCAGTAAATTCTAGCTAGTATTGCGAAGAGCAGCCACCCAGAGAAAGCCTGGGGCAGCAGAGGTCCTCCCATATGTTATCTATAATCCATGTCGTCTCACTTCAATATGTCTCTTGTCTTGTGGAAGGGTAGAGAGATTGGGAAGAGAGAAAGGGGAAAAGGTGGGCATATCCGTCCTTTGGTAACGATCGCACTGGAAGATGGTAACCTGATAACTTTGAGTCCTATTGTAGCTCGAAGCTCACCTGCTGTGACAATTATTAAACTATAGGGAGTTAATGTTACATGCCTGGGGGCTAAGCCACTATGAAGCCAAATACAATAAGAATGGTGGGAGACTGAAATGTATCTTACTGCTTTAATTATGATTTAAATCATTGTTGCTCATTTCCTTACTGGTGTATGGATTTCTCTTTGACTTTCATTTTATATACATTATTATGTGTCCAGATATGTTGCCAGAATGTGCTTTCTCCAAATATCTAGTTTTAAGTTTCAAGTTTTATTAGTCATATGTACAGGATACACATGCTATACACCGTCAAACAAAATGCTTACTTGCAGGATCCTTCTCGACAATGCAGTAACAATAGGAAATAAGAAAAAATAAGAAAATGAAGATAAAGTCAATGGCTCAGTAGAATAGAACAAACATTTTAGCATATGTATAATACAGGAAGGCGACATTTTATAGTACAATATTTACACATGTATCAGGGAAAGGAGGGTAAATAGGGGTCTGGTAGCAGCAATTGTGATGTGTGTGTAGCATGAAAGTATTAACACCCCTTTTGTTGTTTTACAGCCTGAATTTAAAATTCATTCAATTGAGATTTTGTGTCAAGTGGAATGTTGTTTGTAGAAAATGTTTGAAATTAATAAGTGAATCAATATGTTTACAACCCCTTTGTCATGGCAAGCCTAAATAAGTTCAGGAGTAGAAATGTGCTTAACAAATCACTTAATAAGTTGCATGGACTCTGACTCATGATTTTTGAATGACTACCCCATCTATGTACCCCACACATACAATAATCTGTAAGGTCCCCCAGTCGAGCAGTGAATTTCAAGCACAGATTCAACCACAAAGACCAGGGAGGTTTTTCAATGCCTCACAAAGAAAGGCACCGATTGGTAGATGTGTAAAAATAAAAAAGCAGACGCTGAATAACCCTTTGAGCATGGTGAAGTTATTAATTACACTTTGGATGGTGTCTCAATACACCCAGTCACTACAAAGATACAGGCGTCCTTCCTGTTGTGATATGAGAACAATTTTGATGGATCAACAACATTGTAGTTACTCCAGAAGAATAACCTAAATTACAGAGTGAAAAGAAGGAAGCCTATACATAATTTTAAAACATCCAAAACATGCATCCTGTTTGCAACAGGGCACTAAAGTAATACTGCAAAAAATGTGACAAAGAAATGTATTTTTTGTCCTGAATACAAAGTTTTATGTTTGGGGCAAATCCAACACATCACTGAGTCTTCATATTTTCAAGCATGGTGGTGGCTGCATCATGTTATCGGTATGCTTGTCATCGGCAAGGACTAGACAGTTTTTTAAGATAAAGAAATGGAATAGAGCTAAGCACAGGCAAAATCCTAGCGAAAAACCTGGTTCACTCTTCTTTCCAACAGACACTGGGTGACGAATTCCTTGCCCGCACATTGACTCTGCACCGGTACCCCCCTGTATATATAGCCTCCCTACTGTTATTTTATTTTACTTCTGCTCTTTTTTTCTCAACACTTTTTTTGTTGTTTTATTTTTACTTTCTTTGTTAAAAATACATGCACTGTTGGTTAAGGGCTGTAAGTAAGCATTTCACTGTAATGTCTGCACCTGTTGTATTCGGAGCATGTGACCAATAACATTTGATTTGATTTGATTTGAATTCACCTTTCAGCAGGAAAATAACCTAAAACACAACGCCAAATCTACACTGGAGTAGCTTACCAAGATGACATTGAATGTTCCTGAGTGGACTAGTTACAGTTCTGACTTAAATTGGATTCAAAATCTATGGCAAGACTTGAAAATGGCTTTCTAGCAATGATCAACAACCAACTTGACAGAGCCTGAAGAATTGTAAAAATAACAATGGGCAAATACTGTACAAACCAGGTGTAGAAAGCTCTTAGAAAGAAAGACTCACAGAAAGACTCACAGCTGTAATCGCTGCCAAAGGTGTTTCGAACATCTATTGTCTCAGGGAGGTGAATACTTATCTAATCAATATATATTTGTGACATTACAGATTTGACATTACAGAGTATTTTGTGTAGATAGTGGACCGAAAATGACAATTAAATCAATTTTAATCCCACTTTGTAACACAACAAAATGTGGAAAAAGTCAAGGAGTGTGAATACTTTCTGAAGGTACTGTGTGTGTGTGTGTGTGTGTGTGTGTGTGTGTGTGTGTGTGTGTGTGTGTGTGTGTGTGTGTGTGTGTGTGTGTGTGTGCTGAGGTGTGGAGAGTCAGTGTAGGTGGTCAGTCCAGTTCAAGTGTTCAGCAGTCTGATGGCTTGTAGATAGAAACTGTCTCTGAACCCATTGGTATTAGAAGTCATGCACCGATACCGTCTGCCCTGGGGTGTATGGGATCCTTGATGATGCTGGACTTCCTCAGGCACCGTTTCAAGTAGATGTCCTGGGTGGATGGGAATTTCAAGTAGATTTCCTGGATGTGTCCCTAATGTGGTAGGTTATTATCACATTATTAATTCAGATCTGAAGCAAGGGGAGGAGAGACCTGCCTATGGTGTAGCTGCTGCATTATTTTTAGCTGTTGCAAGAAAAACAACATAAATCACTGCCTGAGCAGCCACGATAAATATTAATTTCCAGTCAAAGGTAGGTAAAAGCCTTAGGATTGTAAAGGCACTCCTACTGAAAGGAATAGCCAGTCACTGATGGTTAAGTACAATTTATGAGCCACCTCACAGACCTCTGAACGCTTTCTTCGCCTCTCTTGAAAGAAACTTCTAGCTTGGATGTTTCATTAAGTAAATTGCCCAAGCACTGACTGTAATGCAAAGAAGGAGATTTTCCTCTCAGCCCAGCCGAATGCCAATGCCAAGGCTAGTTTGTACTTCTGCCTCTGTGGCCCATCCCTGTGGATCAACTGTCATGCACTGTAGGATGAGCTTGGATAGGGAGATGACAGGTGGGACATTACAGGCTCACCAGGCTTTGAACCCACAGACACACGATCAAACAAAGAGTCATATATTACAAGCGAGAGGGTATTTATCTATTCACTCTCTGTATCTGTGAATCTGGGTCCAGCGGGAGGACAGGAAGACTGACAGGCTTGAAACACAATTATTCCCCTGACAGTACAATCTCATGAATCAAGGAATTCACTGTTCTTTGACAAATTGGAGGGTGTCGTTTGGCGGATTCTATGCATTCCAATCAAACGTGGGTTAGAGCAAATCCACCATCTGTTCTGTAAATAGCACATGATCTACAATACAGATTCACTTGCACACTGGGGAAGCAGAGGTAAAGTACACTGAACAAAAATATAAATGCAACATGAAACAATTTCAAAGATTTTACTGAGTTATAGTTCATATAAGGAAATCAGTCAATTGAAATAAATTATTTAGGCACTAATCTAAGGATTTCACTTGACTGGGAATATAGATATGCATCTGTTGGTCACATATACCTTTAAAAAAAATTTAAAAAGTTGGTGCATGGATCAGAAAACCAGTCAGTATCTGGTGTGACCACCATTTTGCCTCATGCAGCGTGACACATCTCCTTCGCATAGCGTTGATCAGGCTGTTGATTGTGGCCTGTGGAATGTTGTCCCACTCCTCTTCAATGGCTGTGCAAAGTTGCTGGAGATTGGCGTGAATTGGAACACACTGTCATGCACATTGATTCAAGGCATCCCAAACATGCTCAATTTGTGACATGTCTGGTGAGTATGCAGGCCATGGAAGAACTGGGACATTTTCTGCTTCCAGGAATTGTGTACAGATCCTTGCAACAAGGGGCCATGCATTATCATGCTGAAAGATGAGGTGATGGCGGCGGATGAATGGCACGACAGTGGGCTCTCGTAACGATATATCTGTGCATTCAAATTGCCATTGATAAAATGCAATTGTGTTCATTGTACGTAGCTTATGCCTGCCCATACCATAACCCCACCGCCACCATGGGGCACTCTGCTCACAACGTTGACATCAGCAAACCACTTGCCCACACGGCTTGCCCCTCGTGAGGACGACAAACACGCAGATGAGCTTCCCTGAGACGGTTTCTGACAGTTGTGCAGAAATTCTTCGGTTGTGCAAAACCACATTTTCATCAGATGTTTGGGTGGCTGGTCGCAGACGATCCCGCAGGTGAAGAAGCCAAATGTGGAGGTTCTGGGCAGGCATGGTTACATGTGGTCTGAGGTTCTGAGGCCGGTTAGACGTAGTGCCAAATTCTCTAAAATGACGTTGGAGGTAGCTTATGGTAGAGAAATGAACATTCAATTATCTGGCAACAGCTCTGGAGGACATTCCTGCAGGCAGCATTCCAATTGCACACTCCCTCAAAACTTAAGACATCTGTGGCATTGTGTTGTGTGACAAAACTGCTAATTTGTGACCGACTGCCTCGATTCGGTCTTATGTAGCAACATTTTAAATTGTGTTTTTTACATTGGTTGAAAGTAGAGACTCAGAGCTAGAAAATGGTATATCATACACTGCAGTTGAGGAACAATGGGAAAGTAATTCTGCTTTGAAAGTTGATAAACTTGTAACCCCACTTTTGAGAAAATGGCCCTTGAATATTTTGGTACACCTACTGGAGAGCTCTTCTTTGTCTACATCCATTCAGCATCGTTCACACCCTCTTAAGCCTTAGTCCCACCCATCTCACTAAGGATTCACTTGTGGCCATGTGGTAAACACACGCTATATCAAATAAAATCTAAGTGTATTTGTCACATACACAGGATAAAGAAGGTGTAAACGGTACAGTGATAGTACTTGCATACTTGCATGGTAGCAATATCAAAAACAGAAAGTGTCCAGATAAAATATTGTATAAATATTTTATCGTTATTAGATGACGCTTACCCGACACACTTGTCTAAATTGATGGGTAATGTGAATGAAATGCTATAACCACCCCTTACCCACATCTAGCTAAGTGGATGGGTCACTATTGTCTAGACATGTACACATGTTCATGAAATACAATCGATGGCCGTAATCACCCCCAGACACACCTGCTAATTTGATGGCTCATGTAATAATCCGGCCGAAGTGGAGTCTTTTGTTTAGACATGTAGCTATCTAGCTAAACAATGAACCGGCATAACCCCAACTCAAACTACTACCAATACAAACATTGTCATAGCTGTAGTATGAATCTGCAGGTAGCTAAAGCTAACGAACTAGGCTAAATGTTAACTAGCTACCATTAGGCTATAACTAGCAATGCAAATGGATTTCTGATTCGAATAATATTTCTACACAGATCATACACATAACGTTAGCTAACGAACCAGCAAGCTAACGTTTGCTAGCTAACTAGCAGTATGCTTTAACTTGCAAAAAAAGTACTTTTTGACAAAATTATAAACTTATATCTGGAAAATGTGACTCGTACCCGTATACATGGATGAACACTTCATGGCAGACTGGAACCATTTAACTCTGTTTTGTTTGTAACTATACCTTGTTTGGCCAGCTTTGTGTCAAGTCACTCTGGTTCACTCTGACCTTGGCGCGTGCAGAAAGCCCATCACTTTTCCCTACTGATCTGTCGATAGCGCCTGCTAAATTCAGGACATCAATGTTGATGAGAAGGGTAGCAAAACTTTTGTAGTTCTTGATGGCTAATGTTATATCTTTCAAAAATGGCATGGTAGAAAGGACTATCAACACATACTGAACAGCTCACGTTATAGACAGAAGCGTGCTACATGGCAGACCAATCCAAACTCATCTCCCTGCATGTCCAGCCCATACATTATCTCAGCCAATCACGGCTAGTGGGAAGGTTCCTTTCTTTTTCCATGGTTAAACCAACTAGGCTCGTAATTTAACCATTTTATTCGTATTTATGGATGGAATACACGTTTGTTATTGAGGCACATGAAAGTTCAAATGTTCCAAAAGGCATTTCTGCCCAAAAACGCATTTTGATACAAAATAAATGTTTAAGTTAAAATGCTGCTCCTGTGAAGTAGTGACGTGTGACATAAGCCTAGTTTCCTTAAACACGTCACATTTTAGAATGGACTTTTATTGTCCCCAGCATAAGGTGCACCTGCGTAATGATCATGCTGTTTAATCAGCTTCTTGATATGCCACACCTGTCAGGTGGATGGATTATCTTGGCAAAGGAGAAATGCTCACTAACAGGGATGTAAACAAATTTGTGCACAAAACTTGAGAGAAATAAGCTTTTTGTGGACATGAAACATTTCTGGGATCTTTTATTTCAGCACATGAAACATGGGACCAACACTTTGCATGTTGCGTTTATATTTTTGTTCAGTATAAATACATAAGCAAGGTAAATCCAATATCTTTATATACCTATACATCAGGGTTCCCCAATAGGTGTCCTGCGGGCCACCAAAGTTTTCGGAGCAAGAAAATATATACACTACCAGTCAAAAGTTTTAGAACACCTACTCATTTGTCACGGATTCAGCCGAGGCTGCTCCTCCTCCTTGCTCGGGCAGGCTTCGGCGTTCATCGTCACCGGAGTACTAGCTGCTACCGATCTATGTTTCTGTGTTCTACTTGTCATGTCTTTATTGTTCACACCTGGTTCCCATTAGGTATTCATTACTTCCCTATTTAACCCACTGGCTCCCACTGTATGTTGTGCATGTTTGTTCATGTTTGGTTGTCGTCTGGTGAGCGGGTTTGTTTCCTCCCTGTGTGGAGGTTATGTTATTTACGTTACCTACGAGTAAAGTACGTTTTCGATTAGCTCTGTGTCCTGCGCCTGACTTCGTCCTACCGCATCACACTGACACCCTGACAGAAACACGCACCTAAATATGGAGTCAGCAGGTACATTCATTTCGTCCGGATCAATGGAGGAACGTGTCCAACAGCAGGCAACCATACTCCAGACTCTCAACACCGCATTGGAACGCGTGTTGAACACTATGGAGCGATGGGAGAGAGGTGGTGGTCCTACACCTCTTCAAACTACACAACCTCCCACACCGCTGTCCACCCCTTCGTCACCTGGGTCCAGTGGGATTCGGCTCTCGCTCCCGAGGGCATACGATGGTACAGCTGCCGGGTGCCAGGGTTTTCTGCTCCAGGTAGCGCTCCACCTGGCTACCATCCACCCGGCTCCCAAGGGATACGAGAGAGTGTCCACCCTCATCTCCTGTCTGTCTGGAAGAGCGCTCGAGTGGGCCAAAGCTGAGTGGGGAGGAATAGACGCAGCGTCAGTACGCTATAAGGATTTCACCCGCCGCTTTCGGGCGGTATTTGATCATCCACCGGAGGGGAGAGCGGCGAGGGAAAGTCTATTCCACCTCAGACAGGGGAGGAGGAGCGCACAGGACTTTGCACTGGACTTCAGGACTCTGGCTGCCAGCGCAGGATGGAATGAGAGGGCCCTGATCGACCACTACCGATGCAGCCTCCGGGAGGACGTTCGTTGAGGAACTGGCCTGCAGGGACACCACCCTTAACCTGGACCAACTGGTGGACATGCCGATAAGGCTGGATAACCTGTTGGCAACCCGCGGACGTCCGGATCAGGGGCCGTCCATTCCATCCCCCAGCACCTCCGACCCTACTCCTATGGAGCTCGGAGGTGCTGCACTTAGGGAGACCGGAAGGAGGGCCATCTCCTGCACCAACTGTGGCCGCGGAGGACTCACTGCTGGTCGGTGCTGGGGAGGGTCTTTCAGGAGTCGTGGTGGTAGCAGAGCACTGGTGGACCGTCTCAGGTGAGTAGGCACCCGACTCACCCAGAGCTCCCTGTTGCGCATATGTGTATTGATATTGTATTTCCAGAGTTTTCCCCTCATTCCCAGCATAAGGCGCTCGTAGATTCAGGCGCAGCTGGGAACTTTATTGATCGTCATTTTTCCCGTAGTTTAGGTATTCCTATTGTTCCTATTGATGTGCTCTTCCCTGTACACGTCTTAGATAGTCGTCCTTTAGGGTCAGGCCTGATTAGGGAGGTCACAGCTCCACTCTGGATGAAAACGCAGGGGGGTCATGAGGAGAAAATTAGTCTCTATCTGATTGATTCTCCTGAGTTTCCAGTGGTGTTGGGGCTTCCCTGGTTAACTTCTCAAGACCCCACGATTTCATGGCAACATAGGGCTCTCAAGAGATGGTCAAGTCAGTGCTTGGGGAGGTGTGTAGGTGTTTCTATAGGGGCAACTACGGTGGAAAGTCCAAACCAGGTCTCCACCATGCACATTCCTCCCGAATATGCCGATTTGTCTCTCACCTTCTGTAAAAAGAAGGCGACTCAATTACCACCCCATCGACAGGGGGATTGTGCGATAAATCTCCAGGTAGGCGCTGCACTTCCCCGGAGTCACGTGTATCCCCTGTCACAGGAAGAGACGGCGGCTATGGAGACATATGTCTCCGAATCCCTGGGGCAGGGATACATTCGGCCATCCACATTCGGCCATCCATTCGGCCATCCACATTCGGCCATCCACTTATTTTTTGTGAAGAAGAAGGATGGAGGTTTACACTCGTGCATTGACTACCGGGGGCTCAATCAGATCACTATCAAGTACAGTTATCCACTACCGCTCATTACTAGTATGACGGAGTCATTGCACGGGGCGCGCTTCTTCACAAAATTGGAGCGCGTACAACCTGGTGCGTATCCGGGAGGGAGATGAGTGGAAGACAGCATTCAGTACCACCTCTGGGCACTATGAGTACCTCGTCATGCCATACGGGTTGATGAATGCTCCATCAGTCTTCCAATCCTTTGTTGATGAGATTTTCATGGACCTGCACGGACAGGGGGTAGTGGTGTATATTGATGACATTCTCATATACTCCGCTACACGGGCCGAGCATGTGTCCCTGGTGCGTCAAGTGCTTGGTCGACTGTTGGAGCATGACCTATATGTGAAGGCGGAGAAATGTCTGTTCTTCCAAGAGTCCATCTCCTTCCTAGGGCACCGCCTGTCCGCGTCAGGGGTGGAGATGGAGATTGACCGCATTTCGGCCGCGCGTAATTGGCCGACTCCAACCAGGGTGAAGGAGGTGCAGCGATTTTTGGGTTTTGCCAACTACTACCGGAGGTTTATTCAGGGATTTGGTCAGGTAGCGGCTCCCATTACCTCCTTGCTGAAGGGGGGACCGGTGCGACTGCAGTGGTCAGCTGTGGCGGACAGGGCGTTTGGTCATCTGAAGGACCTGTTTACCTCGGCTCCAGTGCTGGCTCATCCGGATCCCTCCTTAGCATTCCAGGTTGAGGTGGACGCGTCTGAGGCTGGGATAGGAGCTGTACTGTCTCAGCGCTCGGGTACACCACCAAAGCTCCGCCCCTGTGCTTTCTGTTCTAAGAAGCTCAGTCCGGCGGAGCGCAACTATGATGTGGGGGACCGGGAGCTGTTAGCTGTGGTTAAGACTCTTAAAGTGTGGAGGCATTGGCTTGAGGGGGCTAAACACCCTTTCCTCATTTTGACTGACCATCGCAATCTGGAGTACATCCGGGCGGTGAGGAGATTGAACCCTCGCCAGGCAAGGTGGGCCATGTTCTTCACTCGTTTTGTGTTTACTCTTACTTACAGACCAGGTTCCCAGAACGCTAAGGCAGACGAGTGGTCCATTGAGCCCAATCCCATACTTCCGGCGTCGTGGTCTGGTGGCACTGGTGGTGTGGGAGGTTGACGCGGACATCGAGCGGGCGTTACGTACCGAGCCCACTCCCCCCCAGTGTCCAGAGGGTCGTATGTACGTGCCGCTCGAGGTTCGCGATCGATTGATCTATTGGGCTCACACGTCACCCTCCTCTGGTCATCCTGGCATCGGTCGGACAGTGCACTGTCTTAGTGGGAAGTACTGGTGGCCCACTTTAGCCAAGGACGTGAGGGTTTACGTTTCCTCCTGGTCGGTGTGCGCCCAGTGTAAGGCACCTAGACACCTGCCCAGAGGGAAATTACAACCCCTACCCGTTCCACAATGGCCGTGGTCCCATCTATTGGTGGATTTTGTTACGGACCTTCCCCCCTCACAAGGGAACACCACGATCCTGTTCGTTGTGGATCGGTTTTCTAAGTCCTGCCGTCTCATTCCTATGCCAGGTCTCCCTACGGCCCTACAAACTGCTGAGGCCCTATTTACACACGTCTTCCGGCACTACAGGGTGCCTGAGGATATTGTATCAGATCGGGGTCCCCAGTTCACCTCAAGGGTCTGGAGGGCATTCATGGAACGTCTGGGGGTCTCGATCAGCCTGACCTCAGGTTTTCACCCCGAGAGTAATGGGCAGGTGGAGAGAGTTAACCAGGATGTGGTTAGGTTTCTGCGGTCCTATTGCCAGGTCCGGTCGGGGGAGTGGTCGGGTTTTATCCCCTGGGCAGAGATGGCCCAAAATTCACTCCGCCACTCATCCACTAACCTTTCTCCCTTTCAGTGTGTGTTAGGTTATCAGCCGGTCCTGGCACCTTGGCATCAGAGCCAGATCGAGTGGTTTCGGCGCTCGGAAGAGACCTGGAATGCTGCCCATGTACGCCTGCAGCGGGCCATCAGGCGACAAAAGGCGAGCGCCACCGCCACTGCAGTGAGGCCCCGGTGTATGCACCGGGGGACCGGGTCTGGCTCTCGACCCGAAACCTGCCCCTTCGCCTGCCCTGCCGGAAGCTGGGTCGGCGGTTTGTGGGGCCATTTAAAGTCCTGAGGAGATTGGACAAGGTTTGTTATAGGTTACAGCTTCCTTTGAATTACCGTATTAACCCCTCGTTCCATGTGTCTCTCCTCAGGCCGGTGGTAGCTGGTCCACTCCGGGAGTATGAGGTACGGGAGGTTCCTCCACCCCCACTGGATATCGAGGGGGCACCGGCGTACGTGGTCCGTTCAATCCTGGATTCAAGGGTTTTTCTTTATTTTTACTATTTTCTACATTGTAGAATAATAGTGAAGACATCAAAACTATAAAATACCACATTTGGAATCATGTAGTAACCAAAAAACAAATCAAAATATATTTTATATTTGAGATTCTTCAAATATCCACCCTTTGCCTTGACGACAGCTTTCCACACTCTTGGCATTCTCTCAACCTGCATCATGAGGTAGTCACCTGGAATGCATTTCAATTAACAGGTGTGCCTTCTTAAAAGTTAATTTGTGGTATTAATGTGTTTGAGTCAATCAGTTGTGTTGTGACAAGGTAGGGTGGGGGTATACAGAAGATAGCCCTATTTGGTAAAAGACCAAGTCCATATTATGGCAAGAACAGCTAAAATAAGGAAAGAGAAAAGACAGTCCATCATTACTTTAAGACATGAAGGTCAGTCAATACGGAACATTTCGAGAACTTTAAAAGTTTCTTCAAATGCAGTCGCAAAAACCATCAAGCGCTATGATGAAACTGGCTCTCATGAGGACCGCCACAGGAATGGAAGACCCAGAGATACCTCTGCTGCAGAGGATAAGTTCATTAGATACCAGCCTCAGAAATTGCAGCCCAAATAAATGCTTCACAGAGTTCAAGTAACAGACACATCTCAACATCAAAGGCCATCATGGTTGAATTTCTGCAAAGAAACCACTACTAAAGGACACCAATAAGAAGAGACTTGCTTGGGCCAAGAAACACGAGCAATGGACATTAGACCGGTGGAAATTTGTCCTTTGGTCTGGAGTCCAAATTGGAGATTTTTGGTTCCAACCGCCGTGTCTTTGTGAGACGCGGTGTGGGTGAACAGATGTGTATTTCCCACCGGAAATCATGGAGGAGAAGGTGTTTATGTGTGGGGGTGCTTTGTTGGTGACACCGTCTGTGATTTATTTAGAATTCAAGGCATACTTAACCAGCATGGCTACCACATCATTCTGCAGCGATACACCATCCCATCTGGTTTGGGCTTAGTGGGACTATCATTTGTTTTTCAACAGGACAATGACCCAACACACCTCCAGGCTGTGTAAGGGCTATTTTACCAAGAAGGAGAGTGATTGAGTGCTGCATCAGATGACCTGGCCTCCACAATCCCCTGACCTCAACCAAATTGAGATGGTTTGGGATGAGTCGGACCGCAGAGTGAAGGAAAAGCAGCCAACAAGTGCTCAGCATATGTGGGAACTCCTTCAAGATTGTTGGAAAAGCATTCCAGGTGAAGCTGGTTGTGAGAATGCCAAGAGTGTGCAAAGCTGTCATCATGGCAAAGGGTGGCTATTTGAAGAATCTCAAATATAAAATACATTTTGATTTGTTTAACACTTTTTTGTTTACTACATGATTCCATGTGTGTTCTTTCATAGTTTTGATGTCCAATGTGGTATTTCATAGTTTTGATGTCTTCACTATTATTCTACAATGTAGAAAATAGTATAAATAAAGAAAAACCCTTGAGTAGGTGTTCTAAAACCTTTGACCGGTAGTATCTCAAAGAGATTTTATTTGTGGCAATCTGTTCCTAAGTATTCTCAAGGATCAGTAGAGGCATATGTGATGGTATTCTAATGTAATCAAGGTCATCAAGGTTTTAAATTATTATTTTTGTGAAATACTATATCTGTTTGGGCTTGCGGTCAATTTGCAGTGTACCATCTGCTCAAGAAAAAAAAGGTCCCTAGGCTGAATGTAATTGGGGAAACCCTGATATACAGTGTTCCTCTCCGCACAGGCTATACAAACGCCTCACACCGCGTGGCTGCTGCCTCTCTAACCTGGTGGTCCCTGCACGCACCACCTACGTGGAGTTCCAGGTCTCAGGCAGCCTCTGGAACTGCCGTTCTGCTGCCAACAAGGCAGAGTTCATCTCAGCCTATGCTACCCTCCAGTCCCTCGACTTCTTGGCGCTGACGGAAACATGGATTACCACTGAAAACACTGCTACTCCTACTGGTCTCTCCTCGTCTGACCATGTGTTCTCGCATACCCCGAGAGCATCTGGTCAGCGGGGTGGTGGCACAGGAATCCTCATCTCTCCCAAGTGGACATTCTCTATTTTTCCCCTGACCCATCTGTCTATCTCCTCATTTGAATTCCATGCTGTCACAGTCACTAGCCCATTTAAGGTTAACATCCTTGTCATTTATCGCCCTCCAGGTTCCCTTGGAGAGTTCATCAATGAGCTTGACGCCTTGATAAGTTCCTTTCCTGAGGATGGCTCACCCCTCACAGTTCTGGGGACTTCAACCTCCCTACGTCTACCTTTGACTCATTTCTCTCTGCCTCCTTCTTTCCACTCCTCTCCTCTTTTGACCTCACCCTCTCACTGTCCCCCCTACTCACAAGGCAGGCAATACGCTTGACCTCATCTTTACTAGATGCTGTTCTTCTACTAATCTCACTGCAACTCCCCTCCATGTCTCCGACCACTACTTTGTATCCTTTTCTCTCTCGCTCTCCTCCAACACTACTCACTCTGCCCCTCAGATGGTAATGCGCCGTCGCAACCTTCGCTCTCTCTCTCCCGCTACTCTCTCCTCTTCCATCCTATAATCTCTTCCCTCTGCTCAATCCTTCTCCCTCCAATCTCCTGATTCTGCCTCATCAACCCTCCTCTCCTCCCTTTCTGCATCCTTTGACTCTCTATGTCCCCTATCCTCCCGGCCGGCTCGGTCCTCCCCTCCAGCTCCGTGGCTTGATGACTCATTGCGAGCTCACAGATCAGGGCTCCGGGCAGCCGAGCGGAAATGGAGGAAATCTAGACTCCCTGCGGACCTGGCATCTTTTCACTCCCTCCTCTCTACATTTTCTTCATCTGTTTCTGCTGCTAAGGCTCCTTTCTACCACTCTAAATTCCAAGCATCTGCCTCTAACCCTAGGAAGCTCTTTGCCACCTTCTCCTCCCTGCGAGAAGCTGTCTCCGCACCACGTGCTCTCACCACTGGTGTCCCCCAGGGCTCAGTTCTAGGCCCTCTCCTATTCTCGCTATACACCAAGTCACTTTGCTCTGTCATATCCTCACATGGCCTCTCCTATCATTGCTACGCAGACGACACACAACTAATCTTCTCCTTTCCCCCTTCTGATAACCAGGTGGCGAATCGCATCTCTGCATGTCTGGCAGACATATCAGTATGGATGACGGATCACCACCTCAAGCTGAACCTTGGCAAGACGGAGCTGCTCTTCCTCCCGGGGAAGGACTGCCCGTTCCATGATCTCGCCATCACGGTTGACAACTCCGTTGTGTCCTCCTCCCAGAGTATGAAGAGCCTTGGCTGACCCTGGACAACACCCTGTCGTTCTCCGCTAACATCAAGGCGGTGACCCGATCCTGTAGGTTCATGCTCTACAACATTCGGAGAGTACGACCCTGGCTTACACAGGAAGCGGCACAGGTCCTAATCCAGGCACTTGTCATCTCCCGTCTGGATTACTGCAACTCGCTGTTGGCTGGGCTCCCTGCCTGTGCCATTAAACCCCTACAACTCATCCAGAATGCCTCAGCCCATCTGGTGTTCAACCTTCCCAAGTTCTCTCACGTCACCCCACTCCTCCGCACACTCCACTGGCTTCCAGTTGAAGCTCACATCTGCAACAAGACCATGGTGCTTGCCTACGGAGCTGTGAGGGGAACGGCACCTCCGTACCTGATCAGAGCCTGAAGGTACGGAGGTGCCGTTCCCCTCACAGCTCCGTAGGCAAGCACGTCACCCCGCTCCTCCGCACACTCCACTGGCTTCCAGTTGAAGCTCGCATCTGCTACAAGACCATGGTGCTTGCCTACGGAGCTGTGAGGGGAACGGCACCTCCGTACCTTCAGGCTCTGATCAGTCCCTACACCCAAATGAGGGCATTGCGTTCATCCACCTCTGGCCTGCTGGCTCCCCTACCTCTGCGGAAGCACAGTTCCCGCTCAGCCCAGTCAAAACTGTTCGCTGCTCTGGCACCCCAATGGTGGAACAAGCTCCCTCATGACGCCAGGACAGCGGAATCACTCACCACCTTCCGGAGACATTTGAAACCCCACCTCTTTAAGGAATACCTGGGATAGGATAAAGTAATCCTTCTACCCCCCCAAAAAAAAACAAAAACAAAAACAAAAACATTGTAAAGTGGTTATCCCACTGGCTATAAGGTGAATGCACTAATTTATAAGTCGCTCTGGATAAGAGCGTCTGCTAAATGACGTAAATGTAAATATTAGGACAGTCACATGTCCATGCTTTGCTTTTTTCTTTTTGTTCCTTAAATGTTCCATATGTACCAGGATGTGTAACTATGGTTTAAGTATTCGAGGTGTGCCGTCAGCAAGACAAAGCACCAATCCTGTGTCTCACAGCCAGGATCTGGTTGGCATTGCTATTTGGTTGTCATTGTGACTTACAGACTTACAGAAGCACCATTTGTCTGACTCCAGCTGGTGCCAATTGCAGCTCTACTTTATTCCTTTATTCTTTTGTAATTCATTTCCAAAAGCCTGCCTACCGAAAAAATCCTCAAACACGGTGTGATGATCAAAGTGACAATGCAATATCGTCTGTTGTGTTTCATTTTCAGGGTAACTTTAAAACCTCAACATTTCGGCCAAGTTAAAAGAAAAGTTAAGTATGAGAGTATCAAGTTATCTATGGATATTTGTCAAAATCTTATGTGATATGGACTGTAATAAACACTGTTGAGCAGTATGGAGTCGGTGTGCATGTCCATGAAAATACCTTATGATTTGGTGTATATGAAGTCTTTGCTTTATTCTTAGGACATCCCCATGCCAAGATACCAAAATAAAGAAAACACTTGAGTAAATGAGGGATACAAAGTATATTGAAAGCAGATGTTTCCACACACGTGTGGTTCCTGAGTTAATTAAGCAGTTAACATCCCATCATGGTTAGGGTCATGTATAAAAATACCCAGTTGCCCATTATTTTGTCTACCATAGCTAGAAAAAAAGATCTCAGTGACTTTGAAAGAGAGGTCTCAAATGAGCTTAGGGGGTTTAACGGGTGTGTGTGTGTGTCTCAGTGTCTCAGTCACCAGTTTTCAACCCAATCGAACACTTATGGGAGATTCTGGAGCAGTGCCTGAGACAGCGTTTTCCACCACCATCAACAAAACACCAACTTATGCAATTTCTTGTGGAAGAATGGTGTCACATTCCTCCAATAGGGTTCCAGACACTTATAGAAGTTTGCCCCTGACTTGTGCTTCGGCCTCATCAAGCAGCGCTTCCGACTGGACTGGACTGGTAGACAGTACAGTGCTGGTGAAAGGTTATGGCTGGCAACATCACTTGACTCCGTACTTCAGGCCGCTGCCACAGATCAAGCAGTACCAGCACTTCAAGTACAGTGGGGAAAAAGTATTTAGTCAGCCATCAATTGTGCAAGTTCTCTCGCTTAAAAAGATGAGAGAGGCCTGTAATTTTCATCATAGGTACACGTCAACTATGACAGACAAAATGAGAAAAAAATTCCAGAAAATCACATTGTAGGATTTTTTATGAATTTATTTGCAAATTATGGTGGAAAATAAGTATTTGGTCAATAACAAAAGTTTCTCAATACTTTGTTATATACCCTTTGTTGGCAATGACACAGGTCAAACGTTTTCTGTAAGTCTTCACAAGGTTTTCACACACTGTTGCTGGTATTTTGGCCCATTCCTCCATGCAGATCTCCTCTAGAGCAGTGATGTTTTGGGGCTGTCGCTGGGCAACACGGACTTTCAACTCCCCTCCAAAGATTTTCTATGGGGTTGAGATCTGGAGACTGGCTAGGCCACTCCAGGACCTTGAAATGCTTCTTACGAAGCCACTCCTCGTTGCCCGGGCGGTGTGTTTGGGATCATTGTCATGCTGAAAGACCCAGCCACGTTTCATCTTCAATGCCCTTGCTAATGGAAGGAGGTTTTCACTCAAAATCTCCGATACATGGCCCCATTCATTCTTTCCTTTACACGGATCAGTCGTCCTGGTCCCTTTGCAGAAAAACAGCCCCAAAGCATGATGTTTCCACCCCCATGCTTCACAGTGGTATGGTGTTCTTTGGATGCAACTCAGCATTCTTTGTCCTCCAAACACGACTAGTTGAGTTTTTACCAAAAAGTTCTATTTTTGTTTCATCTGACCATATGACATTCTCCCAATCCTCTTCTGGATCATCCAAATGCACTCTAGCAAACTTCAGACGGGCCTGGACATGTACTGGCTTAAGCAGGGGGACACGTCTGGCACTGCAGGATTTGAGTCCCTGGCGCGTAGTGTGTTACTGATGGTAGGCTTTGTTACTTTGGTCCCAGCTCTCTGCAGGTCATTCACTAGGTCCCCCGTGTGGTTCTGGGATTTTTGCTCACCGTTCTTGTGATCATTTTGACCCCACGGGGTGAGATCTTGCGTGGAGCCCCAGATCGAGGGAGATTATCAGTGGTCTTGTATGTCTTCCATTTCCTAATAATTGCTCCCACAGTTGATTTATTCAAACCAAGCTGCTTACCTATTGCAGATTCAGTCTTCCCAGCCTGGTGCAGGTCTACAATTTTGTTTCTGGTGTCCTTTGACAGCTCTTTGGTCTTGGCCATAGTGGAGTTTGGAGTGTGACTGTTTGAGGTTGTGGACAGGTATCTTTTATACTGATAACAAGTTCAAACAGGTGCCATTAATACAGGTAACGAGTGGAGGACAGAGGAGCCTCTTAAAGAAGAAGTTACAGGTCTGTGAGAGCCAGAAATCTTGCTTGTTTGTAGGTGAGCAAATACTTATTTTCCACCATAATTTGCAAATAATTATGTAAAAATGGGGCTATGATTTTTCTTTTAGCTCTATTGTGTTGTTGTTGGATTCTAATTTGTGGTTTATTGCGTTGTGTTTCCTTTATGCTTATTATTACTGTTTATGTTGGCTTGGTTTATTGTTATTCTTGTGTTGTTCTTATTATTATTCTTGCTTGTTTTTATATGTTTTTACTCTTATTTGTTATATTATCTTGTTATTGTGTTATTTTGTTGGTTGGGTGTTGTTGTTGTTGTTTCTTTATGGCACATATTTGTACTTATCTACAAACTACTTATTTTATTATTGTTAAATAACAACTTTCTACTGTTAACATTGTTGGTATTGTGTGTGTTACTCAAAG